>NW_027507903.1:243690325-244092825 GCF_037356315.1 Lithobates pipiens | reverse complement strand
TACCTGTCAAAATCGGGTACCCGCTCCACCCCAAAAGCTGTTTCACAAACAGGAGACGTGGAGGAGGCCTTAAAACGGAAGTTCCACTTTTGGGTGGAACTCTGGGTTAAGTACTGTCCCCATGGGGTGACAAGTGAAAGCCACCCCCTAACCTAGTACTATCCTCCTCTTTGTTTATTCAGAAACTGAAGGACACCAGTAAACATGAAGTAGATCTGACGACCTCCTCACTTGCAATAAAGAACAGAAAAGCCAAAGACGAGAGACTGCCATTAAGTCAGGACGCTGGTCTCATCACTGGAAAAAGCTGGGCGGGGAAGAGCAGAGGGTACCAAAGAAAATTAGATAGTGGGGAGATCACAGCAGACAGCAGATATCCCACAGTGAAGCAGGTCTGGGGTGGTGGAGGGTGATGGGGGAATATGCCCTTATTTTTAATCAACAGCTGTGGCGAGTAGCTTATTTGCTGCTGATCACAGCTATTCATGAGATACCAGGTCTGGGGAAGCACCTCTTTATATGCTCATAGGCACTGCAGCCAGCCTACTGCAAGCAGTTCTATTCCAATGTAACCCTTATATTAATGGCAGAAAAAAAGTTAGTGTCTTCAGATTGCATGAACAATATTCAAACAAAGCAACTTAAATGAAAACACATAAAATCGGGATGTAATTGGCCCTCCACCAATATGAAAGATAATGCTAATGATAAAAAAAAAAATCAAACAGGTACACATTTATGTAAAAAGTGGCATATAACATATTCAAGTATAAAGTTTAGCTTCATACATTTCTACATACCCATGTCAAATTTCCTATGTACAGTGCTATTCTTTTTCCAGGATAAGAAAATGCTGCATTTGAAGATGATCCTTTTACCACATCATCTGAAACCGACGTTGTTAGATTATCCATATAGTCCCTGTCTTCAGGTGCATCTCCATTATTTGCAGATGGAGAAATGACATCCTCATAAAGTTCAATCTGCTCGTGTGCACCATATTCTGCTTCCTGTAAAACAAGTATTCCACACAAGATTTTAAGACATTTACAAAATATCAAAAAAGCAAGCAAACACTGAACAAACTTTACTGTGAATGCTCTAGTCACCCAACATTAAAACCCTGTACAGAATTTGGAGCACTGTACTCCCAGGCTTTTTTTCTGAAAATGCATACCCCAGAATGAAGCTTAAACACTCTAGTAACTACAGAACGGAGTCAGACTTCCAGATCTTCAGTCATATTCTGTATTTTAATATTTAAATGAGAAATTGGACCAAAAGTTATTTTGGCCCTACATCTCCTGCGAGTCACAATTCAGTTGTTTTGCACCCCTGTGACCCGTTTTCACCTGACAGCGGGCTAAAGTCTGCCGTTGGCAGACACTCAGCCAGTTCAGACTCTGGATCGATTCTGACTTTCCATCCATCCGCCCAGATGCCTGGACCATTAGCCGGCTCAGGCTCTCAAGTAAGAGACAGAGCTAGCCACTCCAGCCCCCTGCACAGCTCAGCCCTTCAGTGAGCCCTGGATGGGCAGACAAGAGAGCTGGTGACTGACTGAAGACCAGGACCTGAGCAATCAGTGGTCTTTAATCCCCATTGCCTGAACTTCAAGTGGATGAGTAAAAGCAAAACTTTTGTTTCTTTGTTTTGAGTGGAGAGGGATTAGAACACCTGTCAGGTTTTCATTGCAGCCTGTGGTCCCTTTAGGAAAATTCACACTTTGTCATGTTTGCTGATATCATTGAAAGTAAAAGAAACCTCTAAATTTTAGGTTGCCCCAAAAATGGGAATAGAGGAGAAATCTTTCAATGGAGACACTTTGCCAGTTCTGGCGATTCATGCTCCATAACATCTTTTATATCTTACTGAAAAATTAGGTTATAAACGGTCTTTTTTTTTTTTGCATTAAAATTCATTAAAGTGTATTTTTTACCCAAAAATAGCGGTGCAAATACAGTGTGACATAAAATGCAAGGGCCATTTTATTCTTTAGGGTCCCTATATTTACATATTTGGGGGTTCGGAGTAATTTTCCAGTAAAAAAATAAAAAAAAGTTAATTTTTACATATAGGAGAGGAGTGCCAGAATTGGCCTGGGCTGAACAATGCCCATGCATTTTTGATGCAGAATAAGGGCAGTTCACACCACATGCAGTCCAGTGCTTTTTTTTTCTGCTTTAAAAACGCATGAAACGTAAGATATATGGTTTCCAATGGCATAGTTCACACCAGTGCAGTCAGTTCCAGAAAAAATAAATAAAAATGTATGTGTTCCAGTCCAGTGAATTTTTTCCAGGGTGGATATAAATCAATGTTAAAAAAAAAAAAAAGTATCAAATTTATTTTAAATAAAATTATTTTGGAGTAAAAAAAATCTATCTCAAGATAGTTTTCTATTTAAGATACATTAATAAATTAGTTTATTCAGCATGAAATGAAGCTTAGTTGTGTAGCATGAGGCTGTATATGCTACAATAGTTACATTTTTTGGTAAACTGGTTCAATGAATGCAAGCTGAGATAACATGCACTGCATTGATGCATTCACACAATTCCACAGTGACCATGAGATAAAACAAACTTCATGAATATTCCTTTATCCCATTGTTTTTCAAATCTATGTACACTACAAACTGTATGACTGAATTGGTTCCGATATCGCTGTTTTACTAACCTGACAGCTTACTATTCTAAAATCATTTTAGAGCACCTGTCATTTCAGATCCATCATGGCAGAGCCTGTTAGCGGGCACCACTCACCTGCTGCCGCCACGTCTCTCACCTTGTGTCACTGCTGCATCACCAGCCGTTCCATTAAAGTGAATGGGACTGTCAGTGAGTCAACAGCAGGTCAGAGTAGCTGCTGCGGGACAGAAATGGCAGCTGCTCTTTAAAAATTATGATTTAAATCAAGCTATTTTACTAGTGATTTAAATCAAATCCACCCTTTTTTAATTGTATTTCAGGTACTTACATAGCGCTGTCAATTTATGCAGCGCTTTATATATACATTGTACATTCACATCAGCCCCTACCCTCAATGAGCTTACAATCTTTTTCTTAACCTTAAATAAGGACACGTGCTCCAGTACAGTCCAGGAAAAATGCAGCATGCTCTACGTTTTTTTTTCTGGAATGCACTGGAAACGCAAGCACTGGGGTGAACTATGCCATTGAAAACCATATAACCTACTTTCCATGCAGAAAAAAAAAACAAACAAAAAAAAAAAACACAAACTGGACGGCATGTGGTAGGACCAGCTCACATCATAGAAATGCAATCCGGATGAGTTTCAGATGCATTCCAGTGCATTTCCCCCTATTTTTTCTTAACCTTAAATAAGGACGTGTGTTCAGGTGTGTTCCAGTGCATTTTTGATGCTTTAGAGTTTCAGTACAGGACAGAACAAATGCAGCATGTCTTATTTTTTCTCTGGAACGCACTGGAAATGCAAGCACTGGTGTGAACTATGCCAAGGAAAACCAGATAACCTACTTTCCATGCGTTTTTTGATGCAGAAAAAATGCACTGGACTGCATGTGGTGTGAACTTGTACTTAAGCCTAGGTTCACATATATGTGATGTGAAAACCAACGAGATTCCATCACCGGTTCCCGCATCGCATCTCTCCCACAGGCAGTTCACACTGCCCTCTGCAAACCACTGCAAGTGTCAATACAATGTTAATGATGCCCACAGATCGCAGTGCGAACTGTGAACTCACACAGGAATCAGAGTGCATGGGCGAGAACACCCATTCGATCTGATACTAGTGTGTATGTGGGGGAGGCGACGATTGTTACCGCCGTGTGGGTGCGAATCATATATAACGTCAGTGTTCACTAAGGATGAGCTCAGGCGTGTTAGCATACTCCACGTGCAGAGCCCACCAGGAATTTGGCGCAGAGCTGCGCTACTCACAGGCAGTGAGACATTGCCCCAATGCGCAGCTGCAGAGATCGGGCAATGTCTCACTCCCTGTGATTAGTGCTGCGCTGCCTTCCTAGTATTCTCTGCACGTGGAGTATGCAAACATGCCTGAGCTCATCCTTAGTGTTCACACAAGTGTGAACCTGGGCTGAAGCATCAAAATTTATCAGAAAGCAATGAAACACATCAAAAAAGAAAAAAAACATGCATGCAGGAACAGATCTGGAGTGCGCTATTTGTGGCGTGAACTAGCTCTAAGGCTGGATTCACACCTATGCAGTTTAAGTGCTTTTTGCACTAGTCTATTTAACATGGCTTCCTTTAGAACAAATCTGCAAAAATGCAGAAAGCAAGAAAGATGCATAATGTGAATCCAGCCCAAAAGTTCACTGGACTACATGTGGAGTGAAGCAGCCCTTACTTATAATGTGATTATAAATTATTGAAGTGCATTGAATTTAACATGCACTGATAACAAGTGCACACAGGAAGTGAAGATGTCTCCATACAAGCTCTCAGTGGTCACCGATCAGCAGTTCCGGGAGGCGCCCCGTACAGCACCGGCCGCTGTTATTGTTTATGTGTAGTGCGGAGGGGGCGGGGCCGAGGATTGCGGCCTGGTCCACGCGCGGCCTACACAAAGGGAGCGCCGAGGCCCGGCTAACTCCGCTCTCACAGTCACACCGCTGAGCCGCCAATGCGCTCCCAAAATAAAGAGGGCAACGAGCCCCATACAGAGACCCCCGCTCCTCACTACAGCAACCACCCCTAACGAACACCGGCATATTCCCCCTACTGCCCTGCCCACTATGCCCATGGAGGCGGGAACCTGCGCCAGGCCCTGCTCGAGGCACACCAATACCTGGTTGAACTCCTCGCCCACGTCCGCGTAAATGTCTATATGATCCACTCCGTCCGCCATCATCCGCCTCGGGTATCCGTGCGAGCCAGACTCGGGAACGTCGCGAGCTCGCGACCGAGATGGAAGCAGAGCCAAGCGGGAAGGCTTACGTCACTTCCGCCCTCCGGTGCACAATAGGAGGGGAAGGAGCGGCGCACACAGAGGGCTTGTTTGAATGGGAAAAACTTTATTCATAGAAGTACAGTTAGCCTTATAATATTACAGCAGTTAGGTGTTGGCAATATTTTTATGTGCATTGTTCTTGTTATTAGAACTGTGATCATTTTTTAATTTTTTTGCAGTAAATAGGTTTTTATTTAAAAGTATTAGAGTTGACAATGATACAGTACATGGACATTACATTGTACATAAGGTCTCAGAAATAATAATTCAATTACAGCCCATGGTCATATAGTCCCAGGTAAGTAAAAATATTGAACAATATAGCTGCCTAATTTGTGATGGCATTACCGGATTCACTGTGATCATTTCTAGTACTGATATGATCGCAGCTTAATAAAAATAAACGATAGATTCAGGACCGAGTTAGGAATTAACGCATACCTCCTAACTGTCCATGATTTCGAGGGACTGTCCTTTATTTGGAGCAATGTCCCTCATTCCTCCTAATTTGTCCCTCATTTTGGTCTGATCTATATAGTTGTATAGATAAAAAGTGCATTTTATATCAAAAAGTGTTTTCCAGCTCTAAACCTTTCATCCAGTTTCTAAATTACTGCATCTGCAAATTCCAAAAGCCAATATGAAGGAATTGTAGTGGTTAAAAAAGCAATTGTGGGTTTAACCAATCTCGTTTTTTGTGTACAGTTCTCCTTTAAGGGGGCGTGGCAAGGGTGTGTCCGATGTCCCTACATACTTTTGCTTATAGGTGTCCCTCATTCCCATCTCAAAAAGTTGGGAGGTATGTTATCATATAACTGAAGGCAAAACCTTTTTAGCGTTCGGTAACGTGGATAGGGATTGGATCCCTTATCATGAAGGGTTACCCCTCTCATTAGTCTTGGTGACCGTTATCACACAAAGGGAGCATTTTCAATGATCATCGGAACAGGAATAGAAGGGAAATTTTCCAATGGGGACACTGGCAGTATCATGGATTCCCCCCCACCCCCAATGGGATGCAGATGGCAAAAAAACTGGTGCTTTATAACCCTCCCTAAGCCCCTGTTTACATTGGAGCCATTTGTTCTGTGATCGCTCTGTTCAGATCAGTGCAATGCCAACTTTGCAGTGCCGCACCGATTTGAAAAAGTAGTTCCTGCACTGCTTTTGGCGATTTTTGGGTGTGACTTGGAAGACATCTGTACATCTTCATGCACAGAAGTCTTTCAATTCACACCCAAAGTCACACTGTCTTGCGGCTTTGAAATCATGTGATTTCAGATGAAGTTGAATGATTTCAAAGCTACAGTCAATGTGAATGGAGGGCTTAATCTATCCATAAGTAAATATATCTACCTTCAGTTCTCTTTTAACATCTTCATGCCTGCTGCAGCCTTTTAACTGGAGGAGGGGGGAATGGGGAGCAACACTTGCCATCACACATGACCGACAGCCTTTCTTGCTGACTCTCAATCATCACAAAGCTGGAAGCTGTCTGTTAGGGCTCATTTACACTTGCTTCTGCTTCAACACACATTAAGGGCTAGTTTACACTTGCTTCAAAACAAGGCTTCGGACATGCTCTGTTAAAGCTCTCTGAAACCTAGTCAAAGCTCCTATCACTAAATAAAATGGTTAGCTTACAGTCCTGTTTACATTTGCTTTGCTTCAAAAATGATACACCATGTAGCTTTAGTGGTAGCTTCAAAGTGTCTTCAAAGCCTCCATAGAAGCCTATGGCAAGGCTCCCTTGAAGCCCCCATTGGAGCTCCACCAATGGCTCACTGAAGCTCCACCAAAGGCTCATCAAAGCCCCATTGGAGCGCGACCATAGCCTAATCGAAGCCACATCAAAGCACCAAGCAAAAGCAGGTGTAAACAGGACTGTAAGCTAACCATTTCATTTAGTGACAGCAGCTTTGACTGGCGTTCAGAGAGCTTTAACAAAGCCTGTCCAAAAGCCTTGTTTTGAAGCAAGTGTAAACTAGCCCTAACTGTCGCTGTGCTGTGAGCAAACTCTCGAAGAAGGGCAACCAAGCTGATAAGGGGTATGGAGGAGCTCAGCTATGAGCAAAGTTCAATTAACTGAACTGATTCCATTTTGTCTTGAAAAGATATATCTAAAGGAGGATATGATCAACAAGAAATGCTTAAGCGGTCTATGCACTATTCACTTTCAGGTCACAACAGAATACAAGAGATTTGACCTGCACATATACGGAAAGACTTCTACACAGTAAGAGCTGTAAAATTGTGGAATAGACTACCTTAGAAACTAGTTCTGGCCAGCTCAGTAAATTGTTTTTAAAAAGGGCTGGATGCATTTTAAATGCACAAAATATAACCAACATTTTTTAAAGCAGGGGCCCCAGAAAATAAAGTGGTGTTTGTTGCAATTTTTTTATGTCACGCAGCGTTTTTTCATTTTTAAAAAAAAATACACTTTAACAAAGTTTAGCACACACAAACACTATCATACCCAATTTTTGGAAAGTATAAAAGATGATGTTATGCCAAGTAAATGGATACCAAACATGTCATGGTTTAAAATTGCACACGCCAGTGGAACAGTGACAAACTACGGTACATTAAATTATCCATAGGCAATGCTTTAAAAGCCTTTGCAAGTTATCACTGTAGATTTGCACAGGAGGTCTGGTGCTAGAATTATTGCTCTCACTCTGACGTTCATGCTGTTACCTCAGATGTGTGGTGCAATTGCTGTTTACGTATGTGTGCATGTGATCACCTTTGCATGCGAACATTGGGGTACAGAGGTGCTTAAAAAAAATAAAATAATGTATTATTTATTACATTATCTCTTTTTAATTTTTTTTTTTTTTTTATCAACTATATTGCTATCACAAGGATAGCATGGGCAGTGACATGTATGCTTTACTAAGGGATCTGGGGTCTATTAGAACCCAAATCTCCCCTCTGCCCTTAAAAGCATCAGATCAAACCAAGATCCATTTGATCCGAGGCTTTCTGAAGTCAGTAATGGCTTGTTTACATCCTGAAACCGGAAGTGGCTAAATATTCGTTGCTTCCAGTTTCTTAGACCATAGAGATAATCGGGGACGTTCTGGTCCCATGTCTTTTCTATGGTCAACTGGCGAAAACACCAGCTACGATCCCGGACTTTTCGGAGGAACCCCAGAAGAGGAGGTTCAGTGCCACCACCATATAGAGCCACAAGCAAGGGGCCGTACATTTAAAAAGTAAAATCTTCACATAAAATATTAATATTTTATGTGAAGATTCTACTTTTTAAATGTTGAACACGGATCCTAATGGAAGTGCCGATTGCCGCTTTAAACAAGTTTCTAGGAGGCTTCAGAACTTCTTGAAGCTTGTTGAAAGCCTGCTGAAGCCTGCTAGCAGCTTGCTTAAAATTGCAATCAATTCCCATTAGGTTCTGTGTTTAACATTTCCAAACTGGGGTTAAATGGTATTTTGTAAGCTTCAACAAAGCTTGCTGAAAACTGCAAAAGCTTTTTCAAAGTGTGCTCTTCACACTGCTCTATGAATGATAAGCTAGCTCAGAATATAAACTTACTTCAATTAGTACAGATAATCGCCATCTAGTGGACATATATCATTATTACAGGTTGGCTGGCATATATCTACTAGTAATAGTCTTTTAACCACATAAGCCCCGGACCATGTTGCTGGCCAAAGACCAGACCACTTTTTGCGATTTGGCACTGCGTTGCTTTAACTGACAATTGCGTGGTCGTGCAATGTGGCTCCCAAACAAAATGTATGCCCTTTTTTTAGAGCTTTCTTTTGGTGGTATTTGATCACCCCTGTAGTTTTTATTTTTTGCGCTATAAACAAAACAAGAGCGACAATTTTGAAAAAACACATTATTTTTTACTTTTTGTTAAAATTAATATCCCCCAAAAATGTATAAAAAAACACATTTTTTTCCTCAGTTTAGGCCCATTACGTATTCTTCTACATATTTTTGGTAAAAAAATTGCAATAAGCGATTATTGATTGGTTTGCGCAAAAGTTATAGCGTTTATAAAATAGGGGGTTTTATTCCATTTTTATACATTTTTTTTTTTTACTAGTAATGGTGGCGATCAGCGATTATTATTTTTTTTTATTGTGACTGCGACATTATGGCGGACACATCGGACATTTTTGACACAATTTTGGGACCATTGTCATTTATACAGCAATCAGTGCTATACAAATGCACTGATTCATGTGTAAATGACGCTGGCAGTGAAGGGGTTAAGTGTGTCCTGGGGCGTGTTGCTAATTGTGGGGGGCGTGGCTGTGTTTTACACATCACTGATCTCTGCTTCAATCACAGGGAGCAGAGATCAGTGTCACTGTTGCTAGGCAGAACGGGGAGATGCTTGTTTACTTTAGCATCTCCCTGTGAGACGATCGCGGGTATCCCCGCGGTGATCGAGTCCGCGGGACCCACGATCAGACTCACGGGGGTCCCGACCAGCTCATGCATACAATGCAGGATGGCAAATTTAAAGGGACGTACCTGTACGCCCATTTGCCTGTCCATGCTGCTGACGTACATCAGCGTGCGCCGGTTGGGAAGTGGTTAATATGAGAGGCTTAAAGTTCCTGCAATTGCCACTGAGCTCCACTTTGATATATGGGTAAGCACATATATCTGTATACAGTATTTATATATATATATATATATATATATATATATATATTTTTTATGTGTAGCACCCTCTAGTGTGCTAGAAGGATAGTTCATGTTTTGTGAGAATAGGTAAATCTCCAGGCATATTTTGACCTGGGTTGGGAGTTGCTGAGGGTAGTGCTGGGTGACTCACAGGTAGCATCACCAGGACCTCCCACTTCTTTCCAGAATGTTCTTGTGTTTTCTGGAAAGAGAGGTGGAGCTGCCTGGGGTCTTCTGAGGAGCCCTGACCAATCCCCAATCTGGATTGGCAATGGGCAGGCTTCCTTAAATAACCAGTGACAGCCCAGTTGCGGAGGAGTTGAACGGGTAGAAGTTGGAGTGTTAGGTTGCCGGGGCCTTGGAGGGAGCTCCCCAGTGTTCGGGGGGGGTGACCTTTGGCTTGGGTGCGGATGGGACCCCGTTAAGTCCCACAGAGGTGTCCCGACAAGGAGCAAGAGAGGACTGCGGGAGAACACTGCCGGGCTAGTTCCACAGAGACAGCCAAGAGGATTGGTGAGTGTTCACAGAGTTGGGAGGATTTGGAGGCATGCTTGAGAGGACTGGAATGAGCAGTCTGGGATGGGTGCAGAGCCAGTCTGGAGGATGGTGGTGGCAAGGGCAGTGGAAAGGAGCAGCTGCAGCCAGGAGGGCTGGCAGTGCCTGAAGAGGTGGTACTGGGAGCAGTAACCACATGGACAGCTAACACTGGGTCTTTCTATAATTTTGCTACAGCATAGGGGCAAGCAGTCCCTGCCTGCAATTAGGATAAGTGCACAAAATATGCTATTGTTGATGCAGTACCTACCAGGTTGTGAACTTCCTGTTTAGCTGTCACTCTTGTAGGATTCCTACATAATTGAAATGTTTATTTGTTAGCTGCAATTTGGGTTTAATTTGCTATTCAAGTCCATCTACACCAGCTAGTGCATCTAACACTACCCTTTCCCCAGATTAACAATACTGAGGTCCAAGGGTGTCTCCATGCAAAGTAAGTACCCTAAGAAAAGATGCATGTGGGTCTGCGAGTGCACGTGGTTCTACAAGTACCTGTGTGTTGTCTTGTTGAGTACCTGTGTATTGTATTGTTGAGTAGTAGTGTCAGGAAGCTAGTTGTTAGGTAATTTGGACAGGGTATAATCAAAATCCTCATTAAATTGGGAGGTATGATGCCCGGCGGGTGTGGAGATGCGACTCGGTGTACATCTTGTGGCATGTATGCGTTCCTTGGATATCTGATCGAGGGCCAATACTGCTGTACAAAATGTAAGCACATTGTTTCCCTGGAAGCCCAGGTTCTGAATCTAGGGAAGCAACTGTTAGCACTGGGAAGACCCCCCTTACTAAAGGAGAGTCGGCAGGGGCCAGCACAGAGGCGGGTGGAGACAGAGGTGCAGGATAGAAGGATAGAGGGGAAAGTGCCAGAGAGGCCGACCCTGGGCTGGAGCATCCCAATAATTACACTCCATTGAGGGACATTGGTGAAACCAGTCAGGTGCCAGCACTCCAATCCCGTGAGTGTGGGAGGGAAGGGAAAGGATAGACAGTGGTGATAGGGTACTCAATTCTTAGAAGGACAGAGAGGGCAATCCGTGAAAAAAGACCTGAAGCACCAAACTGCATGCTGTCTACCGGGCGCTCGGGTTCGGCACATCACGGATCTGGTGGACAAATTACTGGGAGGGGCTGGGAAAAACCCAGCTGTCATGGTGCACATTGACACTAATGACAAAGTCAGAGGCAGATGGAGTGTCCTAATGAATAATTTTAGGGACTTGGGAGCTAAATTGAGGAAAAGGACCTCCAAGGTAGTATTCTCAGGAATACTACCGGTACATTGAGCCACAGCAAAAAGGCAGAGGGAGATTAGGGAAGTGAACAAGTTGCTGAAGAGCTGATGTAGTAAGGACGGATTTGGGTTCCTGGAGGACTGGGCCAACTTCTCAGTTGATAACGAGTACTATAGAGAAGAAATGGACTGCACCTAAATGAGGAGGGTGCAGATCACCTGGGAATGAAGATTTCCAAAAAGTTGGAGGGGTTTTTAAACTAGGCGATGGGGGGGAGGGTCCAGAGGTAGAGATAGTCAGCGTGGAACATATTCCAGAGGGTAGTATTGGAGGCATTAATTGTAGGTTGACCAAAGCACCTAAACCCAAGGTAAGCATAGTAGCAAGTCCTAGTTGGAATTTCAGAACACCCAGTAAGAGGATAATATGCGACCAGTCTAAACTATGTGGTATGTTCACCAATGCCAGGAGCCTGGTGGACAAGATGAGTGAACTAGAGATACTGTTGTATGAGGAGGATTTGGATTTTGTGGGAATTTCAGAGACCTGGTTCAACAGCTCTCATGATTGGCTGCCAACCATTGAAGGGTATACCCTTTATCTCAAGGATAGAGAGGGTAAAAAGGGGGAGGGGTATGCCCATATATCAAGAATAATGTACAAGTGAATGTGAGAGATGACATCACTAAGGGAGCTAGGGAGGAGGTGGAATTCTTATGGGTAGAGCTCCAAAGGGATGAAGCTAAGGGGAAAATAATACTGGAAGTATGCTATAGGCCCCCTAACCTGAGGGAGGAAGGGGAGACAGATCTCCTATCACAATCTGGATTAGTGGCAAGGATGGGAAGTGCTATCATAATGGGGGAATTTAACTATCTAGACATAGACTGGGCGGAGGGAACCATCATCTAAGGCTCGCCAGTTCCTAAATGTCTTGCAGGATAATTTTATGGGTCAGATGGTAGACGCACCAATTAGAAATAAAGAGTTACTGGATCTACTAACAATACAGACCTGATCACGGATGTGGAAATACAGGGCAATTTAGGTAACAGCGATCACAGGTCAATTGGCTTCAGTATAAATCACACAAATAGGAAACATAAGGGGAATACAAAGACACTGAATTTCAAAAGAGCCAACTTCCCTGAACTACAAACCTTGCTAGAAGGCATATTAGGAACAAAGAACACGGAGGAGAGATGGGTTTGCTTTAAGAGCATAGTAAATAAGGGCATTAGCCAATGCATCCCATTGGGTAATAAATCTAAAAGAGCGAACAAAAGTCCTGGATGGTTTAACTCCAATGTAAAAATGCATATAAAAGTAAAGGAGAAGGCCTTCAAAAAATACAAGGTTGATGGATCAGCATTCAGACTTTATAAAGAATGCAACAAGGAATGTAAGGGTGCAATAAGGACGGCTAAGATGGAACATGAAAGACACATAGCGAAGTAGTGCAACAAAAAACCCAAGAAATTCTTTAAGTATGCAAACAGTAAAAAAGGAGGACATACAGTGCCTTGCGAAAGTATTCGGCCCCCTTGAACTTTTCAACCTTTTGCCACATTTCAGGCTTCAAACATAAAGATATAAAATTAAATTTTTTTGTGAAGAATCACCAACAAGTGGGACACAATTGTGAAGTGGAATGAAATCTATTGGATATTTTAAACTTTTTTAGCAAATAAAAAAACTGAAAAGTGGTGTGTGCAAAATTATTCGGCCCCTTTACTTTCAGTGCAGCAAACTCACTCCAGAAGTTCAGCGAGGATCTCTGAATGATCCAATGTTGTCCTAAATGACTGATGGTGATAAATAGAATCCACCTGTGTGTAATCAAGTCTCTGTATAAATGCACCTGCTCTGTGATAGTCTCAGGGTTCTGTTGAAAGCGCAGAGAGCATCATGAAGACCAAGGAACACACCAGGCAGGTCCGTAATACTCTTGTGGAGAAGTTTAAAGCCGGATTTGGATACAAAAAAGATTTCCCAAGCTTTAAACATCCCAAGGAGCACTGTGCAAGCGATCATTTTGAAATGGAAGGAGTATCAGACCACTTCAAATCTACCAAGACCTGGCCGTCCCTCTAAACTTTCAGCTCAGACAAGGCGAAGACTGATCAGAGATGCAGCCAAGAGGCCCATGATCACTCTGGATGAACTGCAGAGAACTACAGCTGAGGTGGGAGAGTCTGTCCATAGGACAACAATCAGTCGTAAACTGCACAAATCTGGCCTTTATGGAAGAGTGGCAAGAAGAAAGCCATTTCTCAAAGATATCCATAAAAAGTCTCGTCTAAAGTTTGCCACAAGCCACCTGGGAGACACACCAAACATGTGGAAGAAGGTGCTCTGGTCAGATGAAACCAAAATCGAACTTTTTGCCCACAATGCAAAACGATATGTTTGGCGTAAAAGCAACACAGCTCATCACCCTCAACACACCATCCCCACTGTCAAACATGGTGATGGCAGCATCATGGTTTGGGCCTGCTTTTCTTCAGCAGGGACAGGGAAGATGGTTAAAATTGAGGGGAAGATGGATGCAGCCAAATGCAGGACCATTCTGGATGAAAACCTGTTGGAGTCTGCAAAAGACCTGAAACTGGGTCGGAGATTTATCTTCCAACAAGACAATGATCCCAAACATACAGCAAAATCTACAAAGGAATGGTTCACAAATAAACGTATCCAGGTGTTAGAATGGCCAAGTCAAAGTTCAGACCTGAATCCAATCGAGAATCTGTGGAAAGAGCTGAAAACTGTTGTTCACAAACGCTCTCCATCCAATCTCACTGAGCTTGAGCTGTTTTGCAAGGAAGAGTGGGCAAGAATTTCAGTCTATCGATGTGCAAAACTGATAGAGACATACCCCAAGCGACTTGCAGCTGTAATCACAGCAAAAGGTGGCTCTACAAAGTATTAACGCAAGGGGGCTGAATAGTTTTGCACGCCCCACTCTTCATTTTTTTATTAGTTAAAAAAGTTTCAAAAATCCAATAGATTTCGTTCCACTTCACAATTGTGTCCCACTTGTTGGTGATTCTTCACAAATAATAAAAATTTTATATCTTTATGTTTGAAGCCTGAAATGTGGCAAAAGGTTGAAAAGTTCAAGGGGGCCGAATACTTTCGCAAGTCACTGTACCATATTGGCCCCATAAAGAATGAGGAAGGACATCTGGTTACAAAGGATGGGGAGCCATAAGGAATGGGACAAGGCAGGGATGCCCATTGTCCCCTTTGTTTGCACTGACATTGGAGCCTCTGTTATGTAGAATTTGTCTTAATAAGGATATTTGGGGAATAACGGTAGGAGGAACTCAACATAAAGTTGCAGCATAAGCAGATGATATGCTGTTCCCAATAATCTCATAATCTCGCTCCCAAACCTATTCAGAGAAATTAAGACATATAGTACATTATCTTATTTCAAGATACATTTCTCTAAATCAGAGACATTGGCGGTAGCTGTCCCAAAAGAAATTATAAATGATAAATTTAAATGGGCAGATCAATTTCTGAAGTATCTAGGGACTTGTATAGCAGTGGACCCTTTTAAAACATATGAGCTTAATTTACTGCCAGCATTAAATAAGGTGCAATGTTTATTGGAGAGATGGCATAAGGGATTACATTCCTGGTTTGGAAGAATCAATATAATTAAGATGACTATTCTACCAAAGATTTTGTACCTCCTCCAGGCATGCCCAATTGCAATCCCTAGGAATTTTTTTAGAAATATACAAACATTACTTACAAAATTCATCTGGGCACACAAACATCCTAGGATCAGGAGGACTCTGTTATCCCTACCAAAACAAAACGAGGGGCTGGCGGTCCCAGATATATATATAAATATTACCAGGCAGTACATCAGGGCCACCTGTTGGATTGGTGCCAACTTAGAGAACTTAAAATCTGGCCAAGAGTGGAGCAAGCGCAGAGTGGGGAGTTACTGTATAGGGCCCCTTGGTGTTTTAAGGACTTGGCATCCAAAACTAAGACACATCCTACAATAGGACCTACCCTCCGTGTTTATTATAACCTCTTATTTAAGCGCAAGTGTTCAACACAGGAATCGCCTTTAGTACCTATATTGGGGAATCCGCAATTCATATTAGGAACACAAAAAGGACCCTTTAGAGCACTGATTAAACAGAGGCTGTATCAGGCATCACATTTTTGACATCTGGCAGGTGGCCAACAGTGCAGGAATTGGTAGACAGAAATGGCCCCTTTCAATTCGATTTCTGGTCGATGGCACAATAACGATATTATCTATGTACCAGGGTACCGCCAAGTCCTCTGGATCGAAAACTGTTACCATTCAATAAATATTGTATGGAGACTGAACCAATGAAGCATGCTGTCTCCATAAAGTACACGTTGTTGATTATACTATCGGAATCTCAATATGTACCAAAATACAGGAAACTAATTATAAAATAATTTCACAATGGTACAGAACCCCAGATAAACGTTTAAAATGTTTCCCGAATGCTTCGGATAGATGCTGGCGATGCCAGATAGAATGGGGGACTTTGTTACATGTGTTTTGGTCTTGCCCCAGAGTGAGGACATTTTGGAGGGAGGTCCGGAAGATAAATTTAGTAATGTGGAAATACAGGAAGACCCAGCTTTTTTCCTCTTGCATCTGTCAGAGATTCTGGGGAAATATATAGGAACTCCATTTTGTGTCATTTGGTGAATGCAGCTAAAGCATGTATTCCGCTGAAGTGGAAACAGTTACAACCTCCTACAGTGAGTATGTGGCTTAGGAAAGTATAAGAAGTAAACAGGATAGAAGCTCTAGTCTGGACAACAAGGAAAAAACGAATTGACACAAATTAAAGAGGAGGGGGAGTAGTAGGGGAGGGGAGAGAGAGGGAAATTAAATGAGTTTTTTGGGGGGTAAGGAAAGGAGGGAGAAAATGGACTATAAATAGAAATTGTAGTCGGAATACTTAAGCCCCATACACACTATCAGATTTCTGCTGAGTTTTTCCTTCAGATTTACCAAAACCATATAATATGAGGTCAAACTTTAGGAGTTTCAATTTGTATGCAATCAGGCAGGCCCTTGTACTACATGGTTTTGGTAAATCTGAAGGAAAAACTCAGCAGAAAAACTGATAGTGTGTATGGGGCTTTAGAGGTAGTTGGAGTATTATGGCCGGGTCTGGGGGAAGCGCCCCCCCCCTCCTGATGCGGCAAGGAGTGACAACATGGAGGGCAGAAATGAGAGAGGAAGATTACTCTTCTTATTTCCATGTCCTCTTTGCCTCTTTTGTGGCTTCCTTATGTTTATTTGGGTTCATTCTTTTACCCATCTTTATTGGATAGTATTGTGATAGTAGTGTTTTTTTTATTTCTTGTCTGGCTGTATGTGCAGAAACGAAATATAATATACAGAAGGATTGTTCATTTTTCTGCTGTTATAAACATAAAAATAAAGAGATTACAAAAAACAAAGGATGGGGAGATGGCGAAGGTATTGAATTTATTCTTCTCCTCAGTCTTCACCAGGGAATCGGGGGGCTTCAGTAACCAAATCTGCAGTGTTTATCCACATGACACATCACAGGAAGCACCTCCATGGTTAACAGATTACAGAATTAAAATTAGACTTGGGAAACTTAACATTAATAAATCACCAGGACCAGATGGCTTGCACCCGAGGGTACTTAGGGAACTTAGTCAAGTAATTGCCAGACCACTGTGCCTAATTTTTACTGACAGTCTACTGACTGGAATGGTACCAGCTGATTGGAGAAAAGCCCATGTAGTACCAATATTTAAAAAGGGCCCAAAATACATCCCTGGGAATTACAGACCAGTTAGCCTAACATCAATAGTATGTAAACTCTTGGAGGGGATGATAAGGGACTACATACAAGATTTTAGTAATGAGAACGGTATCATTAGCAGTAATCAGCATGCATTCATGAAGAATCATTCTTGCCAAACCAATCTCTTAACCCTCTACGAGGAGGTGAGTTGCCATCTAGATAAAGGAAAGCATGTAAATGTGGTGTATCTGGATTTTGCAAAAGCATTTGACAAAGTTCCCCATAAATGTTTACTGTACAAAATAAGGTCCATTGGCATGGACCATAGGGTGAGTACATGGATTGAAAACTGGCTACAAGGGTGAGTTCAGAGGGTGGTGATAAATGGGGAGAATGGTCAGAGGTGGGTAGTGGGGTCCCCCAGGTTTCTGTGCTGGGACCAATCCTGTTTAATCTGTTCATAAACGGCCTGGAGGATGGGGTAAACAGTTCAATCTCTGTATTTGCGGACGATACTAAGCTAAGCAGGGCAATAACTTCTCCGCAGGATGTGGAAACCTTGCAAAAAGATCTGAACAAATGAATGGGGTGGGCAACTACATGGCAAATGAGGTTCAATGTAGGAAAATGCATTTTATTTGGCAAAAATATAAATGCAATCTATACACTGGGGGGAGAACCTCTGGGGGAATCTAGGATGGAAAAGGACCTGGGGGTCCTAGTAGATGATCGACTCAGCAATGGCATGCAATGTCAAGCTGCTGCTAACAAAGCAAACAGAATATTGGCATTTATTAAAAAGGGGATTAATGTCAGCGATAAAACAATCATTTCCCGTGCTACAAGACTCTGGTCTGGCTACACCTAGTATATGCTGTCCAGTTCTGGGTGACAGTCCTCAGGAAGGATGTACTGGTAATGGAGCGAGTACAAAGAAGGGCAACAAAGCTAATAAAGGGTCTGGAGGATATTAGTTATGAGGAAAGGTTGTGAGCACTGAACTTATTCTCTCTGGAGAAGAGACGATTGAGAGGGGATATGATTTCAATATACAAATACCATACTAGTGACCCCACAATAGGGATAAAACTTTTTTGCAGACCGGAGTTTAACAAGACTCGTGGCCCCTCATTAAAATTAGAAGAACAGAGGTTTAACCTTAAACAATGTAGAGGGTTCTTTACTGTAAGAGCAGCGAGGATGTGGAATTCCCTTCCACAGGCGGTGGTCTCAGCGTCTCAGTTTCAAGAAACTATTAGATAAGCACCTGAACGACCGCAATATACAGGGATATACAATGTAATACTGACATTTAATCACACATATAGGTTGGACTTGATGGACTGAGTAAAAAAAAAATAGCTCGTATTGTGAAACACTGGTTAACCTCGTTACTCGCAATTTCCGGCAGACTTGGTCTGGCGGACAATCCGCTGGACTTTGCATCGGAGGTTCGCCGGACTTTCCGAACGAGTGGACTTGCACACACACGAACGGACTTTCAAACGGATGAAGGAGAAAGCCGGGCTTCTCCGATAGCAAAAGAGTGGCAAAAGAGCAGAAGACAGCGGAGGAGCCCAGCAAGAAGAACTAAAAAGAAGTCGTAAGAAGACCCCCGAAGTCGTAAGAAGACCCCCAGAGCTGTCTAATAAACTATTCTAAAAACCTGTGTAGTGTGTTTTTTTTTTTTACACTTTACAGACACATCCCCTCACTCCCCCTTTCAGATGATCTATCAGGGACATTGGAGCAACCCACATTAGCAGAAATACTGTGGGTCGTTCACATATGTACAGCCTCGGTCAATATTATGAAGGATCAGTTTGGGGGCCTACATGAAGAGGTATCACTTCTCAGACAAGACCTTCAAAAGGTGAGAGAAAGAGCGACAGCAGTTGAGAGCAGAGTGTGCGATATTGAGGACAAGCTAGCTCCACTCCTCACGAGAAGCCAGAGCAGCATACCGCATGGCCCAAGAAACATATAACAGCAGAAGACACAGAAAATCGCTTACGCAGAAACAATGTCCACATTGTCGGTCTCCCTGAAAAATCTGAGGGCAAAGACCCCACTACATTTGTGGAAAACTGGCTTATTGACAGGGAAGCAATTTACCCGTTTTTCACTGTGGAAAGGGCTCACAGAGTGCCAGGTCGACCACCCCCACTTGGAGCTCCACCCGGATAAATGTTGGCCAAACTTCTACATTACCGTGACAGAGAGGCAATACTACGCTGTGCAAGGGAGCAGGCTAATGTTAAATACAACAGGATCAGAGTGTAATTTTACCCTGACTTCTCAGCTGAGGTACAGAGAAATCAAGCAAAATTTGGGGATGTGAAAAAATGCCTGCGGGCCCTGCAGCTACCATACGCCATGCGCTATCCAGCTAAACTGCGTGTGATAGCTGATGGGCATGCGCAGTTCTTTGATTCATCTAGGGAGGCGCTTGTGTGGCTGGATCACAATGAACAATGATGAGATTTACCCTAACACCATATCTGTGAGAAAGCGCAAGAAGGCATGTCTGACTGCTAAATTCCTTGAATTAACAAGATGCTGCTCGCTTATTATGCTTCGATGATACCTCTTCCTCACATTTGTTTCTTCTTTCTTTATTCATTTGCTGGGGGACACTAAATATCAACACGTGGTAGGAACTCAACTATCACTACCGTATTTACTAACTTTTCTAAATCTTTGTTCTTTTTGGAATGCAAAGACAATCCCTTTGCCTACAACTAGGCTATGTTGGAGTGCATGGATCTGCCCTGTTGGCAGAGTTATTATGGATGACTTTACTTTTTGGTCCTCTACTTGCTCTTACCGGCGGGGGTGATACATGCCGAGCAAGTGGCTGCCTCAATACCAATGCACTACTGTTTGTTAGCACCGTTGTGCCTTGTTGAGGTCTACAGTGTAGACTTACAGCCCAAATAGCTATACTTACCTGATTACCAGCCAACCCGATGCTACAGCATTTTGCCACCACCCCTTTTACTTTGCCCCTCCTGCACACTGCATACCAGGGCCGCCCAGAGTCTCCACCTGGATATTGACTATGCCCCTAAAATGGCGGCTACCCCACTGATCTCCTGGAATGTTAGGGGCATGAACTCCCCCCTCAAACATACAATGGTTTTCACATGTCTGAAAAAGTGTTATCCTGCTGTTTTAATGCTATCAGGAAACACATTTGACCGCCGAGACCAAGAGTTGCCATATTCATGGATAGGGTGGGCGTACCACTCCACTCACACCTCATGCTCCTGGGAGGTGAGTGTTGTGGTGCACAGGTCCCTGGATTACCAGGAATAAAGTTTCCAAAATAGATCCTGAGGGCATGTTTGTGTTTCTGTATTGTCGTATTGGTATTCTGAAATTTATTTTGGCTTGTGTTTACATACCTCCCCCAATTGATGCCCAGGTGCTTTGGCTTCTCTTGGAATTTTTAGAGGGGAAGCTGGATCTCCCAATGCTGCTTGTGGGGGACTTCAACAATTGGTTAAACCCTGGTTTGGAAAAACACCCGCCCCCAGGGGCACATACACCCCATAGGGCGACACCCCTGGCAAGATTACTGCAGGAGGAGGGCTGGTTAGATATATGGAGACACCGAAACCCTGCAGTTAAACAATACTGTTTCTCGAAAGCACATGTGTCCCTATCCAGGATAGATTTAGTGGTGGGAAACATGGCTATGCTACCCTCGGTTTCAGAGATTTCTTACAAGCCCTGATGCTTGTCTGACTACTCCTACATGATGATAAGCCTTATTGTAGCTCAAATGTCCACACTCCCAAAGGCCCCCGGGAAATTTGACGTCTTTTGGGTTCAGCTATTCACTTCTCCTGATGAACTAGAGGGGAGCATCCGTAGGTTCTCTACTACACAATATGATTCAGAATCTGTCCTCAACGAGTGGGAGGCATTTAAAACCTATGTTAGGGGTGTGGCCAGCGACGGACATGTAGACAGCATGTCTTGAGAGCTCCTCCGGCACCGAAGTATCCTTAATAGCATCCGACCGCACTGATTCCATCTTTGTCTTCGCAGACACCTCCGATACAGCCCTCGCCACCACCAGGACCTGTCAGAATGGGTCGGAACGGCCCAGCAAGTCATAAAAACGCCTCGGAGCGGGCAGCATCACAGGCCGGGAGCAAGGCCAAAGATGGCGCGTCCTCCTCTAGTGGCAAGCTGCCGAAAAACAAGCTACACGCGAGAGGTGAGTCCGGCTTTCAGGTCTGCACACAGATCTCCACGGGCACCGCCGCTAAGGAAAAACTACCGACTACTATTAAAGAACACTTTGCGGATTCTCCGCACAGTCAACACACCCCACTGCCGGTGATGCCACAGGCGGCGGAGGACACAGAGCCCTGGGAGGAAGAAGGTGCCTGGGAGCAAGATAGTGACCCTGGTGATTTACCACAGAATGCGGGCCAGGAGGTGGAGGCTGAGGGGACGATGGAGGGAGAGGAAGAGCTCACTTTAAAACATGTGATGGAGGCTATACATCAATGCCAGACTACATTAACAACGCAGATTGAATCAATCAGACTGGATTTATCTATTGTTAAACATGACATGCAGAAGATCCGCTCTAGGATCTCCAATGCAGAACAACGAATCAGTGATATGGAGGACAGTATACAGCCTATGTCTGCTACTATCCATACACAACAACAGGAACTTAAAGAGCATGCCACAAAATTGGGAGACCTGGAAGACCGCATGCGCAGAAACAACCTGCGACTTGCGGGTTTTCCGGAAGGTGAGGAAGGCCGGGACACAGAGCAATGGCTGAGAAATTTGCTGGGGCGGGAGTCTCTATCACCCTTGTTCGCGATTGAACAGGCTCATAGGTTACCTATGCGCCCTATGCTCCCTGGAGCTCCCCCACGCCCTATCCTAGCGAAACTGCTCCACTTTCGAGATAAAGAATGCATCATACGCACTGCTCGTAATCTACAGGACATTTAATACAACGGAAAGAAAATCTAAATTTTCCCTGACTTTTCTGCTACCACTCAGAAACAAAGAGCAGCTTTCATCAATGTGAAGAAACGTCTGAAAGATAAACAGCTCCCGTACAGCATGATGTATCCTGCTAAACTGAGGGTGGTTAATGAAGGCAAGTTACAATTTTTCTTTCACCCACAGAAGCCTCGGAGTGGTTAGATGGGCTGCAATAAACCTCTCTCTCTAGAGTGCTGCGCGGACAATGACGGAATTACCTTTGTTTGACATTACAGAATGTTCCGCTGATTATGGGATAAGGTATACAACCTGTAAGACATATCTCTGATGTCCTAGCCAGGTATTAGATTTGGTGGTGAGTTCTGCCTCCCGTTTTATACTTACACATTTACCTGGTGGACCAATGTCTGGTGCCCATAACTCAGCAAAGGATGTGCACATGTTAACTTTGTAACCTTATTAGGTGCCTTTATCGCTTACTATGACTTGCCGGGGGAAAACCAAGATTCCCATTGACTGAACTGACAAGGTTATAATCCTAACGACAACTGGGAGATACGTCTGGTCACTCCCTAGTCTAATCTGTTTTTCTTTTTTGGTTACTGGGATGAAGCTCGTTACAGTTGGGGGCAATGAGCAGGGAGGGGGTAGGGGGGAATTTGGGTGTTTCAACTTGGGTTTTTTTTTCTATTTTTATTGCACGGACAATACACGTATGGGCTGGAAGAGGGTAAAATTGTGGAATAGATGTGGTCAGTACTTAGTTCCTTTAAGAATTATCCAAGGTATATTGATAACCAAAGGGGTAGGGAGACCTGGTTTTTGCTGGGATGACCTCCCTCCCCTTTTCTGTTACATGGGCTCTGCATCCCACCGATGAGTTTTAATTATATCACCTGGAATGTTAGAGGCCTAAATTCAAAGATTAGGAGATCTCTCATCTTTGACTATCTAAAACGTACTAAAGCGCAAATATTTATGCTCCAAGAGACTCACCTGGTGGGATCCTGGGTCATGGCCCTAAAGAAGCGTTACATTGCACATGCCTTTCATGCGACTTATTCTAGTTACTCTAGAGGTGTCTCTATACTTATACTAAGATCTTTACCGGTCCAGATATTGGAGGTCAAGACTGACCCACAAGGATGTTATATTGTGGTGGTTTTACAATGCCAGGGAGTATTATATACATTAGTGAACTTATATATGCCACCACCCTTTGAACTGCAAAGGCTAAGGGACTGTATGTCTATGGTACTCCCCATGATACAAGGTCACCTCCTTATAGGAGGAGACTTTAACCAGGTCATGAACGCTGATTGGGCGACGTCCTATGATTTGAGGGAGGTATGGCGTTGGAAACACCCGGAGCAGAGGGAGTTCTCTTGTGCATCAGCGTCCTATAGGTCTCTATCTAGGCTGGATATGTTTTTCCTCTCCAGGGATGCGTTGCAGGGAGTGGAGGGGATTTCCTACCTACCGAGGGCAGTCTCAGACCACTCCCCCCTGCAGTTAACTATGAGAGTATCTAAAAATTTGGGGGACCAGATTGGCTGCAGGAGCCCATGGTGACATATACTTGTAAAGACGCAGTGACTAACTTCTGGCAGGAAAACAGGGAAGAGGTCCCAGAATTAATAACTTGGGATGCTTTTAAGGCGGTTTCCAGAGGGGCCTATATGAAAGGGGTTCTGGATCTGCGGAGAGCAAATGGGGAGCGACTACAAGGGTTGGCCTTGAAGTTAAAGGAGGCTGAGGATCGCTATGTTAGGGATCCTTCCCCTCTCTGTTATTAGAACTTGCAAAACATCAGTAGAGAATATGAACTGGCACTTCTTTCGAAAACTCAGAAAAAAATCCTGTACCAACGGCAGCGGATTTTTTAAATGGGTGATAGGAGCGGAAAACTGCTGGCGTTTTTGGCCGCACAGCTCCCTGACCCCATCTTCGTCCCTTGCATCTATGATGCTTCTGACACACTTAGAGACATATGGGAGGAGATACTGGAGACCTTCCAGACTTTCTATTCAAACCTATATCTATCCCAGGCCCACTATACCATACCAGAACTGTATGAATATGTTAATACGATTGAATTCCCTGTGTTGCCCTTGGAACAGAAAATGTCACTGGAATCGCCCATCTCGGTAGAGGAGATAACGGCAACTATTAAAAATTTTGCTAAACACAAAACCCCTAGGCCCAGACGGTTTTCCCATTGAATGGTATTTAGAATATCAGGAAGTCCCCTAGACTATGTAAACTTTTCTCCACCATTTTTACACAGCGCGGTCTACCCCCATCTATGAAAGAAGCACTCATTGTATTAATCCCCAAGCCCAACAAGGACCCTCTTTATTGTGAATCCTACAGGCCAATTTCCCTAATTAATACGGATCTGAAAATTCTATCGAAAATTTTAGCCACCCGAATAAATTCTGTAATTACCACTCTAATAAACTCGGATCAGACCGGATTCATCTCGGGGAGATCTACTTATAGTAACATACGCAGATTATATACCAGTCTCCAGGCCCCAAATGCACTAACAGTCACTAGAGCAATAGTATCCCTGGACGCCCATAAAGCGTTTGATTCTGTGGAATGGCCTTATCTCCTCTACATTATGGAAAAGTTTGGCTTTGGAAACAACCTTATTACCTGGATTAAGATATTGTATGACCAACCCATAGCCCGTCTTCGGATTAACGGTACCATTTCTAAACCCTTTAGGCCCCTTTCACACATGCGGACAGTATGTCCGTATTTCATCCATCCGTTTGTGGATGAAATACGGATATACATGCATCCCTATGGGATAGCGGGTGTCTGCGGATGAACATCCGCAGACACCCGCTATTGTCCGCCTCCGCTACTGTCCGATTCTGCAGACGGAGGAAAATCCTATTTTTCTATCCGTCTGCAGAGCAGATCGGATGAACACGGACAGACGGTCCGTGCTCATCCGATCCCCATAGAGGAGAGCGGAGCGCTGACAGGGCAGTCCCCGCACAGTGTGCGGAGACCGCCCTGTCCGCCGCCGGCTCAGCGGGGACAACGGAGCGATCCCCGCTTAGAGCGAGCGGATCATCACCCGCCCCGTGTGAAAGGGGCCTTAGAATTCATAGAGGTACCAGGCAGGGATGTCCTCTATCACCCCTTCTATTTGCGTTGGCAGTGAAACCCCTTGCTAGGTTGCTAAGAGTTTCCACGGAGCTACAAGGAATGTGGATAGGCTTGTTGGAAGAGCGTATATCATTATACGCAGAAGACATGCTGCTTTTTTTGTCAAATCCAAAATTTACGATCCCCAAGCTGCTCCAGCTAATCACTGATTTTGGCGTATACTCCGGGCTGAAAATTAATTGGACTAAGTCCATTGTGTTCCCGATAGATTCTGACTCTTCTGTTGACTTACCGCAGAACTGTCCATTGCAGGTTGTCACAAAGTTCAAATATCTGGGAGTGACGGTCCAATTACCAATTACGAAGTATATCTCAGATAACCTTCTCCCATGTATAGACTCCCTTAAGATTAAACAAAATAATTGGGTCAACTTACCCCTAACATTGATGGGGAGAGCTAATATATTTAAAATGGTGTTTTTCCCCAAACTATTATATATTCTAGCAAACTGCCCCGTCTATGTGCCCAAAATGATTTTTCAAGAGATTGATTCCTTAATATCCGCATTTCTTTGGTTCCCCAAGAATCCACAAATAGCGCTGACTACCCTGCAATTACCCACAAATAAGGGGGGGCTAGCACTGCCAAACTTGAGAATGTATTACTATGCCTCACAACTAGTCTATGTCCACTGGTGGCTGTTCCCACAACTGAATAATGCTGTGATTGCAGCGGAGGCAGCCTTGCTTTCCTCCTACGAAGCTCTGTCGAATGTCATATTCAGGGGAAGGGTTGGAGGAAGGGGAGGTACAGAGATGATCAAGGTCTCTCTCAAAATCTTTAAACTATGTCAGATACTGGTGCCTGAGGCCCAACCCACAATCTCACCCAATCAGCCCATATGGTATAATCCTTAGTTTCCGCACTTCCATGATTTACCCGATGCTGGTAGATGGGCGGCGAAGGGCTTAAAATATGTTCATCAACTATATGAGGACGGTATATTTAAAACATTCCCCACGTTACGACAGGAGCTGGGAATACCTGAGACCTGGAGATTTAGATACCTACAACTAAAACATGCCACTAACTCCCAACTGGGACTCAGGAATGTCTCTTTTCAGAACTTTACATTAGGAGGGGCATTAGCGCGCCCAGAACATGTAAAACTGGTCTCCACTTACTATAAGGTGCTGAATGAACCAAGGGCTACTCGATTACAAATTTTGAAACAACACTGGACGAGGGATATACCTGATCTCTCGGAGGATAATTGGGAAGAATTCCTTGATACATACTTTAGCACTGCTATCTCCGCCACGGATAGAATGATGCAGATACGTACTTTTCACAGGATATATTACACTCCATTGCGACTTTTCCGAATGCGGAAAATACCTAGCCCAGTGTGTCATAAGTGTGGTAGAGGGGTAGGGAACTTGCGGCATATGCTATGGGACTGTGAGAAAATAAGACCATTTTGGTCCCAAGTGACCCACTTTGTTGCGGTCACTTTTGACCTGCCCAATATCTGTAGTCCTAAATGGTGTCTCCTCTCATCTTTTGAAGAGGTGGAACTTAGTAGTTACCGCAAACAGTTCCTCCGCTTTCTATTATACTATGCTAGGAAGTCTATACTTCTACAATGGACACAATCAGCAATGATCTCATTAAACCGCTGGAAAGCACTGATCAATATACCAGTGTACAAAATAACATACAAGACAAGGGGAAGGGCAGGGAAGTTTCTTAAAATATGGGGAGACTGGGTTGAGAAGGTAGATACGTGTGGAATTCCAGAACTTTGAACCTGACCACAACAAGAGTAATAATATAGAAGATTTCTAGGGCCTATGGAAATAGGTCTGTGCTTAGTGGTAACGATGGACTGATCGTCCGGCGTATGCGTGCAGAAGTTTGACTGTTTAATATTGTTTGGGGAATGGGGGGAGGGAGGGGGGAGAAAAGTACACACTTAATGTATAAATAAAGAGCAGGTAAAATAAGATTGAAAGATACAGTGTTCGGAGTAGTAACTTTAATGCTAACAAGGTTATAACATGGGATTATTCTACACCATGATGTGGCTATGTAAAATGTTTGTTGTACATTACCTGTCTGTAATGATTGTTAATAATAAAAGAAGTTTAAAAAAAAAAACCTATGTTAGACGAATACTTAGTACTGAGGTCAACAAGGTTAAAAAACATTCTGAAGCTCTAAGCCCTTGTACACATGGTCGGATATTCCGATGGAAAATGTCCGATCGGACCGTGTTGTCGGATACTCCAACAGTGTGTGGGCCCCATCGGAATATCCAATGGACCAAGTTTGAGAGCTTGGCTATAAAATTTTCCGATAACATGATCCGATGCATGTCAGTTCCGATTGTGTGTAGCCAATTCCGATGGACAAGGTGCCACGCATGCTCACAATAAATTCTGAGACGGAAGCGCTCTGTCAGGTAAAACTACCGCTCATAATCGATATAGCACATTCGTCACGCTGCAATGTTAAAAATTCTTTAATGCAGCTCTTTTTCTTTACAATGCTACAAGAATGAAGTTGTTTTGCTGCTCATATTCACACACACACTTCTCCCAAACTTATATCTTTATTCTTTTTCCTCATTTCATGAATACAATATTTTAATTCGTCCCATCTCCCCAATCATTTTTTTGTTTTTATTGGTTTTAAATTTGGTGGTTGTTTTTTTTAATCAACATCTCCTTTTTTGACAGTTTGCTCATCTTCGCAATATTTTTTGTGTTTTGTGTGTCAACTTACCACAACACCATTATTATCTTTTCATTTTATTGTTTTCTTTTTTAATCTAGAGGAGGTTGTTTGGTGTTGGTGCCCCTTGTTATTAATTTTACTTTGTAATTTTGAAATGTACCTGCCTACTCACAAATAAACTGTCCTTTTTGAAGTAAAACACATAGGCAAGTATTTCTTCAACCAAAAAAAACTTTAGGTGTCAGTAACAAATATAGAGGGAGACAGTGCTGGAGAAACTGGGGAGATTAGCGAAGCCTTTGGCCCCCAGGGCACACATCAACTATTTAAACGCAAAAATTGGTGGGCAGAGGAGTACATATCTGAGGGAGAGCAGTCTGGTCCTGAAGTCCAAGAAACCCGGAACAGCAGCAGATGACATCTATGTTCCCAGGCTGTGGTCCTACAAGAGGCTGCATCTTCTGTCAGACCAGACTGAACCTAGTTTATCACTCTCTTAACTCTTATCACTCTTATCAGGTCTTCTTTCCACACTTCCTTCCAGGCTGTGGTGCTGGAGGTGTGTCAGAAGGAGGAGGAGGAGCATGGTCCAAATCACACAAGTGTGTTGCTTGTGTGATTTGGCCCAACAACCCCTTGTTGAGGGTGTGTATGATGAGCTCCTCACACAAGAGGTGTTGCCCTTCCTCCATTTGCTGGAGTTTGCAGGCAGCCAAAGCGGCAAAGGCCTCTTGATATGTGGGGGTGGCTTTGAGGGCTGCTGAAGCCTCCCCGATGAGCTTCAGAGCAGACTCCTCCACATTCCCCCCCTTTCTGGGCCTTTTGCGTGGAAGGCGGAGGGGAGGGACTTGGGATTCAGTCAGGCTCCTATGCCTGCCCACCTCTTGGCTGCCCCTTTCCACAGCCACCTCCTGGCTGCTGCATTCCACACCCTCCTCCTGGCTGATGTCTTCTGGTGTATGAAAAAGGGACATAGTTTTAGTTTTTGGTTCATCAAACACACACACAATTTTCAGCTCTTGACTGTTGCAAATTGTTAACAAATAGAAAAGACTATCATTCTAAGCCCAGCATTTTCTTGGCCCACAGGTTTTGGCCACTACTGTCTATTGATATGTGAAATACTTTCTAAAATCAGCAATTAGTGAGCAAAAATCAAGTTAACATCATTCACTTTTACTCCCAAAATATGTTGAACAATACTATACCTGGCTCAAGCTGGGCTCCTCCAGTTCTTCCTGAGTGGAAGGTCCAGGTTGGGCGTTGGAAGACTCAGCAGGGGTGGATTGTAGTGTAGAAGGATGCGTGGAAGGAAGGGTAGAGAGGGATTCCCTGACATCAGCCTGGTCTGACAGAAAATGCATCCTCTCATAATACCACAGCCTGGGGACATAAACTTCATCTGCTGCAGCTCCAGTTTGCATGGACTTCAGCACCTTCCTGCACTCCCTGAGATATGTACTCCTCAGGAAACCAATTTTTGTTTTTAAATAGGTAGTGTCTGCCCTGGGGACCACCGGCTTCACAAACTCCAGCTGTTATGAAAAGGTCCACCCGTTGGTGGCACTGTTGGTTTCTTGGATTGCAGTACCAGTGTCCACCAGCGGGTGTCTTCTAACACCCAGGGCCTGTAATAAGAGGACCTACCTCCTGGTGGCACTGTTGGATCCTTGGGCTGTAGTACCGGTGCCCACCAGCGGGTGCACTCCTGCAGTGTGCAGCAGACAGCACCTTCTGCGCTCAGCTGTTATGTGAGGTTAATCATTGGTAGTCTTATAAATACCCGGCAAGCCCTCACATGCTTGCCTTGGTATCTTTCTCCCTGCTATCCTGACCTTGAGCCTGCTATCCTGACCTTGAGCCTGCATCTGACCCTGAGCCTGTATCTGACCCCCATCCCGGACTTGTCCCTCCTGTTTGCCTAAGATCCCTGCTCTACAGCCAATCCATCTGTCCTCTCCCTCTCCTGCTGGTTCCCCATCCTTACCCATCTACTGATTCCCCGGTGTATGACCTCGGCCTGGCTTTTATTTACGATGAAGGCTCTGATGGAGGAGGAGGGATTTAAAGCCCTCAGACTCCTCCCACAAATTCAGGCTAGCCTGCGGCCAGCCTTCCAACATATTACTTGTTGTTTGTGGTTGGTAGTGCACTGTTTGTTTTCACTTTCTTGTCACTTATAATAAACACTATTGTTATTTCACCTATATGCGTTTTGGGTTTCCTCTGTGCAGTCCATACAGTCTGGTCTAATAATTCCCTGATAGTATTCCAAGGCCATCCCTGACCAGACGTGGCTGCATTGAGGAACCATCCTGACCTGTTAGTCTGCCAATATGGATTTCAATGAAATCACTTATTATACTCTGCTGGCAGAAGAGGATGGTGAATATTGTCGCCAGCTTCTAAAAAGGTGGACTAGTGACCAGCTGATGAAAACCATCTGATCAGCTCATTCCCTGGTGGATCAGTGCTACATGTCATTTGAGGATGTTCAGCCCTTAATCCAATTATGTGCAAAGCCAGCCCTGTCATGTTATCCCGAAAGAAGTGATGATTTTTCTCCCCCCTTCAATTCTGGCCAAGTTGAATCTCTGGCATGGTTGTTAGAGGATGATCCAGCCTTTTTCATGGAATGTAAATCCTCTTGTCCACAGCAGGTGTTGTCTGACTGCATCCATTCAGTGCAATCTCTGGTTAGTCAGGCTGTGTGTGAATCAGTGTTTGTTCAACCTGTGCTAAAGGTATGGTCAGATCTCCTGCATTTAGCTAAGCCACAACATTCCAGCCCTGTCATTAATCACCTGCCTTCCCAAGTATCTATCTCCCCATTTCCTATGGCAACCTCAGCTACAGCCCAGTTTACTCCACTTCCTACCAAATACTATTATCCTGTCACCAAGTGTAACACCTATCCTGCCTTCAATCCACCTGCCTCTTCTCCTCCACCTGTAACAATCCCACAAAACCCTACTCCTGTCACTGTTCCTTGGTCTTCCTTTTGCCCAGATACTTTCTTTTCTTACAGCCCTGCACCCACATACAAAGCTGCAGTGGCTAAGCCAAAAAAGAAACGAAAGTTCTTTCCGACCCGCACAATCCTGCCAGTAACCCAACCCGCCTCCGCACCAACCAACCCGTTCCAGCCTGCATGCATGCCAGTTGAACCCGATGGCCCACCTAAGCCTGACGTCCCAGTTCCAGCTACCCAGCCGGACGTCCCAGTTCCAGCTACCCAGCCGGACATCCCAGTTCCAGCTACCCAGCCAGACGTCCCAGTTTCAGCTACCCAGCCGGACGTCCCAGTTCCAGCTACCCAGCCGGACGTCCTAGCGCCTGCCTTTCAGGCTGATGTCCTGCTGCCTGCCTTCCAGTCCAACGTGCCAGCCTTCCAGTCTGATGTCCTGCTGCCTGTCTTCCAGTTCAACATGCCAGCCTTCCAGCCTAATGTCCTGCTGCCTGCCTTCCAGTCCGACGTGCCAGCCCTCCAGTCTGATGTCCTGCTGCCTGCCTTCCAGTCCGATGTGTCGGCTTCCCAGTCTGCTGTACCAGCTTCCCAGCCTTATCTGCCAGCTTCCCATATTGATGTCTCTACTTGCCAGTCTGATGTTCCGGCTTGCCAGTCTGATGTTTCGGCTTACCAGTCTGATGTCTCTGCTTCCCAGTCTGATGTTCCAGCCTTCCAGTTCGATGTCTCTGCTTCCCAGTCTGAATTGCCAGCCTTCCAGTTCGATGTCTCTTGCTGCCCAGCCCGACGACCCAGAGATTGCTGCCCAGCCCGATGACCCCGAGATTGCTGCCCAGCCCAACTGCCCTGATGTGCCCGCTGTCTGCCCTGATGTGCCCGCTGTCCGGTTTGAAGTATCCGCTGCCCGGCTTGACGTGCCCTCATCCGTTGTGCGGTTTGAGGCCATTAACTTTGGACAATTACATCTAGTTGGAGCATCCGGAGGCCGCTCCTTTGAGGGGGGGTACTGTCATGAAAAGGTCCACCCATTGGTGGCGCTGTTGGTCTCTTGGATTGCAGTACCAGTGTCCACCAGCGGGTGTCTTCTAACACCCAGGGCCTGTAATAAGAGGACCTACCTCCTGGTGGCACTGTTGGATCCTTGGGCTGTAGTACCGGTGCCCACCAGCGGGTGTACTCCGGCAGTGTGGAGCAGACAGCACCTTCTGCGCTCAGCTGTTACGTGAGGTTAATCATTGCTAGTCTTATAAATACCCTGCAAGCCCTCACATGCTTGACTTGGTATCTTTCTCCCTGCTATCCTGACCTTGAGCCTGCTATCCTGACCTTGAGCCTGCTATCCTGACCTTGAGCCTGCATCTGACCCCCGTCCCTCCTGTTTGCCTAAGATCCCTGCTCTGCAGCCCATCCATCAGTCCTCTGCCTTTCCTGCTGGTTCCCCATCCTTACCCATCTACTGATTCCTCTGTGTATGACCTCGGCCTGGATTTTATTTATGACTCTGGCAATTCCCATTTATTGTATATATTACTTGTTGTTTGTGGTTGGCAGTGCACTGTTTGTTTTCACTTTCTTGTCACTTATAATAAACACTATTGTTATTTCACCTATATGCATTTTGGGTTTCCTCTGTGCAGTCCACACAGTCTGGTCTAATAATTCCCTGATACCAGCAGTTTCTCCATCACTGCCTGCCTCTTTAATTTGTTACTGTAGTGTGGATGCGTAGCTTGCCACAGACAGGGCAGCTCCCTGTACTTATCGATGAACAGAGGGAGGAAACTATGGTCGTTAAACCCATCCATATTCTCTGCAAGACACAACACAAGACAAACCCTAATGTCAGGCTAAACTCGACTAAATCTTGTCCCAATACAGGCCTCAATCTAGAAGCAGTATAGGTTAGTGATGTACAAAGTTAAAAATTGTACCTTCGTTTGCAGGATTGGCTCGTCAGCTTCTCCCTCTGCTCACAGATCGTACGTACGACACAGGCGCGTTGCGTTTTATATACAGTGCGCATGCCTGAAATTCCTCCCACCCCTGATGTTGAAATTTGGAAATAATAGAAAACTTCTTAGTCAAAGGAATTTTCAGACAATGTATGTGGTTTTTGTTCAGAAATTACATTAATTTTAAAAACAGAATGTTAAAAACAAGTGAAAATTTCAAACAAAATTCTTTCATTCAGCGAATGTACAAAGATTTTTTTTGTCTGAATATTCTCATCTGAAAATTGATCGGTGTGGCCAGCATAAGGCTTGGTACACACCTATGCAGTTTGCTTTTGATCTGTTTCTGTAGTGCTTTTTGCTGTACGTTTTGATTTTTGCACACGTGATTTTACTGCAATTTGCATTTTTGCATTTTTTTGGGGCAGATTAAAAAACACAAATTTCTGCAAAAACACATTACATGCTTTTCTGCAGCTTCTCCATTTAAGCGTATTGAACCAATAAAGCACCATTTTGCGTTAAAAGTCCCTGACCCTTTCAGATGTGAACGTGTCCCATAGGAAACCATGTAAATGAACTGTAGTGCATTTCTGCAAAAAGCACCAATAAACACATAGATGTGAACCAGGTCTAAGACGTTTAGTAACATAATGGGGTCAAAAAAACTAAAATTAGCCCTTCATAGTAGAAAAAAAGCAGATAATCACTACTGTAAGGGGTTCATTTTTTTTTACTGTAGAACAGTGACAGTAATATTTACAGTAGCGATTATTTTCTCTTTTTGTACTATAAAGCGCTAATTTTAGTTTTTTTAACCCCAAGATGTTACTGGCGATTAATCGATTATGAAAATAGTAATCGATTAATTTCATAATCGATTAGTTGTCGATTAATCGATTAGTTGTTTCAGCCCTACAATGAACTGACCAAGCCCTCAGAGTGAGGCAGTGTTTTATACCCAGCTGATTAGGTAACCTGCCACAGCTGATCCAAGAGTGACAGGTACAAACAGAATTGCCCACAGTACTTTATGCAAAACTAGGCATGGCTGGAAAGCAGGCAGAATAGAACTGAGGTGTGGCTCAGAGGTAAAGAAACAGGAGCAAGAACAAACAGTCATTAGTTCAATACCACCCAGAGCCACTTGGGGTGCGACCAACGCCTGGCCACCTAAAAGACACGGTAGGGCCCATGACAGTTGGGAAGTATGGACCTTACCCAAACCCAAATATCAGAAAGGCCAAGATCATAACTAAAGTTGTGAAGAGTCTTCAGAAGAATTTTGGGGTACAACGTTCCAAGGATCAACTGAGAAAACGCTGGTCAGACCTGAAACTGAGGGAGCACGATCAGTACAGAAGGATCAAGCGAGTTCTTCAAAAAAGTAAGTAGTTGTCGTGTGTTCATATTTTTATTATTACTTGCATACTGCTCCTTGTGCTTTGATTTAATGTTGTACAGTTTAAACTGGCCACTTTCATGTTCATGGATTCAATCGTTCGTAATAAACACCGTTCATTAGCCCACTCCAAAACAATGCTTTGCCAAATTGCACTTGACTACATTTGTTCACACAACAGGTAAGTATTCCAGCTTTAGAAAGTGTCAAAAATAATGTTTTCACCTTTGAACTCATTCAATTTCATATTCCTATTTCTGCCCTCTGTATGCTAAGTATTCCTTTTTTACATTCTCATAGGGGAGAGAAGACTCGGGACGTCTAAGGACACCAGGAACCCCAGGGACCCCACACCTACCAACACCAGAAGCGAAGGAGGAGGAAGGAGAGATTGTCAAAAATGCCAAAATTGGCACCACAACAGGTGAGTGTTGGAGACCACAGCTTCAGGTAAGCTAATCAATGCATGTCTGCATATTTATAATACATGGTGTGTTTTTTTTAGGTGATGTGGATGTTGTGGAAGAAGAATTGCATTTTACCAGTGAAAGTGCCCAGATTCTCATTGGGGAGATAACGGGGTGCAATCGCGATTTAGAGAATATACATTGATGTTTTGGGGAGAGTCTGAAACACCCCAAACTAGCTAGCATCGTTTTTAAATTTTCAAAAACACTTTTAGATTTTTAGAAAAGACAAATTTGGAAGATGCACACAGTGCGTCAACATGTACTATCTCCCATCACAGAGGATCAATGTACGTGTTTTGTGGGTGCAACCCCTTCCTTGCTACTAAAGTGGCTGAGATGAAGGGGTTGCACCCCCAAAACACGTTCATTGATACCCCATGATGGGAGATAGCACATGTTGACATTAGGCATGGGATCAGGAGGAAACTGGGCACTTTTTGATTCTCAATTTTTGTGCATCTTCCAAATTTGGCTTTTCCAGGGGTGACACCCCATCCGATGAAGGCAATATCAGCACAGTTTGTACATACTCATGTCTGATATTATCTTCACTTTTCAAAGTTGAGCTTTGTAAGTTCCTTTGTTCTGTATGTTATGCTTTGATGCAATGGAAAAAATAAAAAACTGCGCTATGATAAAAAATATTATACTAATCGTCCACAATGGAACTTTGATCAGCTGCGGCTTGACTTTATTACATAATTACAGAAGAAAACACATGAAAAATTTAATAAGCTGCGCTAAATCATAAACCCACATAAAATTCAATGAAATAAAAAACATTAGACAAAATTTCAATAATAATGTGCAAAAATAGGCCTATTACCCCCAGTCCTAAAGAATAAGGGTTATAGGATAATTGATCACAGTGAACAACGAAAAAAGAAAAACAAAAAAATAAAATAAAATAGTGAACACCCAATGTGTAATTATATATAAACATTTAAATTCCAACAGAGTCCAATATAGATGAAAATCGTCAAATCTTCTACTGTGTAGCAAGTGCTTGATCCACCACCATACAGCCAAAATTACTTCTTACCAGAATTTCATGACCCCCCACTACAGAGGGTCACCAACAGCATGTAACAATAGATATCTCCCACTTCAGAAGGGTCTCAGCTGTTCTCCTCCCTCCACCGATATCATGACCAGGTTGTCAAACAAGTATCTTTAGTTATCTCCCATATATTAGGTCATATGTGCCAATTCCATGCAAAGAAAATGAAGCTCCAATAGTGTAAAACCTTTTAATATAACTCAAATCTAAAAACAAAAATGCACTTACAAAGCACAAAGGAAAGATCAGCCTTAAGTCCGATGCGCCGGCCAGACGCAAATGGACAAACTCGTCGTTTCTGGGTACAAATCCTTCGTAAGGGGTGACGTCAGCGCATCGCTCATCCCTACGTGTTTCGAAAAAATTGCGTCATCCAGGGGCATGAGCGGCAAGCTGTGTCACCTCTATTTATACTGCCACATCCTCACCAAGCCTCGCTCTGGGCCTTCTGCATTTGGGCATCTGAGCCCTGAAGCACAATATGATTTAGTTTATATTCCGCCATGTGTATTGGCGTCAAAAATAGTCAGAACCGGCTGGCCATTATCCTGAAAGTGTTCTCCACTACTCTTCTGGCTCTGGCCACCCGCACATTAAAGATCCTCTGATTCGGGGAGAGGGTCCTCATCGGGAAATGCCGCATCAGGTGGTTTGCCAGAGCAAATGCCTCATCCGCGATGAAAACGAACAGGAGTCTTTCTACATTCTCCTCTGGAGGTGGCAAGCCCAGACTGTCACTCTGGAGACGCCAGTAGAATTCAATGCGCGCGAACACTCCACCATCCGACATACAGCCATTTTTCCCCACATCCACATACAGGAAGTGATATGTCGCTGACACCACCGCCAACATCACAATACTATTATACTGTCAGAAACCATGAAACAGACTGAGACAGAAGTACAATCAAATCACACTTGTTTATTAATAAAAATAAAAAGATAAATAGAAAAAAGGGTAGTCAAGCATAGCCAGAGTCCAGTAGCCAGATCAGGTAGTCAGCAAGTCCAAAGTTCATTAACCAGATTGGGTAATCAGCCAGGCCAGAAGTCAGGGATCCAAGGAGAGCAACTGCAAGCAGGATAAGAAGCCAGGAGGGATGTCAGCAAGCCAGTCTTGAAACAAACAGCAGAAGATGGTTCCTTCCTTGTGATGTGACCAACGCGAAGGCAAAGGAAAAAGTGAGCTGGAAGGCCTTAAATAGGCAGGTCAGACGAGCATCATCAGGAACAGCTGGTAACTGTGGAAAGAGAAGAGAGCTGGCAATTAGCCGACAGCTGAGCGGCCAGCCCAGAAGAGGAAGGGCTAAGCCAGCCCTGACATATTCCCCTTGTAATTATAATAGTAGGACCCCGAGTTGGGGGGTGGGACAATGGGGACGTGTTTCCCATCAATTGCACCTCCACAATTAGGAAAGTCCCAATGGCTGGCAAAGTGGGAAGCCACAGTCTGCCATTCCTGTGGCGTTGAAGGAAACTGTAGAGTCAAACAAGTAAATAAAAAATTAGTCATTTTGCACATCAACATTGCAAGCAGATTAGACACAAACATTTTTGGACAATATCAGTATAACATTTTTGGAAATGAGTATTGAAAGCCTAAAGTATAAGGTCCCCTTATCAGATTCCTCACCCCCCCCCCCCCCATCTGATGGCCCATTACAAAAAATTAGGGGGGGGATGTTTTGAACAGGTAACCCTCTCCACCTCATTGAGAACTGAATGCAGAAATAATGTGTGATACTTTGGCCAGCCCCTCCTTACTTACACTATTGGCAGCCCACCGGACAGGTAAGAAGTGTCATAATACAAAAGGAACAAATGGAAGCACATTTTGACATTCTGCTATTACCTATCAAGATAATAGGAGAAAAAAAAACTTCAAACTGTAGCATTTGAAAGTATTGAGGCAGACCCTTGCACTACATGCTTTGGTGAATTTATCCATAAATCTGACCAGAAAAAAGGTAGGTATAGTGTGTATTGGGTTTGGCAAAGTCAGCAGATAGAGGATTGCTATCAGCTGACCTAGCAGTTGGGGGGAGGGGGGTTCCTAATGAGTTTGGCCCAACCAAAAAAAAAATTCTGGCACTCTGCATGAATTTAAGCACACACATAACATTAGTACACATTTTAGGGGGTGTTTAGGGGAAAGCAATACTATGAAGCTGACAAAATACATTGCTAAGTGATTAGGCTATAGGTTGATGGGCCCAGAAGAGCATGCTGGGGAAGTTAGTGAAGGCAAATATGCATGAAGGAGAAAAAAGGAACTTGAAAAGCTTCCAGCATGCATGAGGACAAAAGGGGCACAGCATATCAATTAGAGCATATTGCAATCATGGTAATTAGGGAATGAGGAAAGAAACACATTAGCAAACATTAAATACATAGAATGTGATGTTAAAGGAGAAAACTTACCTTCATATAGTCCTTCTGCGGGACCTGAATTATGGCAGAACAGGTCTCTGGAATAATGATTCCCAGAGCCCGGGGGGAGATGCCTGTCGAGAACTTGAGGTCCTGAAGACTTCTCCCTTTCGCCAAGTAGCGCAACGTGGCGATGAGCCTGGAGTGATGGAGTGCCTGGAGTGATGGCTTGCCACATGCCGGTATCCTGCCTGCTGATATAAGGGGACAGCAAAGCCAGCAGACGGTGAAAAAGGGGTCCGTCATCCAGAGATAATTCCTGAAATCATCAGGATTATTCTCCCGGCTCTCACGAAGCAAAGGCATGTGCGAGAACTGGTCACGCTGGCGCAACCAATTCTTGGTCCACAAACTCCTCCCCGCCCTGTTCATGGACCGGCTTGTGTCAAAGCTAAAAGCCCAACCCCAAGCCCCTGTACAGCACGTACTCTACGACGAGTACATACAGGAAACATGGCTTGAAAAAGGTTGGCTGGTGAGAACGGATAACAGAAAGCACCGATAAACAGCAAGGCCCGAAAGAACGAACTGAAAACCAGAAACGAGCAGACAATAAGCAATGAAAATCAAAGCGTACTATATAGCAAGATATAGTCCACAATGACCAACAAATGCTAACTGACTACACACACTGATATAAGCAGATATGCACCGACAAGTACAAACTGAAGAGCAGTAACCATCTGAAGCACAAATCTGAAAAGCGCAAATCATCTCTCACCAAACTTCTACTAACACGCGATAAACACAAGATCAGCAGAAGGAGCCCAAAGGGTGCCGGACATGGTGCTGAACTTCCCTTTTTTAGCCCCATCTTATGCTGCTTACATCACCGCGTTCTTGGCGGTTGGAAATTCCGACAACTTAGTCTGACCGTGTGTATGCAACACCACTTCTGGACCACTTCCTGACTAAATCCGTCTGAATTTATCCGACGGATTTGGTTGTCGCAATGTCCGACCGTGTGTACAAGGGCTAAGAGAAGCATTAGAACTGCAAGCAGTGGCGGAATTATAGGTTTCACTGAGATCGCCAAGGCGACCGGGCCCCATGCTGCAGGGGGGCCTTGAGGGCCCCCCTGTATATCTGAAGGAGAAGTGTATATCAGCCGAAGTGTAATCGGCACTGTGCGGGGAGCTCGGAGTCATCACACTGCTTATAACTAAAGTGAAAGCAGTGTATGCTCTTTGTCTCCCCCCTACAGTGCAGTACCCGGCAGGAAGAGGTAAGATAAAGCAATGCCGTTTTTGAAAAGACTTTATGTGTGTGTGCATTTGTGTGTGTATGTGTGTGCATGTGTATGTGCATGTGTGTAGATGGCGAGCGGGCGGGAGGCACACTGGGGGCATTCAAGGGCACACTAGCAGCATTTGATGGCACAGTGGCTGCAATTGATGGCACAGTTGTAGCATTTGAGGGCACAGTGGCAGCGTTAAATGGGCACAGTGGCAGCATTTGGCACAGTGGCTGCAATTGATGGCACAGTGACAGCGTTTGATGGCACAGTGGCAGTATTTGAGGGCACAGTGGCAGCGTTAAATGGGCACAATGGCAGCGTTAAATGGGCACAGTGGCTGCAATTGATGGCACAGTGGCAGTGTTTGATGGCACAGTGACAGCTTTTCATGGCACAGTGGCTGCAATTGATGGCACAGTTGTAGCATTTGAGGGCACAGTGGCAGCGTTAAATGGGCACAGTGGCAGCGTTTGATGGCACGGTGGCAGCGTTTGATGGCACGGTGGCTGCAATTGATGGCGCGGTGGCTGCAATTGATGGCACAATGACAGCGTTTGATGGCACATTGGCAGCGTTTGGGCACAGTGGCTGCGATTGATGGCACAGTGGCTGCATTTGAGGGTACAGTGGCAGCGTTTGACGGCACAGTGGCTGCATTTGATGATTTGGTTTATAAAAAATGTTGTGCCCTCCAAAAATTTTGAGCACCAGCCGCCGCTGTTTAGATGTATGTATGCACATTTTATGTATCTGCGTTTAATCCTGCCCCCCCTTCCCATAATAGAGCTGGGCGATTAAAAAAAAAAAAAAAAAATTGTCATTCAAAAAAAAAAAAAAAACTCGATTCACAATTCTAATCCAGTTTTTTTTTTTATGGACACCGCGCCAGTCCTGAGGAGCTGCGGGCAGGAGTTTTTTTAGGTGAAGCCGTGGCTTCGCCCTAGTCCGCAGGTCCGGCCTCGTGGACTAGGCCGAAGCCGCAGCCTTACCTAAACTCCTGCCGATAGCTCCTCAGGACCGGTGCAGTGTCAGCACCGATCCTGGTGAAAAAATAAATATAAAAAAAAAAACTATTTGCTGAAAATTTGAATCGATTTGACCTCTCAACTCGATTCAAGATTCAAATCGATTTTTTTCCCCAGCCCTACCCCATATGTGTACAATCAGAACTGTTTTTAAAAAAACGCTATTTTAAAAAAATGATATTCCTCTGAAAAGCGATCTGTGCTCAGATTGCTTTTCAGAGGCATTTGACAGCTGGTAAAGGGGCAATCCTCCTGACCACCTTTTTTTTTTTTTTAACAAACATGTTATACTTACCTTCACTGTGCAGCTCGTTTTGCACAGAGTGGCCCCGAACCTTGTATTCTGGGGCGGCTCTCGTGGCTCCTCCTCTTATCAGACAACCCCCTAGGAGAAGCGCTCTCCCGGGGGGGGGGGTTACCTTACAGGTGCCCCCAATGCCCGCGTCATTGGATTTTATTAACAGCAGTGGGAGCCAATGGCTGAGCTGCTATCAATCTATCCAATCAGGAGCCGAGAACCCCGGGCAAAGGAAGAGCGCATCTCCACCTGGTGAAGTTCCAGGGCTCAGGTAACTAAAACGGGGGGGGGGGGGGGGGGGGGGGTTCCGGTGACTGCCAGGTGTTTTTCACCTTAATGCATAGGATGGATTAAGGTGAAAAAACACGAGGGTTTACAACCCCTTAAATGCATCATCACTATGCAATGCACACAGTTGCAGGGGGGTTGGAGTGCAGCCCCATTCACATTCCCATTCGCAAATGGAGAAATTGGTTGCTTTACATGCAGCCACCCACTTGCAAGTTGCAACCGGGCCCTGTTGTTCCGCCACCAAACTCGGAGTAAAGGGCCCTGTCAGGGGGGCCCTTCATGGTTTCTTGCATCGGGGCCCTGAAGGTTCTAGTTACGCCGCTGACTGCAAGCACACTCCCTCGAGGTGAAATATGTACAGAATCCCACTGAATCCACTAAGGGGGCATGGCAGTCTGCTCATTCTGCGTACGAGCACCTGCTGGCCTCACCAATGGGGAAAAAAAATAGGTTTTTCTCCAAGACAGCATTTTTTGAAGAGGGGGAGACAACAGGCCGACTCCTAGCTAGAATTGCTAACTCAGAGCAGAAGTCCCCAGTTATTGGAATCATAAATAATGCTAGGGGGCGGCTTGTCTGCTCTCCAGATCTCCTGTACCGTCCTGCCTCAGAGGATGGACCTGAGGAGTTTCTATTTGGATCTATTTGGCCGAGATCACATTCCTAAGTCTTACTACTTCTCAAAGCAAGGAATTAGACTCCCCGTTTATCTTGGAAGAATTGCAGGCAGCAGTTGCAACCTTTCCTAATTGTAAAGCCCCAGGGGGAGAGGGCATCCCCATGGAGATTTACAAACACTATTCAGAGATATTGCTACCCAGATTATTAGGAGTATTTAATGCAGCTAGGGAGCAAAATGTCCTACCACCCTCTGTCTAAGGCCCACATTGTGCTAATTTTAAAACCAGTAATAGTCCCAGTAGACCCAACCTCATATAGGCTAATATCATAACTACAGTGAGACTGGCTATTCTGACTCAGATTGTTGTGAAGCGACTATCCCTTGTGAGACCTCTATGCCTGGCCTGTATAAGATATAATCACTGAGGACAATCCTCATCAGATAGTTTTAACTCGCCAAATACCGATTCCATCCACAAGATGCTTTTATTCTGAACATCAGGTTACAGCAGATGACAGGATACAAACAGATGAATAGGTTATGGTCTTTATGCCGTCAAAAGATGATGTTGTCTGTAGCTTACAATGCAGAATACATGTGCCCTGCTACATGGGGCTTGTTGCATCCATGACACAGGAAGAACAATAACAGGAAGAAGGTTGGAGCATTACATACAAAGGAAGTGTGTCATAACATAAGGGAAAATAAACTTGAGAAAACGAGTGCATTACCACAAAAGGTCTCTCGATGGCAGCTTGTGAACTAAATATAAAAGTCCATAGAAAATGGTTATGAAACAATCTATATAAATTCTATGCCCCATTGGGGCGGCACACTGGCTAAAGTGCTAGCCCTCAGGCTAAACAAATAGCCTTTACAATTTAGCCCTCAGGCTAAACAATTAGCATTACTTCGGTCATTCACCCGGACCAGGCCCTGGGTCGACAGGTATCAATGAGTTCAGTCCCATTTGGTCAAATGATTCTTACCTCGAGCTGGCCAAACTAAAACATGCAGAAAGGTGGAAAAAATATGGCACTATCTATCTGAGACAAATTATTCACAACGGTGAATTGATGTCCTTTGAAACTCTGAGGGAGACGTATAAGTTACCAACATATATGCTCTTTTACACTTTGCAACTCAGACATGCATTCAGGACCCAAACAAACGCCTCTGAGTGGCATATGGATTCTGTACCCCTCTTCTTCCAGCTTAAGACAGCAGAGACCTCTAAAGGATTTATCTCCCAGAGCTATGGTACTCTGCTCTGTCAATACCTCACGAAACACCCCCCTGACAGTAAAAAGGCAATGGGAAGCAGACTTGGCTCCCTAGATGAGGATCAGTGGCCATATGCTCCCTAAATGTGACACAAAGGCTGACACAACTATACACACTCCTGAGAGCATACTACACTCCCCATAGATTGCATAATATGGGACTGATACCCACACCAATATGTACTAGATGCAAAAGGGACCATGGGGACTTGATACATATGTTGTGGCGTTGCCCCAAACTGCACGTATACTGGAAGGGGGTGACAGGCACACTGAACACAGTGTTTCAGGTGTCAGTCCCATTAGATCCCAAATACTGTATACTGAATCTGCTAGATGAGCTGGAATGGGACCACAAGGGCCCTTTTTATGGCCCGCAAATTGATAATGTCACACTGGAAGTCTGACTCACCCCCCACAGTCAAAGAATGGACTACTGCTGTAGGTAATGCACTGAGAATGGAAAAAGTAATTTATCAACATAAGGGGTGCTCTGGAAAATTTGAAAAGCTATGGGACCCATGGTTGGGAACACCGGGACTTGCCCCAGATGACCTGATCATGGATCAACTTTTCAGATTCAATGTGTACTGAATGCAGATGTCCTACTGAATTAATAATGGTTCAGGCATGGCGAGGTAAACTGTTTCAGATTTTGGGTGTAAGGGACTATGGGCTCTGACTTCAAATGATGATGGTGACTGCTGTGAAATACTAAATGTTTCCATCGTATACTGGACTGTATGTAATTGTTGTTTACAAACTAAATGTTGATCTTTTGACTGTATTTAATTCTAAATAAAAACAGTTTTTTTGGGATTAAAAAAAAAAACTATGCAAAAAAAGATCACACCTGGAGCTCAGCTTTAACCACTTGCTGGCTGCCCTATAGCAGATTTACCGTGTAGAATCTCCTATACCAATGTGATTCTGCACTGCCTCACAGGGCCCGCATGCGCCGCTGCACCACTTCTGCTGGGATAAGTTACAGCAGAAGCTGATCAGTGGGTGCCGGCCAATGGATATCCGCTGGCACCCGCTTATCGTTGAGGATAGACACAGGATGGAGCTCTGATAATGTAAACAATGTGATCACATGGGGCAATATGCGATCACATGATCACAATGTTAACAAAGCTGTTATGAATGAATGCATTCATAACAGCTATGTTTCCTCAGCTGTGATTGGCCCACAGCTATCTCATGGTACCATTCACAGCAGCCTGTACCATGTGATTAGCTGTAGCCAATCATTAGCAATCACAACAGTTATGAATATAACCCATTCATGAGAGTACAGAACATTGATGTTACAATGTTCACCATTGTAACAGCAATCAAAGTGTAAAAAAAAAAAAAATCCCTGATCCCCCCCCAGAGTAGTACACTGTGGTAACACTGACGAGTACACTGTGGTGACACTGAACTATTCTGATGAAAGTATTAAAAAATAAATTGTAAAAAATATTAAGAAAAGAAACTAAAATGTTTAAAAAAAATTGTTTAATATATATATATATATATTTTTAACATACTGTCACCAGCGTCCCTGATCACCACCACACCAGTTATATGATGACGCTATACTGCACTAGTGACAGCATGTAAAAAATAAATAAAAAAATCAATGTAAACATTTTCAAAAGAATTGTGACAAAAAATGACTTCTTACTAAATGCCTCAGGCGGTCTACTTTCTAAAAAGGGTTCATTTAGCAATTTAAGGCCCACAAGAAATTAGGTAGGCCATCAGTACATCAGAATTTATCCATTTTCATATATACTGTATATACCGTAGTTTGTAGAGGTTATAACTTTCACACAAGCCAATAATATGCATTTATTGGGACGTTTTTTTTTTTTACCAAAGACATGTAGCAAAATACATTTTGGCCTAAATTTACAAACAGATTTTATTTTATTGGATATGTTTTATAACAAAAAATATAGTTGTTTTTTTCCTGACTTTTCAGTATTTGTTTCATTTATATCAGAAAAAATGCCCCCAAAAAAACAGTAATGATCAAATACCACCACAAGAAAGCTCTATTTATGTGAAAAAGATGATACAAATTTTGTTTGTGTACAGTGTTGTATGACTGTGCAATTGCCACTTCAAGTAGAGCAGTCCTGAAAAGCAAAAAACGCTCCTGGTCATGAAGTGGGTAAAACCTTCCAAAGGATCAAATCTTTAAAGTAGAACCTTAATCATCCTGGTAGAGCACTTCATGCTGCCCCCTTTTGCAGGTATAGCTATGTCAAACATTAAAAAAATAAGTGCCTATACCGTTTACCGTTTAAAATCCAGTATGGCACTGTCTCACCCTGCTCTTCTCAGCCTCAGTTGTACTGTATTCTCTGCACTGTGCCGATAATTAATTAGTCACTAAAGGCCAATCTGCGACAGCTTCCAGATTTATTGCTGCTGGGGGACAACAACAACAAGATGACACAAACTGTGATGAGCAAACACAGATTAGGGAGAGGTAAAAGAAAAGCAGGAGAGGTGACACAACAAATTCTTTTGCCAGGAAGAGACAGAAGAGTTAAAGCGGGAGTCCGCCAGGAGTCCGCCATTTTTTTTTTTTTTTTAAAGCCAGCAGCTACAAATACTGCAGCTGCTGACTTTTAAAATAATGACACTTACCCGCCCAGCACGCCCACAATGTCGGCACCCAAAGCCGATCTCTTGATCGTCTCTCGGGTGCTGCCGCTGCCATCTTGGGTATGGGAATCAGGAAGTGGAGCCTTTCGGCTTCATTTCCCGGTTCCCTACTGCGCATGCGTGAGTCGCGCTGCGCAATAAGGATGGTCCCCGCTGTCTCTGGGATCCGTGTGTTTCCCAGCAGGCAGCGGGGGACCTTCGGAAAGGGGTGTAGATTCTGCGGAAAGGGGCGTACCTTCTGCAGAATCTACACCGGAAGTGGGTGCAGATACCTGTACTGTACAGGTACCTGCACCCCCCTCCCCCCTGAAAGGTGCCAATTGTGGCGCCGGAGGGGGGGAGGGTTCCAATGAGCGGAAGGTCCACTTTAGGGTGGACCTCCGCTTTAAATTTAAAAGGATAGTGTCTTATCCTATCCCCCTGATATTCACTCCTTTCTGCCTTCAGCACTGAAAAGTTTTTGCAGCATCCCTTCCTACCCAAGCCAAGACACACAATTCAAGGCTGAAAATGCACACATTTTAATTACAGAAAGTGGTATAGAGTGGGACCTGGGATTACGAGCATAATTTGTTCCAGAAGAATGCTTGTAATCCAAAGCACTCGTATATATCAAAGTGAGTTACTCCATAGAAAGTCGTTCCACAAAGACTTCTATGGTATGCAGTACCGCATGTGGCCCCAGAGGTGGGGGGGGGGGGGGCGCCGGAGACACTCTGAAACAGCTCGGATGGAGTGGAGAGTGAACAAGTCATGCTTTTTGACTGCTGGTGATTGCTGGGTTGCATTTTTAGGTTCTTTTTGGGGCTTTTTCTTGTAGCTTTTTAACACCTTTTTCTGACACCTTTTAAACAGATTTATTTTCTTTGCTTCCTTCAGCCTACTAATTAAGGGAAGAACCTCTGGGGGAATTTAGGATGGAAAAGGACCTGGGGGTCCTAGTAGATGATTGGCTCAACAAAAGCATGCAATGCCAAGCTGCTGCTAACAAAGCAAACAGAATATTGGCATGCATTAAAAAAGGGATTAACTCCAGGGATGAAGTGATAATTCTCCCGCTCTACAAGACTTTGGTCCGGCTGCACCTGGAGTATGCTGTCCAGTTCTGGGCATCAGTCCTCAGGTAGGATGTACTGGAAATGGAGCTAGTACAAAGAGGGGCAACAAAGCTAATAAAGTGGAGGACATTACTTATGAAGAACGGTTGCGAGCACTGAACTTATTCCCTCTGGAGAAGAGACGCTTGAGAGGGGATATGATTTCAATTTGCAAATACCATACTGGGGACCCCACAATAGGGATAAAACTTTTTTGCGGAAGGGAGTTTAACAAGACACGTGGCCACTCATTAAAATTAGAAGAAAAGAGGTTTAACCTTAAACTACGTAGAGGGATCTTCAGGGCTGCTGATAGAAACCATGGGGCCCCGTACAGCCTACCTGATGGGGCCCCCTTCTGCCCCAACCCCACCTATCCATCCAGCGAAAGGGCTAATATAGGTGGGAAGGGGTTAATGATGCCAAGAGGTGCTCATGTCTTACTTTGTAAACTTACAATCTTTTTTTATTTATGTGCATTATATTAAAATATGCAGCAAAGTCAGTATAACTGGCAGAAGATGCGGGGGGTAGGTCAGTAGAACAACGACAGAGTCCCCCATTTCACATCAGAGCCCCCTCCATCACATCAGAGCCCCCTCCATCACAGCAGAGCCCCCTCCATCACAGCAGAGCCCCCTCAATCACAGCAGAGCCCCCTCAATCACAGCAGAGCCCCCTCCATCACAGCAGAGTCCCCTCCAGCAGAGCCCCCTCCATCACATCAGAGTCCACTCCATCACAGCCCCCTCCATCACAGCAGAGTCCCCTCCAGCAGAGCCCCCTCCATCACATCAGAGTCCACTCCATCACAGCCCCCTCCATCACAGCAGAGCCCCCTCCATCACAGCAGAGCCTCCTCCAGCAGAGCAGAGTCCCCTCCATCACAGCAGAGTCCCCTCCATCACAGCAGAGCCCCCTCCATCACAGCAGAGGCCCCTCCATCACATCAGAGCCCCCTCCATCACATCAGAGCCCCCTCCATCACAGCAGAGCCCCCTCCATCACAGCAGAGCCCCCTCCATCACAGCAGAGTCTCCTCCAGCAGAGCTCCCTCCATCACAGCAGAGTCCCCTCAATCACAGCAGAGCCCCCTCAATCACAGCAGAGCCCCCTCCATCACAGCAGAGTCCCCTCCAGCAGAGCCCCCTCCATCACATCAGAGTCCACTCCATCACAGCCCCCTCCATCACAGCAGAGTCCCCTCCAGCAGAGCCCCCTCCATCACATCAGAGTCCACTCCATCACAGCCCCCTCCATCACAGCAGAGCCCCCTCCATCACAGCAGAGCCTCCTCCAGCAGAGCAGAGTCCCCTCCATCACAGCAGAGCCCCCTCCATCACAGCAGAGCCCCCTCCATCACATCAGAGCCCCCTCCATCACATCAGAGCCCCCTCCATCACAGCAGAGCCCCCTCCATCACAGCAGAGCCCCCTTCATCACAGCAGAGTCTCCTCCAGCAGAGCCCCCTCCATCACAGCAGAGTCCCCTCCATCACAGCAGAGTCCCCAGCAGAGTCCCCTCCATCACAGCAGAGTCCCCTCCATCACAGCAGAGTCCCCTCCATCACAGCAGAGCCCCTTATATCACAGCAGAGCACCTCTCAACATCAGTCCCCATTTCAGGTTGGTGGGGGAGGGGGCCTCTCAGGAGGTGTTAGGATCGTTTACATTACAAAACATTTCTGACTGTTCGTGTTGTGTCTGTGCTGGCAAGTCAGATGCAATGTCAGTGGGCCTGTTTTCATCTGTGCCCACATGAGAGAACTCTCCTGCATAGCAGCGTGTCTCTTACCTAAGAAGCTCCTGTCCCGGGCTGCTAATCCTTAGACTTCTCTCCTCCAACCAATGAGAGCAGCGGAGGGGTGTGGTCTTGGGTCTGTGGAGAAGGCAATCTAGAAGCTCTGGACTGGATTGCAGAGCTCAGCTGAGGTCCTGGGAGACACAGATTCCTGGATTCTGTGTCCAGGATTTTGTAATGGAAAGATCCAGTGTGTAGTGTACAATGAGCGCAGGGAGCCACTTGTAAATTAGTAAGCATTTTTTGGGTTTTCTCCACTGAACTGTCTTTGAAGCTGCACAGGCCCCCCCTGCTGGCCGGGCCCGGTACAACAGGGCTGGCTGTACTGGCTTATCAGCGGCCCTGGGGTTCTTAACTGTAAGAGCTGCAAGGATGTGGAATTCCCTTCCACAGGTGGTGGTCTCAGCGGGGGGCATCGATAATTTCAAAAAACTATTAGATAAGCACCTGAACGACCACAACATACAGGGATATACAATGTAACAATGTAATACTGACACATAATCACACACACAGGTTGGACTTGATGGACTTTTGTCTTTTTTTCAACCTCACCTACTATGTAACTTGCCACATTGCCTATCATCAGATGCAGCTTGTCATTTGCTACCAGATGCAGTTTGTCACTTGCCACATCACTGTCATCAGATGCAGATTGTCACTTGCCACGTCGCCTGCCACCAAATGCGGATTGTTACTTGCCATGTTGCTTGTCATCATATGCCGATTGTCATTTGCCACACCATCTGTCATCAGATGTAGCTTGACACTCACCCGCGGCGGCGGCCCACTCAGCAGCCTGCTTGCTAAGTCACCCAACAACCTGCTCACTATTTTCTCTGGGGCAATTGCCTCTTTGCCCCCCCCTCCCCTCAGATCTGCCCCTGTGCTGAGGCTCCTCCTCTTCTATGCCAGAAAAGCCATAACCCTTACTTGGAAAAAGCCACTAAATGCGAATTGTTACTTGCCATGTTGCTTGTCATCAGTTGCCGATTGTCATTTGCCACACCATCTGTCATCAGATGTAGCTTGTCACTCACCCGCGGCGGCGGCCCACTCAGCAGCCTGCTCGCTAAGTCACCCGACAACCTGCTCACTATTTTCTTGGGGGCAATTGCCTCTTTGCCCCCACTCCCCTCAGATCTGCCCCTGTGTTGGGGCTCCTCCTCTTCTATGCCAGAAAAGACATAACCCTTACTTGGAAACAGCCTGCTATTATGAAGAGACCTTCAGGATCCTACTGAATTGTTCATATATTGTGAATGTAACAGAAGGTGTTAGAACACTTCAAGATAGACAGGAACATGCTCGGGGTCAAAGAAATACACTTATGGTTGAAAACTTATGTCTGTGTATGTGTGTTTGATTTTTATTCTCTAATAACAACTCCCATAACCCTTTATATGCTTCTTCAGGAAGACAGCTAAGAATTTTTTGAAGCTGTCAATACTCTCAGCTAGTAGAGCTACCTGGGGGAGAGAATTCCATATTTTTAATGCTCTAACAGTAAAGAACCCTTTTAACGATCTAAGGTTGAACCTCCTTTCGTCTAACCTGAAAACGTGGGACCTCTCCAGGGAACTTAGAGTAAATAGTTTATTACAGTTACTGGAGTCACCTTTGATATATTTGTACACTGTAACCATATTCCCTTTTAAGTGCCTCATTTCCAGGTGGAACTGTAATTTATGTAATTGATCCTCTTAGCTGAGTTCCTCCATCCCCCTTATTCATTTTGTTGCCCTTAAATGTTCACTTTCTAATTCAACAACTTTCCTGAGGATTGATGACAAAAATTGAAAGGCACATTCAAGATGAGGCGGAAACCAGTATTTTGTAAAGGGGTAGAATTGTTCATCTATCTCTAGAATAAATGCACTTTTTAATGTATGAGAGTATTTTGCTAGCTTTGTTAGCTGTGGTTTGACATTGCACGCTATTGATAAGTCTGTGACCTACAAGCACGCCTGTATTATATTTCATCAATGATTCTCCCAGAGAATTCCCTCCTAATTTAGGTAGGTAAATTAGTTATCAATTTATAGCTAAGTTAACTGATGTATACTTAAACTACTAAATTTGGCATAGGCATCCAGGATTCCGTTCACAAAAGAGTTTAATAGATTTAAACTCTAACTTAATGACATTTGGTTTGCTATAGCAATAGCACTGTATCTTGTAAGCATGTGCCTAAATGCAAATTTCATGATTTTTTTTTAAAACTATAATTATATTAAAAATTATGTAAGACTTACATAAGTAAAAGGTTAAAGTCCAATAGTGCAGCGCTAACCATGTGTTTTAAATGTGATTGTCCATAAAAAAACAAATGGGAACAAAAAAACGTAAACGTGATTGTCCATAAAAAGTTGACGTAAATCTTCCACCAAGATTCAATGTGCCTATATAAAGCATACCACACCCCTGTGTTCTCAATATGCTTATCAGAATGATAAGAAAACAGGAATATAATCATACGATGCAGATGGTGAATAGTAAACTTGGATCTCACACTCCAAACTTGATAGATGGATCATAGGGTTAACCAGGTACATCAGTATCAGAGGGAACATCAAAACTCACACCAGGGTATGGATTTAAACAATCATCACCAAAAGAAAGAAAGGAGCAACAATAGTGAAGCCTGTAAGAGTAAAATACTTTAAAAATGTATTGTAGTCTACTTACAGGACAACAGCAGCATCAAAACATATAAAAATCTGTGATACATAACGTGCTTGCATCGGCCAGCCTAGGCCGATTTGACACAGTTCCCCATAAATGTTTTCTGTACAAAAGGTCCGTTGGCATGGACCATAGGGTGAGTACATGGATTGAAAACTGGCTACATGGACAAGTTCAGAGGGTGGTGATAAATGGGGAGTACTCGGAATGATCAGGGGTGGGTAGTGGGGTCCCCCAAGGTTCTGTGCTGGGACCAATCCTATTTAATCTGTTCATAAACGACCTGGAGGATGGGGTAAACAGTTCGATCTCTGTATTTGCGGATGATACTAAGCTAAGCAGGGCAATAACTTCTCCGCAGAAAAGAGGTTTAACCTTAAACTATGTAGAGGATTCTTTACTGTAAGAGTGGCAAGGATGTGGAATTCCCTTCCACAGGCGGTGGTTTCTGCAGGGGGAATTGATAGTTTCAAGAAACTATTAGATAACCACCTGAACGACCACAACATACAGGGATATAAAATGTAATACTGACATATAATCACACACATAGGTTGGACTTGATGGACTTGTGTCTTTTTTCAACCTCACCTACTATGTAACTATGTAACCATCTGCATCGTATGATTATATGCCTGTTTTCTTATCATTCTGGTAAGCAGATTGAGAGCACGGGGGTGTGGTGTGCTTTATATATGACATTGAATCTTGGTGGAAGATTTACGCCACCTTTCTATGGACAATCACGTTTACATTTTTTTGTTCACATTTGTTTTTTATGGACAATCACATTTAAAACTGTTGTTTAGCGCTGCACTATTGGACTTTATATTATTGTTTGATGAATCAGCAAACTGTGCTGGCTGCTGTGTGTGTTTTTTTGGGGGTTAGCGCAAATATTTGTTCACCTTAAGTAAACGGTTACAAGCATAAAAACATTGATTTCAAAAGCATACAGAGTTCACAGATACAGTAGACAGCGTATGTAACACTACACACTATAGTTAACAATATTGCATCAAAAGTCTATAAATACATATACTGTAGGTCCAGATAGAGAACAAAGTCAGTATGAGGTGAGTAAATGATTTTAAAGAATATGAAGAAGCAAAGCAAGAGAGGCTGTTTAGAGGCAAGAGCCTAGTTATCGGGAGGGGATGCTGAGATGGATCCTTAACTTATATTCAAAACCAAGTGCTAGGGTGAAAGTGAATGACAGATTATCAGAGCCATTCTCCATTTTAAATGGAACACGCCAGGGATGTCCCCTCTCACCCCTGATATTCATTTTGACAATAGAACCTTTTTTAAGGAAAATACGTGCCAATGTGGATATCAGGGGGGTAAAAATAAAAAATGAAGATCAGAAGTTGGCAGCTTATGCAGATGATTTGATCTTTTTTGTAACCTCCCCAATTACATCTCTCCCGTCTTTACTAATGGAGCTACGAGAATATGGGAAAATATCTAACTTTAGAATAAATTATGGAAAATCAGAAGCAATGGGGGTAGAAATAGATTCGCCTCAGCTACAAGCAATATCCACGCAATTTGATTTTAGATGGACGAATTCATATATAAGTTATTTAAGAACAAAAATGTCAAAAAATCTAAATGAGCTGTTCGAACTTAACTATATCCCACTGGTAAGACAGATCAAAAGTGATCTTCAAAAATGGGACAAAGAGATTTTTACATGGTTCGGGAGAACCAATATTATTAAGATGAATGTGATGCCTAGACTTCTATACATAATACAAACTATACCGATTAAGATCCCTCCAAGCTTTTTCAAGGATCTTAGATCAAGATTTATGAAGTTCATCTGGGCTGGGAAACCAGCAAGAGTACGTCGAGATATTTTAGTACTCCCCAAAGGAAAAGGAGGGATAGGACTCCCAGACCCAATAAAATACCAGGAAGCTTCACATTTAGCCAGAGTAGTGGAATGGTGTAGGCTTAAAAATAAAAAGCCGTGGATACAGACAGAACAAGCAGCGATAGATATCCCGTTGGAAGGATTAGTGTGGATTCCAGATACAGAAATACCAGTAGGAATGAGAAAACATCCAATACTAGGGGAGACATTACGAATAACTAAAAGAGTATTTAGAAAAACATCTATTTCAGGAATTCCCAGCCCGCTCCTTCCCATTCTGGGTACCCCAGCATTTCTACCGGGAATAACAGATCCAAAATTCAAAACAATACGAGACAGAGGCATGAGCAGAATTTGTCATTTCTCGGTAGGCAATCAGTTAATGACAAAAAAAGATATTGAAAAAGAAATCACATTAGGGTTAGATCCCTTCAGAATGAGGCAATTAGAAGCCTTTATTACATCTAAATCAAAAGTATATGTAGAAATAAGGGCATTGACTGAGTTTGAAGAGATCTGTTTGAAAGGAGAGGAACTGAGACATTTGATGTCTTATTTTTATAGTATGTTAATAGAACAGGAGACTCCACAAGAATTGCCTTTTCTGCAGGCTTGGGAAAGAGACTTAGGGACTACGTTTTGCCCAGAACAAAAGGATAAGATGTTGCTGTTTAATCAAAAGGCCTCGATGGCAAGCAGATATCAAGAAGGGGGATACAAGATCCTCACTAGGTGGTATAGAACACCAAAAGTGTTACATCAAATTTACCCCCAGATATCAGAGACATGTTGGAGATGTCGTGGAGCAGAGGGAACACTATTACATATTTTTTGGGAATGTCCAAAAATTAGAGTGTTCTGGGAGATGGTAGCTGATACTATTGTAGGGATTACAGGAATTGACCTGGGAGATAAACCGGCAACTTTTTTGTTGCTGGATATTCCAATGGCAATAGAAAGATTCAAAAATTCTTTGCTGAGACACTTATTGATAGCAGCAAGGGCATGTATTCCGGTTCTGTGGAAAAAAAGCAGCTCTCCAGCTAGAGCACAGTGGTTTCAGAGAATTGCAGAAATCCAACAAATGGAAAATTTAACAATGACAATGAGAGATCAAGATGAGAAATATCAGAAGATTTGGGCTCCATATCTAAATTATAGAGAAAGTATGATGTAGAACATTTGAAATTTGGTAGAGCTGACGGGTCGTGGGGGGGGGGGGGGGGGACGTGAGGGGGGGATTATAATGAAAACTCTGTTTTTTATTATTATTTATTTATTTATTTTTTTGGGAGGGAAGGGTGAGGGATGGGGGAGGATGACGTGGAATTGAGGTATGGATTGAAATATTATAAGACATAGCTGTTAAAGAAGTTGTAGATATATAACAAAATGTAATGTGAAATCTATGGAAAGAAAAGATGAAAAAATAAAGAATTTATAAAAAAAGAGCCTAGTTATCCTAACTGGAGTTCAAACTCTGCATGTAACCCTCTCGTGACACAGAGCCTATAAAAGCAGTTGTTATACTATATTAGTTGGGAGCTGCTAATATCAGCAATCCAGGTTCCCAGTTTTTTTAGGAATTCAGCAATTTAAAGGTGGTCCTTGGAAAACATATATTCCATATGGAAATGTTGGTTCAAGGTTGCAATTAGTTGAGAGATGGTTAGTGGAGTGGCAGATTTCCAGTTCTGAGCAATGGAGAGACGAGCTGCTATGAGGATGTGAGTAGTGATAGAGTGAAATTGATGAGGCCAGTCCTCAACCCTGTACACAGCAAGGCCATCTGTGGTATGATATCACGAGATACACCCGTGAGTGATTTCAGTAAATGACTCACTTCTTTCCAAAACATTAATATTATTTAAGTCCACCATATATGCAGGGATGACCCTATGTTTCCACAGTTTCTCCAGCAGGTGGATGAGAGGGCCCGGAAGAGTTTGGAGAGCTTTGCTGGTGTGTAGTACCAAAATTGGAGCAGCTTCTGGGCCGATTCCCAGTGAATATGGCACTTGGAGAACCATAGCGTTGCCTGGATTACTTGGTGCTAGGATGTGATGGTACATTTCATGATTTTTATTCATAAAGCATCCAATCCTCTCAGCCATTGTAAATAAATAAATATATATATATATATATATATATATATATATATATATATATATATATATATATATATATATATATACACACACACAGTATCTCACAAAAGTGAGTTCACTCCTCACACTTTTGTAAATATGTTATTATATCTTTTCATGTGACAACACTAAAGACACTTTGCTACAATGTAAAGTAGTGAGTGTACAGGTTGTATAACGGTGTATTTGCTGTCCCCACAAAATAACACAACACACAGCCATTAATGTCTAAACCACTGGCAACAAAAGTGAGTACACCCATAGGTGAAAAAGTCCAAATTGGGCCCAAAGAATTTTGTGTGGCCACCATTATTTTTCAGTACTGCCTTAACCCTCTTGGGCATGGAGTTCACCAGAGCTTCACAGGTTGACACTAGTGTTCTCTTACACTCCTCCATGACGACATCACAGAGCTACTTCTTTGAGGATACCCCACAAATGCCCAATAGGGTTTAAGCCTGGAGAAATGCTTGGCCAGTTCATCACCTTTACCTTCAGCTTCTTTAGCAAGACAATGGTCGTCTTGGAGGTGTGTTTGGGGTCGTTATCGTTACCGAAGGGAGGGAATCATACTTTGCTTCAGTATGTCATAGTACTTGTTGGCATTCATGGTTCCTCAATGAACTGTGACTCCCCAGTGCCGGCAGCACTCATGCAGCCCCAGACCATGACACTCCCACCACCATGCTTGACTGTAGGCAAGACAAACTTGTCTTTGTACTCCTCACTAGGTTGCCGCCAAACACGATTGACATTGACATCTAAACCAAATAAGTTTATCTTGGTCTCATCAGACCACAGGACATGGTTCCAGTAATCCATGTCCTTAGTCTGCTTGTCTTCAGCAAACTGTTTGCAGGCTTTCTTGTGTGTCATCTTTAGAAGAGGCTTCCTTCTGGGACCACAGCCATGCAGTTCAATTTGATGTTGTGTGCGATGTATGATCTGAGAACTGACAGGCTGGCCCCCCCACCCCTTCAACCTCTGCAGCAATGCTGGCAGCACTCATATTTCTATTTTCCAAAGACAACCTCTGGATATGACGCTGAGCACGTGCACTCAACTTCTTTGGTCTACCATGGCAAGGCCTGTTCTGAATGGAAGCTGTCCTGTTAAACCGCTGTATGGTCTTGGCCACTGTGCTGCAGCTCAGTTTTAGGGTCTTGGCAATCTTCTTATAGCCTAGGCCAGGGGTGTCCAAACTTTTTTCAAAGAGGGCCGGATTTCATGAAGTGAACATGCATGAGGGCCGACCATTTTGCCTGACTTTTTTTGAACCGTTAAAATGAAATGCAAATTAAATTTTTAACCAAAGTTTATTGCAAACGGCATACTTTTAATTTCGTCACATGGATGACAAATCTACACAGGTGTTAAATCACTCTGCCTTTCATATATGAAGGCCGGATGAAAAAAAGAAATCCAGGAAGCTGAAATATATGTCAGGAACATTCTAAAGTACATTAATAAAGGCTGTCTGTCAACTTTTAAGCTAAAAAAAAAAATATGAACAGGAACATAAAACCAAGTGTCCATCTTGTGAAATATAGTCATAACTGATTTAGACCAACTGATACTAACTGAGATTTTACATTAATCTGAATTGAAAAAGAAAACTTGTCTGCATTAATGTGAAGGGTGAAACTGAGATCTGGACTGCAGAACATAGGTCAGGTCTGGGTCAAAGGCAGTGGTTTTGATGCGCAAAATGTCCCGCAGGTGAGAGTCACTTAGTCTTGTCCTCACGCGGTTCTTGTTAAAGTTCATAACAGAGAACGTCTTCTCACATATATATGTTGAGCCAAACAAGCTCAGCATTTTCTTAGCCAATGTTCGAATCTCTTGAAACCGGCTTTTATCCAGTTGGCGATAAAAGTTTACAAGAGAGAGTAGTTGGTGACGACTGCGTAACTCGCTGTCACAATGCAGCTCAATGAGCTCAAGCTGCAGCTGATCTGGAGCATCATCGGGGTCAACAGAGAATGGAGAGGAGAAAAGGCTGATCTCCTTTTCAATAGCTGCAAAATCCTGAAAGCGCCGTTTAAACTCCCCAGCTAGAGAAGTGATGTCTGCTGCATATCTGCTCATTTGCGCACTGATATTGTCCTGTGGAAAACTGGTCATTATTTCCTGCAACGCTGAAAAATGTATAAGATTGGGTTGTGCTTGTGACAACTGCCTTATGAAAAGTTGCAGCTTTGTTCCAAAGGCTTTGAGGTGTGAATAGAGCTGGTTCACTGCTGCATCTTTCCCCTGAAGACTCGTGTTCAGGACATTCAGATGCTTGGTTATGTCAACTAGAAACCCCAAATCGGCCAGCCACATCGGATCAGATAGTTCTTGCATCAGTTGTCCCTTTGTTTCCAAGAATTCTCCAATTTCCTTTTTGAGAGAGTAGAAACGCTGCAGTGCAGACCCCCGACTGAGCCATCTTACATCGTTGTGATATAAAACATCTTCGTATTCAGCCTGGATGTCCAGTAGAAACTGTTTAAACTGGCGGTGGCACAGAGCTTTAGAGCGAATAAAATTAATAGTCTTCACCACCGGTTTCATAACATGGTCATATTTGAGATGTTTAGCACAAAGAACTTGTTGATGAATGATACAGTGGAGTTTAATAGCTTTGCCCCCTTCTTCAATCACCTTGTTACAGATTAGGGCTGCTAATCCACTTCTCTCACCAGCCATGGCAGGTGCCCCATCAGTAATAATCCCAGTAACTTTGTTCCAAGGCAAGTTCATGTCATTTATGGCGGAACTAACAGAAACAAACAAATCTTTTCCTCTTGTTTGGTCCGTAAGACTCTGGAGGTCAAGTAGCTCTTCAGTCACATTCATTTCATCGTCCACCCCTCTCATAAAAATCAGCAACTGAGCCGTGTCAGATAGGTCTGTGCTTTTATCACAGGCTATTGAAAAGAAATCAAAATCCGCTCCTTTGGATGTCAACTGTCTCTTAATATCTGATGAAATCTCTTCAATTCTCCGTGCTACAGTGTTACGAGCCAGGCAAATGTTGGCAAACTCTTGCTTCTTCTCTGGACAGATATTCTCCACCATTTTCATAACGCATTCTTTGATGAAGTCACCCTCAGCAAAAGATCTGCAATTTTTAGCAATTAACGTTGCCACCTCATAGCTTGCCTTTGTGGCATTTTCATTTGACTCACGGGCTCTTGTGAAAAATCGCTGTTGCAACATTAAAACAGCTTCAAGTTGCTTCAACTTTTCACTGCGGTCGCGCCCTGTTAGCTTGTCATATGTGCTATGTCGCGACTGGTAGTGCCTCTTGACATTAAATTCCTTATAAACAGCCACAGTCTCTTGGCATATCAGACAAACACAGTGATTCCGTATTTCAGTGAAGAAATATTCCACTTTCCACTTGTCCTGGAAGCGGCGGCCCTCACTGTCAACTTTCCTTCTCTTGTTTACAGTCGCCATTTTAGAAATTGACCAGAATGGGAAAATGATTATGTAAGCGCAGTGTCAGAGGTTTTGGTCTAAGCGTGTTCGTCCCATACACGAATACACCGCCCAGCAAGAATTCTGCTACCTTTTGCACCTGTGTGTGGGGAAGATGAGCTGTTATTTGGATATATGTATTTATTTCTCTTTCTCTTTATTTCTCTCTTTCTCTTTATTTAATTCTCTTTCTCTTTATTTCTCTCGTTCTCTTTATTTCTCTCTTTCTCTTTAATTCTCTCTCTCTCTTTAATTCTCTCTCTCTCTTTAATTCTCTCTCGCTTTAATTCTCTCTCTCTTTAATTCTCTCTCTCTTTAATTCTCTCTTTAATTCTCTCTTTAATTCTCTCTCTTTATTTCTCTCTCTCTTTAATTCTCTCTCTCTCTCTCTCTCTCTCTCTCTTTCTCTCTCTCTCTCTCTTTAATTCTCTTTATTTCTCTCACTAATTCTCTTTAATTCTCTTTATTCCTCTCTCTCTTTAATTCTCTCTCTCTTTAATATTCTCTCTCTTTAATATTCTCTCTTTAATTCTCTTTAAATATCTTTATCGGTAATTCTCTTTACCTTCTTTCTCCTCTCGTTCTGGCTTTCAGGCACCTGACAGCGCGCGGCACCGCAGCCAATCCGCGCCGCCAATCACAGGCACTGAGAGATCTGCAGCTGCTGCAGGGATAGCTCAGTGTCTGCTATTGGCGGCATGTGCTGTCAGCTTCCCGGAGGCCTTGGACCGCCCCCAGCATCTGATTGTCAGTGGGAGGCGGGGATGAGAGGCGGGGTGAGAGGCACTAGCAGCCAATCACCGCCACCAATCCCCGCCGGAATCACAGGCTCCGGACCTGCCGCACACGCCTCAGCTTGTCAGAGAGGCGCTCGGGGTGTGCGGAGCCAGGCGGGCCATAATGCAGGAGAAGCTGGGGGCAAGGTGGGGGCCATACAAAACCGCAAATGGCCCGCGGGCCGGACTTTGGACATGACTAGCCTAGGCCATCTTTATGTAGAGTAACAATTCTTTTTTTTAGATCCTCAGAGTTCTTTGCCATGAGGCGCCATGTTGAACTTCCAGTGACCAGTATGAGAGAGTAAGAATTTAACACACCTGCTTCTCATTCACACCTAAGACCTTGTAACCTTGTAACGAGTCACATGACACCGGGGAGGGCAAATTGCTAATTGGGCCTAATTTGGACATTTTCACTTAGGGGTGTACTCACTTTTGTTGGCAGCGGTTTAGACATTAATGGCTGTGTGTTGAGTTATTTTGAGGGGACAACAAATTTACACTGTTATACAAGCTGTACACTCACTACTTTACATTGTAGCAAAGTGTCATTTCTTCAGTGTTGTCACATGAAAAGATATAATAAAATATTTACAAAAATATGAGGGATATACTCACTTTTGTGAGATACTGTATATGTATATATATATTTTTTTTTCCCCATAAAGTTTGTATATATATATATATATATATATATAATTTTATACCTATATACTGAATGAAAGAAAAACAAAAGACTGAGATATATTTAAATTGTAATCATCATTCTAAACGGCCTGTGGTTTTCATTAATAAATACTGTGTTTCAGGACTCTGTGAACACATCATGTTGGCAGATGTTTCAACAAAGAACAGTTGCTCAGTATTCTGATCAGCTTAGTGGCAGGGAAAGTAAATATTGCAAAACTAATAAGCATTTTCAGAGACTTTGGAGCTACTCAACTGACTTTAAAAAAAAAGAGAGAGAGGCCACCCTGTATGCATTCCATGTAGTTGCTTCAACACGCCAGCTTCCCATAATTTTGTTTTTTTAAATAGTGATAATATGTGATTTTCTATATTTAAAATTAGTAGTTACACAGTATAATTAAAGGAATGGAAACATTTGAACTCCTTACTAGTGAACTTCCTAATGTGATCATTTAAACAGTTAAAGTAACATCTATTTATAACTAGAGGCCAAGGGAAATGCTTGTATGTTTGTTTTGTGTATTTGAAATGCCAATCATCTGATATTATTTTGAGGTGTCTGGATGATAAAAAAAATGTCTCAGTTAATGTTGGATAATGTTGGGACACCACTGGTGGATAAATGCCTAATATAGGAGTTTAGAAATATCCTGCCAAGCCCTCGATATTTAATGTCATTGTAGATGTGACTTAACGTTCATGTTTTTAAACGTCTTCATGTTTAATTTGGTAACCAGGCATTTCAAGACACCAGTCATCAAAAAAGTAAGTATTATATATCTTCTTTTAGCAGGTATACATTTAGATATAATTGATTGTGTATACTTTTAATGTCTTTCTGTTAATACAATGTTACTTGGCTTTGCTAACATGGCATAACACTAGTAATGTGTTGGATGTCTATCTTGTAAAAAAAGGTAAATGGTTGGTGATTATCCTGAGATGATAGATACTTGAAATTGCATCCGAAGAAATTGCACAGACATTGAGGAGTATAATAAATAATTGAAAATATTGAAACAACACTAAAGCCCCCTACACACGATCGGATTTTCCGATGGGAAATGTTGGATGTCAGGCTGTTGGCGGCCAATCAGACTGTGTGTATGCTCCATCGGACAATTGTTGTCGGACTTTCTGCCAACAAATGTTACTTTGTTTCATTGTTAACCATCGTTTGCTTAGTAGGTATGCCATTCAGCTGCAGCAAGGGTTTATTTATTCTGGCAGCAACAGTGTTTGCTCCCACGATATGTAAAGCTGTGACTCCAGCACTGTAGGAGGTGATTTCATCACCACAGTAAAAAAAAACAAAAAAAAACATATATGCCGAAGCATGGGGGCAGGGGTGGAAGAGCAATTTGCTCCTAACATTAGCATCTGCACTGATTTATTTATTATTACGTATCTTGACCGCAACAGCGTTTGCTCTCACGATACGTAAATCAGCGACTCTAGTACTGTAGGAGGTGATTTCCGCACCTAATGCCCATCATTAGAAGTGAGTGGATGAAGGGCAATACTCTAATGGTGGGCATACCCACTGATCAATCTCTTTTTTTCGTTCAGAACACAGAATGCATGAAAAAAAGATATGATATAAGGGGGAGGGGTCGAGATTGCTCATGATTAGAAAAAATGCGTTAATACCAGACTTCGCATTTCCTCTTTTTCTTTTTCTTCCAGGCCTTCCAGGTCAGACCGCCAAATCATGGTCCAAGATGACATAGACCTTACCAGGCCACAATATCACCACTCAACATCCAAGTCCAGACGTGACTCTCTGTCCAGGACCCACCAGCAGAGGAGATGTTCCCAGACACCGCACCCACCTCCATGACAGCCGCTCTGATTGCAGAGCCTGCTGGGGATGTGCGACATGAGCCCCGGAGGGCAAATCATTGTGTGACAAATGCTATGCCCAGGTGGTCGGGTAAAAAGAGACTGAAAACCAACAGATGGAGTCTCTAGTTAAGCATGTGTGCAGCAATCCCTAAAGGAGTGGGGTACAACCCAAACATGGCACCAGTCCACCACTCCGAGGCCCAGGAGAATGCGGCCCATCCCTACCTTATGATGCATCTCCCGGGTCTTCAGACAGTGAGTTGGAGGGAGACAAATTTGCCGGACTCTTCGACTTCGCTCTTGTTTCTCAACTAATTAAAGTGGTCAAAGAGGCCCTTAGGTGGGACAATCCTTCCACTCCCCCGGCTAAGCAAAGGAAGTTCTTTAAACACTTGGGGAAGGAACGTTTCAATTCCCCGCACATTTCAGAATTGAGAGATATCATTGATGAGGAGTGGAGCAAGGTAGATAAGAAGACTTCTATGTCAAGCAAAACCTCCAGAGTATACCCCTTCAAGGCAGAGGAAGTGAAACATCTGGAAAGCGCTCCCCTCATAGATGCAGCACTGATGCAACTGGCCAAACATTTCACTCTTCCCCTAGAGGATGCTGAATCCTTCAAGGATGGGCTCGAGAGAATAGACCAAGACCTCGAAAGAATTTATGGGCTAGCTGTAATGGCTTGGAAACCCGCCTTGGCCCTCGCGGCAATGTCAAAGGCTATGGAAGCCTGGACAGAAAATGTGGACTCTGTGCTCAAGGGCATTTCAGAAGAACTGGCCAGGGGCTCAGCAGTCCAGGAATTGAAGCTGGCAGCGGCCTTCCTGGAGCAGCCTTCTATCGACCTGCCTGTTGGCCTGGACTATGCTATCCTCGGTCACAGCTAAGCTGGCCTTATGGTTACACCCTTGGCTCACCCATCCAGCATCCAAGCAAACCTGGTGTAGGATTCCCTTTGAGGGGCCCTCGTTCTTTGGCAACAGGCTGGATAGCGCCATAGCTCGGGCCACGGGTGGGAACTTGGGCTTTCTGCCCCAGGATAGGTGTCTGCTCGGTCAGAAGAGGCCCCAGCACAGAAGACGCAGTACTGAGCATTCAAGGGAAGCGCGCTCTTACAGGCCCGGTCGAGACTTCAGAAGGAATTGGAGCAGAGGTCAGGCATCCTTCTTAAAGCCAGGCGTCCAGTGGACGTGAGCCAGCTAAGTAGTTTTGAGATTGGGCCCGCCCAGGCAGGTCGGGTGGGGGCATGTCTGCTTCTCTTCCTACACGTCTGGGTGGCCTCAATCTCGGACTACTGGACCATCAAGACAGTCTCTACAGGCCACATATGGTCCTTCACCACTACTCCTCCCCCCAGATTTATTTCTACCCTGCTACCACGGTCAGAAGAAAAGAAGCAGGTGTTACAGTCCTACGTGGATTCGCTAATAGCACAGGGAGCCGTGGTGCCTGTCGCGAAAGGCGAAGAGTCCCAGGGGGTATACTCCCCTCACTTCTAAGTGCAAAAGAAAAACGGTTCATGGTGCCCCGTGATAGATTCTACCATCCAACAAGCCGTGCAGCCAGAAGATTGGCTAATCTCAATCAACTTAAAAGATGCCTATTTCCACATGCCTGTAGCAGAAGAATTCCACAAAAACCTCCGGCTCATAGTCAGGCAAGAACATCTACAGTTCACCTGCCTCCCTTCTGGGCTGACAACTTCACCCCAAGTCTTTTCAAAGTTCTACTGGCCATGGTGGCCCTTATCAGAACAAAAGGGATACGGTTGTACCACTCGATGACCTCCTGCTACTATCCCAAGACAAGGAGCAGCTTCTGATCCACAGGGAGCAGGTTATCACCACACTGCTCAAATTTGGTTGGCTCCTAAACCTGGAGAAAAGCCATCAGGAACCATTTCAGTGCCTGATATACCTAGGGGCCCAGTTTGACATGGTGGAAAGTACCATCTCTCTCCCAGTGGAGAAGATCCCAGTCATACAAGAGAGAATATCAATGGCTTTGAGCTCCTCACACCTAAGGGACTTACAGTACCCAAAAATTACCGGCACAATGGTCTCTTTAACCCCTATGGTTAAATGGTCTCTGTGGAGGTTGCACCCTTTCCAGACAGGGTTTCTCCAATGTAACTCAGGGGACAGCAATCAATCCATTTACATAACATCAGTGATGAGGAACAGCCTCTCCTGGTGGCTTCAGTGCAAAAATCTGCTCACGTGCCACTCCATTTCCCCCTTATGGGTCACGGTCACGACCGATGCCAGCGGTGCTGGATGGGGACCCTTTGCAGGCCAGAAATTGCACAAGGCAGATGGGATGCCCGTCTTCACAACCTGGGCTTAAATGTCCTGGAACTATGGGCAGCCTAGTGTGCCCTTCAAGCCTTCACTCATCTCCTGGAAGGGGAATCAGTTTTATTGAGAATGGACAACACCACAGCGGTCTCCTATGTGAAGAGGCAAGGGGTCACCCGGAGCTCCCCCTTGCACCAAGAATTCGAGCCCATCATGTCTTGGGCTCAGAAAACGTGGCCAATATCTTAGCAGTCTTCGTCCCCGGAGTCCAGAATGTCCAAGCAGACTTCCTGTCTTGCACACAGTTAGACAACGAGTGGCCCCTTCATGTGGATACGTTCAAGTGGATCCTGTCCTTGGGAGTCTATCCCAAAGTAGATCTATTTGCATCCCCCGCAACTTCAAGAAGTATTAAACTCGGTACCGTTGCAGCCAGGCCTTAGGAATAGATGCCCTGACAGATCGGTGGAGCCTCAACAGAGGGCATATGCCTTTTCCCTGTTCCAGATCATCCTCAGATTTTTGCGGAGACTCAAAGCAGTTGAGGTGGTGGTGATAGCGCCTTACTGGCCGAACAGGCCATGGTTTCCCTTCTCTTCTCACTTTCTGGGACCCGGTTCCTCTTCCTTTAAAACCGGACCATCTTTACTTACTGAGACCAAAATGGGGTCATTTAGGGGGGTTTTGTGCTATCTTGGCATTTCATGGCCTCCGAAACAGTGATAGGCAGTGAGGAGTGAAATCAAATATTTATGCCCTAAGAAGACCTGAAGGCAGTGATTGGTTTTCAGGGTCCTGTACACAGATATACTGCACAAAAAGTCCCACACATGTGGTATCCCCATACTCAGGAGAAGCAGCAGAATGTATTTTGGGGTGTAATTCGACATATAACCATGCCATATTTGAACAATATATGATTTAGTGACAACTTTGTGAAAAAAAAAAAAAAAATATATATATATATATATATATATATACAAATAGCTTGAAGTGTCTTCTTTCCAAAATTGGGTCATGGGGGGAGGAGTTGTGCTGTCTTGACGTTTCATGGCCCCCGACACTGTGATAGGTAGTGAGGAAGTGAAATCACCATTTTACGCCCTTAGAAAGCCTGAAGGCAGTGATTGGTTTTCGGGGTACTGTACACGGCTAGGCTCCCAAAAAGTCTCACACATGTAGTATCCCCATATTCAGGAGAAGCAGCAGCATGTATTTTGGGGTGTAATTTCACATATGCCCATGGCTTGTTTGAGCAATATATCATTTAGTGACAACCTTGTGCAAATTAAAAAAAAAAAAGTTTGTAATATTCCTGCAACTTGTGGCAAAATATAAAATATTCCATGGACTCAACATGCCTCTCAGCAAATAGCTTGGGGTGTCTACTTTCCAAAATGGGGTCATTTGGGGGGATTTGTGCTATCTTGACATTTTATGGCCTTCGACACTGTGATAGGTAGTGAGGAGTCAAATCAAAAATGTACCCTTTTAGAAATCCTGAAGGCGGTGCTTGGTTTTCGGGGTCCTGTGCGCGGCTAGGCTCTCAAAAATTCTCACACCTGTGGTATCCCCGTACTCAGGAGAAGCAGCAGAATAATTATGGGGTGTAATTTCACATATGCCCATGGAATGTTTGAGCAATATATCATTTAGTGACGACTTTATGTACATTCTTCAATCACTTGTGACAAAAAATTATATATTCAATGGGCTTAAAATGCCTCTCAGCAATTTCCTTGGGTTGTCTACATTCAAAAATTGAGTCATTTGGGGGGGGGGGGGGTTTGTACTGCCCTGCCATTTTAGCACCTCAAGAAATGAGATAGTCAGTCATAAACTAAAAGCTGCGTAAATTCCAGAAAATGTACTGTAGTTTGTAGATGATATAACTTTTGCGCAAACCAATTAACCACTTGAGACCCGCGCTATAGCCGAATGACGGCTACAGCGCGGATCTCCTTTGCCGGGACTACGTCTATTGACGTAGTCCCGTGCACGAGCGGCCTGCGCGCCCCCTGAGGGGGGCGCGCGGCGCGCTCTGTGATCGGCGAGTCTATGAGACTCGCCTGATCACCGATCCGAGCAAGGGGTCGATCCCGACCCCTTATCACGTGATCAGCTGTCAGCCAATGACAGCTGATCATGTGATATAACGGAGCCGGTAATCGGCTATTATTCCTGTCAGCGCGAGGAGAAAAAAAAAGAGCCGATCACCGGTCAGCCCTGCCAGTGCCCACCTGCCCCCTGCCAGTGCCCACCTGCCCCCTCATCACTAAGCAAAATAAAAAAATAAGTGCCCCCCGTCAGTGCCACCCAGCAGTGCCCATAGTGCCACCCAGCAGTGCCCACAGTGCCACCCAGCAGTGCCACCCAGCAGTGCCCACAGTGCCACTCAGCAGTGCCCACAATCTGCCTCAACAAAGGTGCTGCATACCAGTGCCACATATCCGTGCTCATCAGTGTCATCTACCAGTGCCCATCAGTGCCCATCAGTGCCGCCCATCAGTGCCCAGCAGTGCCACCTATCAGAGCCACCTATCAGTGCCCATCAGTCCCATCTATCAGTGGTACCTATCAGTGCCCCTTAGTGCCACCCATCCGTGCCACCCATCTGTGCCACCCATCTGTGCCATCTTATCTGTGCCCATATTTGCCCATCAGTGCCGCCTTATCTGTGCCCATCGGTGCCGCCTTATCTGTGCCTATTAGTGCCGCCTTAACTATGCCTATCAGTGCCCACCAGTGCAGCTTATCAGTGCCCACCAATGCAGCCTATCAGTGCCCACCAATGCAGCCTATTAGTGCCCACCAGTGCAGCCTATCAGTGCCGCCTCATCAGCGCACTTCAATGAAGGAGAAAAATGACCTGTTTGCAAAATTTTATAACAAACTATTAAACATGATTTTTTTTTTTTTGCATTTTTTTTGTTTGTTTAGCAAAAAATAAAACTCCCAGCTGTAATTAAATACCACCAAAAGAAAGCTCTATTTGTGGGAAAAAAATGATAAAAATTTAATTTGGGTACAGTGTTGTATGCCCGCGCAATTGTCATTCAAAGTGCATCAGCGCTGAAAGCTGAAAATTGGTCTGGGACTGAGGGGGGTTTAAGTGCCCAGTAAGCAAGTGGTTAATATACGCTTATTGACTTCTTTTTACCAAAGACATGTGGCTGAATACATTTTGGCCTAAATGTATAACTAAAATTGAGTTTATTGGAATTTTTTTTATAACAAAAAGTAGAAAAATATCATTTTTTTTCAGAATTTTCAGTCTTTTTATGTGTATATCGCAAAAAATTAAAATCGCAGAGCTAATCAAATACCATCAAAATAAAGCTCTATTTGTGGGGAAAAAAGACAAACATTTTTTTGTTTGGATACAGCATTGCATGACAGCGCAATTACCAGTTAAAGAAGAGCAGTGCCCAATTGTAAAAAGTGCTCTGGTCATTGAGGGGCCAATTCTTCCGTGGCTGAAGTGTTTAATTCAAAAAGTCTATAAAGAACAGGATTTTACACAGATAAAAGATACAATAATGAAAACAGACAGGGAGGAATTAATAAAGAGATTGTAAAGTCTTGTTTTTTTTTTTCTATAAAAATAACAAATATGTCATACTTACCTGCTCTGTGCAGTGGATTTGCACAGAACAGACTAGATCCTCCTCTTCTTGGGTCCCTCTTCGGTGCTCCTGTCCCCTCCCTCCTGTCGAGTACCCACACCTCAAGCTGCTTACTATGGGGGCACCCGAGCCAAGTCACAGCTCCGCGTGTCCATTCAGACACTGAGTCGCGGCACCGTCCTACCCCCTCTCTCTCCTGATTGGCTAACTGACTTTGATTGACAGCAATGTGAGCCTCGGATGGTCAAGACACTCATGGACATTGCTGGACAGAGACTGAGCTCAGTTAAGTATTAGGGGGTTGAGGGGGGCTGCTACACACACAGAAAGCTTTTTATCTTAAAGGAGAAGTACAGCCTGAGCTCGTTTGGCTGTACTTCTCCTATGGATCAGTTTGCAGTTTGTTTTGCACTCCAGTGACCTGTTTACAGCAGAGAGTGGGCTGATGTCTGCTTTCTGCTAACATTACAGAAGTTGGTCGGTTGGTGGTGCCGTTACCCCAAAACCTTCTAGAGGTACTCTTGATGAAAGCAAGAATTGACCTTGCTGTAAAAAATTTAACTGTGATGCCCCTGATGCACAGTTGCGGAAAAATTGGTCTTTAGGTGTTGTGCCTTCACCCTATGTCAGGTTCTGAGGAGGAGGTCAATTGTTGAGAGGGCGGCCGATTGTACAGAGGGAGCAGTGTTCAAAGGTGCATGGTTTTCTAGGTTTTGTTGGTGATGAGCCGGTCACTTGGAGTGCACTGGTAGTTGTTGGGATGACCTGCAGAGCCTCTGAGCATGAGGTGCTGGGCAGAAGGCATCAGTAGGCGCAAACTGGTAGCAGGCACTGAAGCCTAGCCATTGGTCATACACGAGAGATCAGTCCTAAAAAGCCAGAGACGAAGTACAGATGAAGGAGCAAACAGGAGTGTAGTCGGTGGTTAAAGCTCTAGGCTGATATGTTGGAACTTTACTAGTGGGCAATTACAAACGCCCTAGAATGTCATAATACTTTCATAATATATAAAATGCAATTTTTCATATGCTGTATTAGCAATGTCAATGTTCACTAAACATTATTTCACAAATGTTGTTGATACTGTATTTCTGGATTACTCTTTAATACTGTAATACTTATACTTTTTTTGTGCTACTTTAAAGACCCTGACGAAGCGGGTTTTTTCAGTGAAACGCATAGGCCACACTTTTGACATTCTCTACCAGGATCTGCACACCCTGGACCAAAAGAAATAGTAAAACTGTAATCTATTTCAGATTGTAATCTGTTTTTAAGGTTTCCATCCATGGATGGTGAATAAAGTTTTTCTACATTATTTTTAAATCTGTGGTATACATTGTTATTTCAACCACACATCGAGGCACACTCAAGTCCCATTCTACCCTATTTTTAGTCTGAATTTTTCACTTCAAATTCTGGTAGAGGCGGCTTCTCTTCTCTCCCTGGGAAGGGACTGGGCATGGCTGGGCATGGCTGGCTTGAGCAACGAAATGTGGAACATGGGGTGGATCTTGTAGGACTCCGGTAGGGCAAGTTCGAAGGGTTGATTACCCTCTTGATCTCAAATGGGCCGACAAACATTGGCCGCAGCTTCCTAGAAGGACAGGGCAATTGTAGGTTGATGGAGAAGAGCCAGACCTTGTTCCCAACTTTGAGGTCTGGGCTGTCCCTTCTCTTCCGGTCATAGTGTCTCTTGACATCTTCCTTGGCCTTCTGCATGGTTTTTCCGGAGGGTTTGGAGGTTGGACTGGAGAAGGGTCAGCCGGTCTTGTACTGAGGGTACTAAGGCTTCTGGAATGGTTTTAGGTAGCGTGGACGGGTGATTGGTTGGCTGCTGCATGTACCAAGTTATTGTAGGTGAACTCGGGAGCAGAGAGAGACAGTCATCCTGGGAGAAGGAACAGAAGCATCTAAAGTATTGGTCTAGGGTTTGATTCATCCTCTACATTTGCAAATCGAAATTCGGCCAAATTTTGCATCTTCTGGACATTCGGATGCATCCGAATGTCCAAATATTCCTCAAAACTGAGTGAGAAGGGTGTTGTATTGTATTTGAGCAGAGAAGAGATATTGTCATTGTGTGTGTTAACAGATTCAATAAACAAATGACTTTCCAAACTACAAATCTTTATCACGAATATATATACATACATAAATATCGAATTTCAACTAATATGAAAGAAATTACGAATGAGATCGACATGATTTGAGATTCAGTATAAAGAATAGCGACACTCTACAGAAATAACGAATTATCCGAAAACGAATTAAAATAACATGACGAATATAACAGAATGAAATTATGTATTTTACAAATGAAAACTAAACTAAACAAAATTTTCTATTGTGCACAAGTCTACTCTGCAGGTGCTAAGCCGAAGATAACCGTATCTCAATGACCAGGCTTTTGCAAAGACCCTTCCAAATTTTGATGTAAACTGCACCTCCCTGTCTGAGACAATACTATCGGGGAGGCCATGGAATCTGAAGATCTCCTTGATGAAGGTGTCCACAGTTTTCTTAGTGGTAGGTGAGCCCCTCATGCGCAGGAAGTGCGCCAACTTAGATAGGCGGTCTACCACGACGAAGATGGTTGTATGTTCCTTAGATGGGGGCAAATCCACTATAAAATCCATGGCGATAAATTTCCAAGGTTTATCATGTACTGGTAAAACTTTCAACAGACCCCAGGCTTTGGTGTTGGATCCCTTGTTGCATTGACAGACAGTACAGGAGTGCACATATTGTTTACAGTCCGATTTGAGAGTGGGCCACCAGAAGGACCGTGAGACGAGTTTGGTTGTCTTTTTAACTCCGAAGTGACTGGCTAGCTGGTGGTCATGAAAGGTTCTTAGGACCTGCAGCTTAGGCTGTTGTGGAATGAAGACCTTGTCTTGGTGCCATACAAACCCCTCCTGACTTCTTAGTACAGAGGTCTCTAACTCCAGGCATTGGGCTGCGGCTTGCTCCATAGTAGATTGGAGATCCTATTGAAGCAATAAGAAGTTCTGTTTTGTTAGGATAGTATTGGGTGTAGCCTCCTCTGGGGTATCAGGGAACATGCGTGATAAGGCATTGGCTTTGCCATTTTTATATCCCGGCTGGTCGGCGATATGGAACTGGAAGCGAGAAAAGAACAAGACCCAATGAGCCTGGCGAGGTCTCAACCATTTGGCAGACCGGAGGCATTCAAAATTTTTATGATTCGTATAGATCATAATAGGATGACTGGCTCCCTCTAGGAGGTACCTCCATTCTTCCAGGGCTGTTTTTATAGCAAGAAGCTCTCGATCTCGATTGTAATTTTATTGAGCTCCCTGTAGTCTATGCAGGGTCTGAGGGACCGGTCTTTTTTTTCCACAAAGAATATGCCAGCGCCCGCAGGAGAGGAAGGATGGATGAACCCCTTCTTTAGGTTGTCATCCAGATCTAGCCACAGGGCCTCAAGTTCCTTTTCCAAGAGGCGAACTCCCGGTAGACTGCAGGCACCTCCTAGTGGACGTAGGGCTGAATTGTTTGGCAACAGGAAGGGTCCTGAAGAGTGAGGTGAAGGCAAAGCTGCTGGCAGTACGGAGAGGAGAAGCAGATTTCCCTGCTGGACCAGTTGCTGGACCAGTTGCATTGTGTGCTTGCACCTATGAGATACCCAGGATAACCGGAAACATGGGTGAACTTAAGATATCAAATCTGAGGACTCATGGTGGCCAGACTCAGTGGACACAAACAGAGGAGCGGTGGCTTGGGTGACAGGTCCGGAACAAGGCTTGGAGCCATCAGCCAGGTGGACGTCCAAGTGCTTTTCCTTAAGAAGAAGGGGGATGTTGTATTTCGTTGCCAGTGCATGGTCCAGGAAACAACTGCAGGCCCCCTAAATCAACCATTGCTGGAGGTCAAATCACCTCTGCCACCTGCAGGGAAACGGGGAGAAGCAGATGAGTAGGTGAGGTTGCAGCCACTTAAGAGACAACAGGGATGTGTGGAGATGGCTTACTGGGACGATAGGGCAATTGCGGAGGAAGTGACTGGTGCTCCCACAGTATAGGCAGAGATTGGCTTGTCTTCGCCAGAGCTTCTCCTCGGCAGACAGAGCTGACCGCACCAGGCCAATCTGCATAGGCTCAGATTCTGCAGGAGCTGGGGATTTGGGCACTGCTGCTGGGGGAGGAGCAATCTTTGGTAGCATTAGGGTTGCCACCTGTACGGGTTTCTTCCAGACAGTCCGGTTTTTGAATGATGTGTTCATGTTTACTTCCGCCCTAGACCCGGACACATCATTCACACGGACTGCACCAAGAGTGACATGTTTCCCCTCTCCCTGACAGCAGCTTGGTTCAGCAGAGCAGAGTGTCAGTGTATCAAAGCTCCTCCCCTCCTCCTCCTTCTCCATTCTGTACACACATGAGGAGGAGAGGGGAGCAGGGATGCCCTGATCTCAGGTCTGTAGAAAGTTTTTACTATGCTTTGTAGATGGAGGAGGGAGGCAAGAGATCAGCTGGAAAGGAGGACAAGGTATAAAATATGTGGAGTGATCGAGGGGTTAGGAGGATATGTGCTGGGGGGATTTGGCAGGGGGAAGATATGCTAGAAGTGTGGATTGGATTTGAAATCTGACAACCCCTCCTTGCACTATCTATCTTCCTTTCCAAATCACCCCTCCAGTATGTATCCTAACGCCCACCCCTCCCCCTGGCACTGGCCCTCTTCTCTCACAAAGCGCCCCTCCCCAGCATATATCTTACCTCCCCAAGTGCTCCCAGCACATATGGGCACAGGCTGCATATCATGGGCACAGAGGCTGCATATGATGCGCACAGTGGCTGTATGATTGTCACAGAGGCTGCATATAATGGGCACAGTGGCTGTATGATGGGCACAGAGGCTGCATATGATGGGCACAGAGGCTGCATATACTGTAATGGGCATAGTGGCTGTATGATTGACACAGAGTCTGCATATGATAGGCACAGTGGCTGTATGATGGGCACAGAAGCTGCATATGATGGGCACGGTGGCTCTATGATGGGCACAGGCTGCATATGATTGGCACAGAGGCTGTATGGTGGGCACAGAGGCTGCATAGGCTAGGCACAGGCTGCATATGATGGGCACAGTGGCTGCATGTGATGGGCACAGAGGCTGCATTTTATGGGCACAGTGGCTGCATATGATGGGCACAGTGGCTGGATTTGATGGGTACAATGGCTGCATTTGATGGGGCACAGTGGCTTCATTTCATAGGGCACAACGGCTGTATTTTATGGGGCCCAGTGAGGCTTCAATTGATTTTTTTCAGAATTTTTCAGTTTGTTTGCGCCCCCCCCAAAAAATTTTGAGCACCAGTCGCCACTGTCTCCCAGCACATATACAACTCTCCCCACCCCCCTGCTAGCACTAGCCCTTTACTCAGGACATATCTGACCCCTGCATTCTGTGCAGAACACTCACAATTTAGCCACGCGCACTATTTGCTGCGGCAAACTATGCGCCACATTACTACTCTCTTTTGGGCCACCAAAAGTGTCCCAGGTCTTTTAGAATCTTATAGCATATACCCCCCAAAAATATGCCACCACTAAAGTGTTTGGATTTGGCTTGAAGAAAAGGTGGCAACCCTAGGTAGTATCCAGGTGGGCCTGAAAGCTTGAGCACCTGTCAAGCTGGATTACGACTTGAATGAGACCTTCCAAGGTGGCGGGAGTTTCTATTCTTGCTAGCTCATCCTTGAGTGGCTCTGACAGGCCCTGACGGTACTGGTACCTCAATGCCGCCTCATTTCAGCCTGTGTCAGAGGACCACTTGTAGAAGTCCACCATATAATCTTCCACCGGCCGCCGCCCTTGTTGCAGGGTATGCAGGGCGGATTCAGAGGTGGCCATCCGCTGTGGGTCATCATACAGTTGAGCCATGGCCTCAAAGAATGCATCCAGGGAATTGATGACAGGGCTTTTTTTGCTCCAATGGGCCGTGGACCCAGGCCTGGGGTTCATAGGCTAACAGCGACACCAGAAAACCCCCCTTGATGGTCTAGATCGAGAAGGTGCATGGTTGCAGGGCCAGGTACAGTAGACAAGCATTTTTAAAGGAGCGGAACTTCTTTCGGGCCCCAGTAAAGTGCGCAGGGGTTGGCACCCGGGGTTCGGGTGGCGGGACCACTACTCTATGGGTAGAGGTGGCGCGTTCCAGAGCAGAAGCAGCTGATGCAGTGCTGGAAGAGGGAGAGCCTTGATCCGCTGGAGCAGGTGGCGCTGACAGGTGCTGCAGATGAGCTTCCAACTGGAAGTAGCCCTCCTGGAATTTATTGGACTGCTTGTGTGAGGGCAGAAACTTGTTGGCACAGACCCTTTAGCACCTCCATCGACCTCAGACATATGACTGGATTATACTGTTAGGTTCTGCAGAGGAGGCCGATTGTTGCGGCTAAGTGCAGTGCTCCCCTGGGAGTGATACAGAGGGAGCAGTGCCCAAAGGTTTGCCAGGTATTGTGGGTGATGAGACGGTCACTTGGAGTGCACTGGTGGTTGCTAGGATGAGCCGCAGAGCCACTGAGCATATGGTGCCGGGCAGAAGGTGTCAGTAGATGCAAACCAGTAGCAGGAACTGAAAGATCAATCCAGAAATGCAAGAGATGAAGTACAGATGAAGGAGCAGACAGGAGCGTAGTCGGTGGTGTAAGCCAGAGGTCAATTAGGAATGGATCAGAAGCAGAAGTCAAATAAGCCGGGTTGGTAACAGCGAACAGAATCACAGAGACACAGAAGCACAGGAAACACTGGGGAGCTGACAATAATCCCGCAAAGGGGCAGCTCAAACAGCAGGCTTAAACAGACCTGAAAGTACTGCCCACATCAGTCACACTATGCACTGTGGCAGTCATGATTGTCTTGGGCAGAATTGCCAGTCCTTCTTCGGCCATTTCCCTGACACCCCGTGGCTGTCTAGAGGTAGTCTTGATAAAAGCAATAGTTGGCCCTGCTGTAAATAATTGAAATTTGATGCATGGTCTTGGGGATGTGGAGGAGGTTCTGGTTAGTTGACCGGGAGTGTAACCTGGGGTGTAGTGCTTTATTTTGTTGTAGAGGTATTGCGGGGCTTTTCCTTGTGCACATTTGTGAGTGATGCGGAGGGTCTTGAACGTAACTCGATCCTTCACGGCTAGCCAATGGAGGGTCCTCAGGGACAGGGTGATTGATTTGCATGTTTTTTTTCCAGTTCCAGTTACTTTGGGTGTTGGTGCTGACTTCATCCCATAATCCTATAGAGGCACTCTTGATGAAAGCAAGAGATGGTCTTGCTGTAAAAAAAAATGTATTTGATGTCCTGGTCAAACAGTTGCAGAAAAATTGGCCTTTTATGTGTTGTGGGTGTCTTCATCCCATAACCCTATGGTGGTGCTCTTGATGAAAGCAAGAATTGGCCTTGCTGAAAAAAAAATGAAATTTGATGTCTCAGTCAAGCAGTTGCAGAAAAATTGGTCTTTGGTTGTGCCTTCTTCATCATCACTGGAGCAATACGCTATGGCTGGGGGAACATTACTGCCAATTTGTTGTTTATTGGTGTTCTTCCCTCCCTGCAGGCTCATCTTACAGCCTTCCTTTACATCTGAACCAATTCAGAATCAAGTCTGTGCATCCTCAAGAAGCAAGTGGCTGACGCTGTGTTCAAATAATTCAGCTGACTCCTCCATGTATGATGCTGGCAGGAGTAGCTGTGGACAAGGAGGCAGAATAAGTCGTTGTAGCAGCTGCAATGGACTGTGCACTAGTGTCAGCTTGGGTCATAGAGGATGAGGAGGATAAGGATGGTTTACTAAGGCAGTCCACCACCTCCTCTGCATGCTGTGGGTGGATAGCACAGGCAACATCACTAAATAGAGACAAATGTGTCCTGCCTGAGGGCGCACCATGTCCAACTTGCCTGTGGACACAGACGCTGCTGGCCCCCTCTTAGTGGCATGGGAACATCTGCCTCTCCTTGTTGGCCTCCCAGACATGATGGGGGGGTTATTACCTGAATTTAATAGGAACTGGGAAATGTGTGATTGGATACCCTTTATTGAATGAAAAGTGGTGTTTGGGGCACTTTAAATTGAGGAGTGACCTTGTCAGAAATATAAAAACTATAAAAAAAATAAAAATACAAATAAAAAGGGGGAACACCAGCATCACAGTCACAAAAACTGTGGCTAACAGTTTAAAAAAAGAGGGCAGACAGAGGACAAAAAACCGACTAAAAAATGCAGCAACCAAAAAAAAAAAGGTATACTGTACAGCACTGTATAAAGCACTGAATGTGTACTTCACCACACTAAAATGCTAAACTGACACTATACTCACACACTATACTCACACACTATACTAACACTACACTCTACACTCAAAGTCACAATAAGTGAACACACTAACTTTCTAGTAGCAAACAGAGCCCTGCTCTATCTTCACTCCAACACAATGAAAAAGCTTCCTATGGGTAGGAACCATTTATAGTGTGGGGTGGGACTATAAACACTGAGCCGTGGTGTCATGAAAAGGTCCACCCATTGGTGGCGCTGTTGGTCTCTTGGATTGCAGTACCAGTGTCCACCAGCGGGTGTCTTCTAACACCCAGGGCCTGTAATAAGAGGACCTACCTCCTGGTGGCACTGTTGGATCCTTTGGCTGTAGTACCGGTGCCCACCAGCTGGTGTACTCTGGCAGTGTGGAGCAGATAGCACCTTCTGTGCTCAGCTGTTACGTGAGGTTAATCATTGGTGGGCTTATAAATACCTGGCAAGCCCTCACATGCTTGCCTTGGTATTGCTCTCCATGTGCCCTGACTGTAGTGCTTGTACTTGGACCTTGAGCCTGTATCTACCCGACCTGATCCCTCCTGAGCCCATCCTGGACCTGTCCCTCTTGTCTCCTGTTACCTAAAGATCCCTGCTCTGCAGCCCATCCATCCGTCCTCTCCCTCTCCTGCTGGTTCCCCATCCTTACCCATCTACTGATTCCCCGGTGTATGACCTCGGCCTGGCTTTTGTTTACGACTCTGGTATTTCCCATTTATTGTATATATTACTTGTTGTTTGTGGTTGGTAGTGCACTGTTTGTTTTCACTTTCTTGTCACTTATAATAAACACTATTGTTATTTCACCTACTTGCGTTTTGGGTTTCCTCTGTGCAGTCCACACAGTCTGGTCAAAAATTCCCTGATATGTGGTTGGAGAAAGTCATCCTCACTTTGTTCAATCAGAGCTCTGACAGTGCACTGTGCCCTAATTGGCAAAGTCTTGCACCTGACCTGAGGTCAGGTGCAGGGCTTCCTACAATTAGGGCCCTAGAATACACTATGAAGCGCATTGTGGGGCGCACAGCAGGCAAAAGTCCCACTGACTGCCCTGCAAATTTGGCTGGCGCTGTGCGCTGGTGCTGCCACTAACGGCATGATCGCCATTAGCAACGGCATGCTCAGTGCACATATGCGCCTTTTGTCTAGCAAACTTTTTTACCTTGTTTAATTAATCTATAAGGTCAATTAGGTTTGTTGTGTATAACCAGGGCTTTTTTTCAGCTGGAACTTGGTGGAACTCAGTTCCACCACCTCTGGCTCAGACCTTTTACTCAGCACTATCACTTGTAATCACAGAAGTCCAGCTTCTGTATTTCCAAGTGACAGCTTGTCTCCCAACGACTCCCATAGATCTGATATCTCACGTGGCTCCCACTGAGTGCAGGATGGGGACAAGGGAAATGCAGGTGCCTGGGGTGCAGTGCAGATCCTGACCCCCCCCCCCCCCCACCCCACTGGATGATCTCCCTGCAAGTGAGAGAGGCAGAGCCACCTACAATGTGCAGGGAGGTACTAGAGCCGGCTGGGTGTTCAGCCTAATACAGCAAGACATTTGGAAAATGGTGGAGCTTTTAAGCAGGAAGGGTGGGGGTGGGGGCAGTGGTGGTGGTGGGACGGGTTACATGCAGAGGTCAGAGCTGAAGAGGGGTGAGATATGGATTGGGGATGCAGAGCTAAGCAGCTATGGAAGAAGGCTGGACTCTGCACTCTGTGTGTCGTGCACCCCTGAACTCTGCACATAGCACACCCCTGAACTCCCTTGAACGCTGCGATCTGTATTGTTTGATGTTAAATGTGACCACACCCACAATTTGATGTAATTTGGAGGGGGTGTGTGTGTGTGTGTGTGTGTGTGTGTGTGTGGGGTTAGTTCCTGCGCTTATTTGCTGAGAAAAAAAGCCCTGTGTATAACGTTCTACAAGGATCAAACATTAGAAAACTCTAAAGTTCTGTTTTGGAAAAATGCTTAGTAAATTCTCTTATTGATCATATAGGCATGTTAGCTAGCATACTGACTTGCTTGGAATATAGAATACAATCGTACTTTAATACTGTCCTTCCCTGAGATGGAAGGCAAGAATGATGAAGTATGATGACTATGTTAAAAATGTAACTTAGTTGTCATTTAGTCTTGCAAATTCCCAATGAGACTACTACTTGTTTACTAAAATAATCCAACACTGTGGGAACTTCCTGGGGGAATTTAGCAATGTACGGTAATAAGAATTAAGAGCAGATTGACTGTATTCCATTAACTCTATTGCACACATTACATGCTTAGGCACTAAATAACATGTTTATAACTGACAGTGCTCCATTGAGAAAGAATAGAAACTATTAAAATCCAATCTGTCCAAAATTCACTTCTAAAGTTCTCATGTAAAATATCAATCAAAAATAGCTGAATGCAGAGTAGAGTCCATTTTTTGCACAGGAGCGGTGTATATACCGCTCCTAAAGCGTCTCGAAGATGCTGCTTGGAGGACTTTTTTTAACGTCCCGTATGTGCACTGCTCCAGTGTGAAAGCACTCGGAGTGACAGAGTGCTTTACAGGCATTTTGCAGGTGTTATTTTTAGTACTATATCGCCTGTAGTAAAGTGCCTCATTGTGAGAGACGCAATTTTTGCTGCTATTTCAGGTAATGCCTGTATAACTTTCATCAAAGTCAGAACAAAAGTAGTGTAGAGACTACTTTGAAGTCGTGCTAATATGAATGGTTGTCATTGGAAATCATGGGGAACGACTTGTCATACGACTTTGCAGTTCCAAGTCGCAGGACAAGTCGTACAAGTGTGAAAGTGGGCTTACAGTAAGACTTTGCCAGATGATGTGTATTCTACGTCTATCAGATGTGAGTCAGATAGAAGTCGCCTTGAAGTAGTACAGGAACCTTTTCTAAAGTTGGACTGACTTCAGTAGTGCTAATTAAGACATTTGTCATTGACTAACATGGGATTTCACATGTCATGCAACTTGTGGTCTCACAAGTCGGATCCCAAGTCATAGCGGTGTGAACCTTTAGACTAGCCTTAGTGCTAGTTCACACAAGGGCGAGCTGTCATGCTATTTAGCCGCTGAGAAGTTGCGCTCCATGCATTGCAATGGAACTGTTATAATAGGAGCGACTAAAATCGCTCCGAGTTAGAAGAAGGCTCCTGTACTACATTGGGGCGACTTCAGAGTGGCTTGCATTGACTTCTATATAGAAGTCACGCTGTACGGGCGGCTTCAGAGTTGGACGACTTTGAAGCCACCCCTGTGTGAACCGGTACTTAGACAACTGTGTTTTTTAAATATTTATAACTAACCTTTAAATATTTACAGTACAAAATGTTTTAATAATGGTGAGTCACCAAAATGCATGTGATGTTTGTATTTTTAAATTTATTAAACTTTGTAGCAGAGAAGCAAACTGACATAGCTATATAGGCATATAAAATATACTAGAAAAAAATGTGCCCAATTTAAATAAAATAAAACAGCTATGGTTTGCAGTCCGCAAAAAAGCAGGTCACACTCCTCTTTGCAGCTTTAATCTTCTATTTAGTGGCCTTCCCCTTCTGTCGCATATAGAGGAATGATAACTCTGGACTCTCTTACAGATGAAGATACTGTATTCTAACGCAATAATGAATTGATACTTATGTACAGTATCTCACAAAAGTGAGTACACCCCCTCACATTTTTGTAAATATTTTATTATATCTTTTCATGTGACAACACTGAAGAAATGACACTTTGCTACAATGTAAAGTAGTGAGTGAACAGCTTGTATATGTGTAAATTTGCCATCCCCTCAAAATAACTCAACACACAGCCATTAATGTCTAAATCTACTGACAACAAAGTGAGTACACCCCTAAGTGAAAATGTCCAAATTGAGCCCAATTAGCCATTTTCCCTCCCTGGTGTCATGTGACTCGTTAATGTTACAAGGTCTCAGGTGTGAATGGGGAGCAGGTGTGTTAAATTTGGTGTTATTGCTCTCACTCTCTCATACTGGTCACTGGAAGTTCAACATGGCACCTCATGGCAAAGAACTCGCTGAGAATCTGAAAAAAAGAATTGTTGCTCTACATAAAGATGGCCTAGGCTATAAGAAGATTGCCAAGACCCTGAAACTAAGCTGCAGCATGGTGACCAAGACCATACAGCGTTTTAACAGGACAGGTTCTGTTATATCCTCTGAGTTGTGAGAGACACAAGACTCTGGAACAATTGATGTTTATTTCAGTACACACTGTACACTGCAACATGCATCTCAGGACAGGTACATCTTATTATGCTTCCTTACATGTGCTCTAAGATGGATACTATGCCCCTTGACCCTTGTCATCACTCCTGGGTGGAGCCAGCCTTAAAGTGACAGTAAGTGACACCTTCCATCCATCCCTAAAAAAAAAAAAAAATACAACAAAACAAGAAAAGGCACAAACCATTAACTAATAACTGTCCAATAACAGTCTTCCAAACACAGGAGACAGCTTCCAGGGACAGTTGCGGGGATACAATGTCATTGAATCATTTTTGGCGGCCCCATCGAAAGTCTTATAACCAGTCTTGAAGCTGAAACCGGTCAGGAGGGTGACAGTGTCATTGAGGGCGGGTACCCAGCGAATCGGGGCCAAAGGGAAATAGGGCTGGCCGGAATGGGCACTGGCGGGGCCAAGAAGGGATCCCCCAGCTCAGTGGATGGACCGACCTCAGGACCAGGGCTGGAGGGCTCTGTTGGAGCTGAATTCAAAAGTTCAGAGTCCCCCAATCATCAGTCCCCGTGCATTCCAATCCACTGGGAGTAGTTCCTTGCGACACTGGTGGTTCAGCCGGCCTCAGGGATTCATGCAGTTGAAAATGAGGACGCAGTTGATCCACATGCCGTCTGCAAATGAAACCATCTTCCAGGCAGACCCTATACATCTTGGATCCCAAAGTCTCTGCAATGACAGCAGGAAGCCAACGGGTGTTGGAAGCCCCATGAGATCGGGCCCATACCTTTTGTTGGGCTGTGAATCGGAGGGGGGGGGAGCTTGTCATTGTGTTTGACCATCTTGTCTTGGGACTGAAGTACATGTTCCTGGACTGTTTGAGGGTGGAGCTACTGGGGTGACAGGGACTGTTGTTTACTTGCAGCCACTCTAGCTTTGAAATAGCATTTAAAAGTGTACACAAACTGTTCTGCTTGACCATTTGTAGCCTGGTGGTACGGTCAACTTGTGCTTGATTTTGTGGGCAGTCAGGAAACGCTGAAACTCCCGATTGGTGAATTGTGCATCGTTGTCTGTGACGATCTCTCTGGGGTATCCAAACGTAACAGAGATGTAACAATTTTAGTGGTTCAACATCACACAACACCTAGTAAATATGGCACCACATCCCTGAGAATTAAAACACGAATCAAAAGGCAGGAAGGGGAATTAGGAATTTTAACGGTGCAATTGACAATTAAATAGTAAACATGATTAAATGGGATACAGAATTTATAGTACAAATATTTATTAAGTTTAAAGTTAAAATCAATAACAAATTATGCTTAAAAGATAAAAATACAGGACAATACAATGCAGTGGTTGTTCTTATTAAACACACATAGTCCCGACATGTTTCGCAGTAGGTTGCTTCTTCAGGGGATGTGTGAATATTTCAACGAAATCTAAACCAAGATACAGAATACAGAATAATATAGTAACAGAATATATCACAAAATTGTATCAAAAATCAATAGGTATGAGTGCAGGTATGAGAAAAAAAAAAAAAAAAAAACTTACACTATTATAGCCGATATTCTCTATTGCCTGAATTCGTCTCTTTTCTTTATTGATTCTTAACGCTCTGCATAGCTATTAAGTTTTCTTTCAACATGCACTTTTAACTCTTTTCTCTCTTTTTGGTTTAGGTCTTGCCACATAGATTCTATATACTTGGGCTATTGCTACGGTTCTTATCACCTCCGCATTTATTCATTAGCCTAAAACCCTATGCTTTGGGGTGTCACTCTTTAATTCCTAGTGTGTGCATGTGTGTTTGTGTGTTTATGTGTGTGTATGTATATATATATATATATATATGTGTACATGCATTTTCATGTATATGTATATTTACATATTTTATTTATCCATTCATTCTAATTTTCTTTTCTGTCTCCTTTTTGATTTTTCGCTCATTTGGTACTCTTTTGGAAGTGCGTCTTCTTGAGTGCTGAATCTTTAACGTTCGCCCATATCTTTACAATTATTCAATTCATGTAAGTATCTATTGAAATAAAAATACTTCTTTACTATTTATTCCAATTCTGTATTTCAGAGGGTATTTACCCCTTTAGGTTGACTCATCCTAGCAACCTCTATATTTATTCATTTACTTAATATTTATTTAATTATTTTAAATCCTTAAAAAATTCTATCTTTCATTGTATACTTTCTCTTATCAGTTATTTTGGGCTGGTTTTTTAGCCCCCTGCGATTCAGCATGGCTGTGGTTAACTCCTGAGGTGGACAATTTCCCTACTTTATCATCTACGTAGTGGTCGAAGGTGGGTTTTTTTATTTATTTATTTTTTTTTCTCATACCTGCACTCATACCTATTGATTTTTGATACAATTTTGTGATATATTCTGTTACTATATTATTCTGTATTCTGTATCTTGGTTTAGATTTCGTTGAAATATTCACACATCCCCTGAAGAAGCAACCTACTGCGAAACATGTCGGGACTATGTGTGTTTAATAAGAACAACCACTGCATTGTATTGTCCTGTATTTTTATCTTTTAAGCATAATTTGTTATTGATTTTAACTTTAAACTTAATAAATATTTGTACTATAAATTCTGTATCCCATTTAATCATGTTTACTATTTAATTGTCAATTGCACCGTTAAAATCCCTAATTCCCCTTCCTGCCTTTTGATTCATGTAACAGAGATGTAACAGTATAGAAACCATTGCCTTAGTTGTTGGCTGAGTAACAGGAATTACCTCAGGCCACTTTGAATGGGCGTCCACTATGATCAAGAAGGTGTGTCTTCTGATTGGGCCTGCAAAGTCCAAGTGTAGGCAAAACCAAGGAACCATGGACGCACCCTCGAGGAGGGTCTCTTGCAGTTTGGGTACATACAGCACAACCATTCACATATGTTGTGATATCTGAGTCTAGGTTTGGTGACCACACATAGCCTTGGACCTTTTGTTTCATACGTGTGCCCCCGGGATGACCAGTATGTAACAAGTCCAGAATGTGTCTCCGGAGGGTCTGTGGAATGATCACTCGTTCTCCCCATAAAACACAGTTGCCAGCCACAGTTAATTCCATACGCCTATGAAAATAAGGTTCATAATCCTGTGTGACGGTTGCAGGCCAACCGTACCGTACCCAGGAGAGTATTGTTTTCAGAAAGGTATCCTTGGCTGTATGGGCTGCTATCTCCTCGAAGACAAGAAGGACAGGCTGGTGTAATGACAACTCTTGACCAGTGGAGAAGAGTCCATCGACCTCTTTGTCAGTTGGGGCATTGCGTCTGCATTAGCACTGGCATCATGACCGCGATACTGGATTTTATAGCTGCATGCTCCCAAGAATAGGGCATAGCATTGGAGGCGGGGCACAGTAGTCTGAGAGATGCCTTTGTCAGGGCTAAAGATCTCAAGGAGTGGTTTATGGTCTGTCAGTATGGTGAATTCCCTACCATACAGGTAAAGATAAAACTTCTTATTTGCTCATATCAGCGCAAGAGCCTCTTTGTCAATGTGTGAGTAATTGCTTTCTGCTTTTGCCAAAGACCTGGAGGCAAATGCCATTGTTTTTTCTGACCCATCTGGTAAGATGTGAGACAGTACAGCCCCCAGACCATAGGGTGAGGCATCACAAGCCAAGGTGAGAGGCTTCTGGAGGTCATAGTGAATGAGCATGCGTGACGCCAACAGCTTCCGCTTAGAGACTTCAAAAGCGCGTTGGCATGCAGCCGACCAGTCCCATCTGGAGTGTTTCTCCCAAAGCTTGTTCAATGGAAACAAGGTGTGTGCCAGATCTGGCAGGAATTTGTGGTAATAGTTCAGCAAGCCAAGGTATGATCGCAGCTGCTGGACGTTGGTTGGGACAGGAGCTTTGACTAAAGCATCAACCTTGGCTTCTGTGGTGTGTATACCCTCTGCATCCACAAGGTGGCCACAAAACTCCAATTTAGGCACCATAAATTGGCATTTTGCTAAGTTCACTTTCAGACCCTGCTCTTGGGGTCTCTCCAACACAAGATCCACGTTCCGCTTGTGTTCCTGGTCCAGCCGTCCCATGATGAGCATGTCATCTAGCAGGCACTGCGTGAAAGGAATGTCCGCCAAAATCTCATCCATTTTTTGTTGCCAAATGGCTGGGGCAGAGGCTACACCAAACACCATCCGATTGTACTCACACAGTCTCTTGTGGGTGTTGATGGTCAGAAATTTGCGGGAAGAAGGATGGACCTCAAACTGTAAATATGCTTGTTTGAGATCAAGCTTGGTGAACTTTTGACCCCCTGCAAGAGAGGCAAAAATGTAATCTACTCTGGGTAGAGGATACTGCTCTATTTCCAGTTGGGAGTTCAGTGCCATGCGGAAATCACCACAAATGCGTAAGTCCCCATTCGCTTTCTTTACTGGTACAACAGGTGATGCCCACTCGCTGTGCTCTACCTTTGAGATGACACCTTGTTCCTCCAACCGACTTGGTTCTGTTTCCACTCCTGCTCGGAGTGTGAAAGGTACTGTCCGAGGTTTGAAGAACTTAGGCTGAGCGTTGGGTTTCAGCTTGAGTCTCACACAGTCATGCTTTATTTTCCCCAACTTGTCATCAAAGATCTTTGGGAACCGCTGCTTCAGGGACACCCCCCGTCCCTCATTATCTCCTAAGGGAATTGTAACAGTGTTACAGGGACTTATGGCGATGTCTGGCATACCAAATCGAGCAATCCAGTCTCTCCCAAAGAGAGGGGGTCCTCCATTTTCTAGTATATATAATGGCAGTGTCTTTGTCTGACCCTTGTAAATACCTGTACTTTCGCATAACCCAGTAGGGGGAGTGTCTGCTTTGAGTATGTGTGCAGTTTGATTGGTGTTGGGCGGACAGTTGTTCGGGTCTGAAGTTGTCTCGATTGTTTCTGAGTGATAACTGAAACTGCTGCTCCTGTGTCTACATCCATCTTTAGTTTCTTTCCGTCAACAGTTACCTCTACAGTCATTGCAGAGGGTGCTGAATGCATATGATGTATGTCTAATCTGTGGAGCACTTCCTCATCCTCTGACTCAGATGATGATGTATATCTTCCCACCACATATGTCTTTGTCTTGGGATTCAGAGGTTGTTTATCTTGCACCTTCATTCTTCAGCAAACTCGTTTCAGATGGCCCGTTTTACCACAATTATGACAGGTCTGATCCTTAAACAGGCAGACTTTGTGATCATGGTCTGTATTCCCACAACGGTAGCGGGCTGACTCCCGACTTGGTGGGGGTCTGTATTTCTAATTTGTGACTGTGGGCTTGACTGCTGTTCTGAAAACTTCCTGTGCCCTAGGGGTTCAATTCTTCTGTATCTTTCACAACCATTTCCATCACTGAAGCTATTTCCATTGCCTTTGTAAAAGGGTAAGCTCTTTCTTTGTTAACAGTCTCTTTTGGCTAGAGTCACAATTCAGTCCCATGACAAACTTATCTCTCAGTGCAGTAGGTAGATACTTCCCAAAAGAACAGGTAGTGGCTAGTCTGTGAAGGGCGAGCACATAAGCTTTAATTTCTTCACCTGGCTGCCTCTAATAAAAACAAAATCTTTCTGCAATCTCTAGTGGTTTAGGCTGGAAGTGATCCTCTAACAGTGTCAGGAGCTCGGCCAATGTCTTAGTTGCTGGTTTTACAGGGGAAAGGAGATCTCTAACAGTGTCATATGTCTTAGCACCAACCACATCAGAAATACTGCTACTTGCCTGTTGTCTGGTATGGCATTTGCACTGAAATACTGTTCCAGTCTCTCAACCCAGGAACTCCAGGATGTCTGTTTGCCATCAAATTCACTCAATGTCCCGATCAATGCCATTTTCCTGCTGGGATCTGTGATTGCTTTTATCCAGGTGACAATCCACACTGCCTTTGTCTCTCTCTCTCTCAGACTGATAGGCACTTTATAAATCCCATCCTCATGTCCACTGTTATATCCTCTGAGTTGTGAGAGACACAAGACTCTGGTCTGGAACAATGGATGTTTATTTCAGTACACACTGTACACTGCAACATGCATCTCAGGACAGGTACATCTTATTATGCTTCCTTACATGTGCTCTAAGATGGCTACTATGCCCCTTGACCCTTGTCATCACACCTGGGTGGAGCCAGACAGTACATGTGGAACCCTTCAGGTATAACAGGTTCCACTCAGAACAGGCCTCGCCATGGTCCACCAAAGAAGTTGAATGCACATGCTCAGCATCATATCCAGGGGTTGTCTTTAGGAAATAGACGTATTAGTGCTGCCAGCATTGCTGCAGAGGTTGAAGGGGGTGGGATGTCAGCCTGTCAGTGCTCAAATCATACACTGCACGCTGCATCAAATTGTTCTGCATGGCTGTCGTCCCATGAAGGAAGCCTCTTATAAATATGATGCCCAAGAAAGCCCACAAACTGTTTTCTGAAGACTAAGGGCATGGATTACTGGAACCATGTCCTGTGGTCTGATGAGACCAAGATAAACATATTTGGTTCAGATGATGTCAAGCGTGTGTGGCGGCAACCAGATTGGGAGCACAAAGACAAGTGTGTCTTACCTACAGTCAAGCATTATGGTGAGAGTGTCATGGTTTGGGGCTGCATGAGTGCTGCCGGGACTGGGGAGCTACACATTAATTGAGGGAACCATGAATGCCAACATGTACTGTGACATACTGAAGCAGAGCATGATCCCCTCCCTTCAGAGACTGGGCCGCAGAGCAGTATTTCAACATGATAAGGACCCCAAACACACCTCCAAGATGACCACTGCCTTGCTAAAGAAGCTGAGGGTAAAGGTGATGGACTGTCCAAGCATGTCTCCAGACCTAAACCCTATTGAGCATCTGTGGGGCATCCTCAAGTGGAAGGTGTAGGAGCGCAAGGTCTCTAACATCCCCCAGCTCCGTGAAAAAGGACTCCAGTTGCAACCTGTGAAGCTCTGGTGAACTCCATGTCCAAGAGGGTTAAGGCAGTGCTGGAAAATAATGGTGGCCTCACAAAATATTGAAATTTTGGGCCCAATTTGGACATTTTCACTTAGGGGTACTCACTTTTGTTGCCAGCGGTTTAGACATTAATGTCTGTGTGTTGAGTTGTTTTGAGGGTCAGCAAATTTACACTGTTATACAAGCTGTACGCTCACTATTTTACATTGTAGCAAAGTGTCATTTCTTCAGTGTTGTCGCATGAAAAGATATAATAAAGTATTTACAAAAATGTGAGGGGTGTATTGACTTTTGTGAGATACTGTATATAGACAGTGCTATAGCAATCAAAGGCTCAATAAAACAGCTACCGTGCACTGGTCATGTTTTTTGTTAGCTACAGATTACAGCAATTTACCTTATTATAGACCAGGGATATGCAATTAGCGGACCTCCAGCTGTTGCAAAACTACAAGTTCCATCATGCCTCTGCCTATGGGTGTCATCCTTGTGGCTGTCAGAGTCTCGCTATGCCTCATGGGACTTGTAGTTCTGCAACAGCTGGAGGTCCGCTAATTGCATATCTTTGTTATAGACCATTGTAATGTGGAGCAAGATCTTATCTAATTTTCACATTTTTGTAAAGCTGTAATGAAAGTTAAAGCGGAGTTCTGCTAAACAAAATAAATTAAAAGTCAGCAGCTACAAATACTGCAGCTGCTGACTTTCAACAATCGGACACTTACCTGTCCCAGGGTTCAGTGATGCAGGGGAGGGAAGAAGTGGGAAGGGGTGTTTTTCTCCTAGGAATGTCCCCTCGTCCACTGCTTTACTTTAATAGCTTTACTCCAAGAAGCAGAGGGAGCATGGTGTCAGTCGGCGGTGTGCCGCGCAGCTCCCGCCGCCATTACAGTGGTTCCCATCGGCAGCTCTTCTCCACCCCAGTCCTCCATGTGATCCAGTCAGAATCGAAGCCCGTTCGTGCGGAAAAACGATCTATTTTGAAATAGATTTGGGGGGGGGGGGCTTGGTGGGTGGTCGGAGGAAGGGGCGGGACTTAGCGGCATTGACGTGCTTCAGCATCCACAACGCGGGCTGTATAGCTATAAAATGAAAATTTTTCAGGTGCATACAGCTGAAGGAGGGACACAGAGCGGATGGGTGGCTTGTGAGTGTGGATGACACAGGCATTCCCAGGCACATTTACTTAAACATCAGGCTGAGCTTAATAGCAGTGGTAGTTGCTGGACTATTGCTCAGCAGTGGGTGTATTTTTTTGGTAGCACCTCTGTGTTTGTGCTCAGCACTATGACCAGAGGGAGTGGTACAAATGTCACAATAACCATGGGCACAAAGGGGTCACCCTCAGGCCCTAAGGACCCTCCCTTTGCAACACCATCCCCCCTGAAAGATCTAGGGAGGCTGGTCAGAGTGAGCCATCAGGGTCATCAGGGGCTTTAATTTATTCTGATACTTCAGCCCCTGTCTGTATAACTGAGCAGGTTTTATCCTCAGTTATGAGTGGATTGGAGGAAAGATTAGTGGCATTAATCACATCTTCAAAGAGTAGAAGAAAGCGCATTAGGTCCCCTTCTACCACCCAGGATCCTCAAACAGAGGAACAGTGGGAGGGGGAAGAAGAATCCCCCTAAGGGGACCATGAAGAGGCTGATGATTCCTTTTCCTAGGGATCAAGTGGGGAAAGGCCTTCTTCAGCTTCACATGCTGAGAAGTTGCTGGTGCATTCTCTTACTGAAATGGTCCGCTCCACATTTAAGCTACCTTTAACGGAGTCGGTTGAAGAGCCCACTTCCTGTTTGGGTTCAATAAAGCCTCCTCAAGCCTTGCTTGCCTTTCCTATTCATTAATTACTAGAAAAGCTTATGTATTCTGAGTGGGATCACCCAGATGAGCACTTTTCCCTCCTTAAAAGTTTTCAACACTTTATCCTATGGAGGAAAAATTTACTAAGATGATGAGTATACCAGCAATTGATGCTGCTATATCCTCTGTGAATAAAAGTTTGACTTGTCCGATTGACAATGCGCAAATGCTTAGGGATCCAACTGATAAAAAAATGGAATTCCTGTTAAAAAACACTTTCTTCTTTAGCAGGTTCAGTGGCTCAACCTGCAGTGGCAACAATTGGGGTATGTCAGTCCTTGAGAGACCATTTGAAACAGGTGCTCAAGGTGTTCCCTGAACAGCAGGCCCAGGAGTTAACTAAGCTGCCAGCGGCTTTGTGTTTTACAATTGATGCAATCAGAGATTCTATTCTTCAAACCTCTCACCTTATGCTTGGGTTGGTACATATGCGTAGAATCTTATGGTTGAAAAGTTGGTCAGCAGAAGTGCCATGCAAAAAGCTCCTGGCTGGTTTTCCTTTCCGCGGTGAAAAATTGTTTACGGAGGATTTGGACAAATATAGCCAAAAAATATCAAGTGGGAAAAGTACACTTTTGCCAGTTAAGAAAAAGAGTAAACATCCCACATTCAAACAGGCTTTTTCTCCAGTGCCAGGGGCATCAGCCTCCAGTCAGTCACGATGGCCTCCACTGTCAGGTTCAAGAGGTAAACCTCAGGGTCAACCCCAGGGACAAAAGAAGTCCTGGGAGAGGAAACCCACACGACAGAACGCTAAAGTCTCTTTATGAAGGGGCGCCCCCGCTCGCTCGAGTGGGGGGAAGTCTTCTGCCATTTCTCAAAGGTCTGGCAGGAAGAATTTCGGGACAGATAGGCGGTCTCCACAATAGCTCTTTGTTACAAACTTGAGTTGTGAGAATTCCCGCCTCCTCATTTGCTCAGGTCAAATGTCCCCAAAGATCCAGAGAAAAAGAAGTCTCTCTTTCTAGGGTTTGACCGACTTTTGTTGCAAAATGTGATCATGGTGGTCCCCGTGGAAGAGCAGGAGTTGGGGTTTTATTCAAACCTTTTCACGGTACCAAAACCAAATGGGGATGTCAGATCCAGAAGTATCTGCGTTTCGAAGAATGCGTTTAGAAAAATGTAATTTTCAGTTTATAGCCTTGCCTTTCGGTCTAGCTGCTGCACCTCGGCATACCTGGAAGACCTGCTCTTAATAGACCGGTCAAAGCATGGTCACCACAGTCAACTACCTGGAATACCTAGGTTGGGTCTTCAACCTAGAGAAATCTTCTTTAAAGCTAGTAAGAAGTTTATCATAGATACAGCCCAGAAGAAGGTGTTTTTACCCCAGGCAAAGATCAGCGCCATAAGGGAGCTGGTTCAGGTGGTCAGGACAAAGAAGGGTCCTTCCATTCGCCTTTGTATGAGGTTGTTGGGCAAGATGGTGGCTTCATTAGAACCAGTTCTCTATGCTCAGTTTCATTCAAGACTGCTGCAAAACAGTATCCATATCGGCATGGAACAAGAAGATTCAAGCACTAGATTTTCCGATGCGTTTGTCACCAAAAGTGTGCCAGAGCCTCAGTCGGTGGAGGATATCCGTGAATCTGCAGAAGGGGAAATCCTTCTTACTGGTAATCTGGTTCTCACTGATTTATGCATTCCCTCCTATTCTGCTGCTACCTCAACTTCGTCGCAGGATCAATCAGGAAAGGAAGTCCATAGTTCTTGTGGCCCCAGCTTTGTCCAGAAGATCTTGGTATGCAGAAATAGTAAAGATGGTGGTAGGGGCCCCATGGCACCTACCACCAGGTCCACACCTGCTATCGCAGGGACCAGTGTTCCACCCTACTTTACAAACGCTAAATTTAATGGTTTGGCTATTGAAACCCACATTCTGAAGAATCATGGGCTTTCAGGCTCAGTGATGCCTACCTTGATTAATGCAAGGAAGCTAGCTTTGGGAGTCATTTATTATAGAGTCTGGAAGGCATATGTTTCCTGGTGTGAATCCAGGGGTTGGCATCCTAGGAAGTATGTCATAGGTAGAATTCTTGCCTTTCTGCAAATGGGGCTAGAGATAAAACTGGCCTTAAGTACTATCAAGGGCCAGGTCTCGGCCTTATCAGTATTATTTCAACATCCGCTTGCTTGCTTAGTCCGAAGCTTTATACAGGGGGTAACGCTGCTGAATCCACCGGTCAGAGCACCCCTGAACCCTTGGGACTTGAATTTACTTCTGTCTGCATTGCAGAAACAGCCTTTTGAGCTGATACAACATATTCCTTTGGTCCTTTTGACAAGGATGCTAGTTTTTCTTGTAGCCATTTATTCTGCAAGAAGGGTATCAGAGTTGGCGGATCTTTCTTGTAAAGAGCCATATTTAATCATTCACAGATCACTCCTAGCTTTCTGCCAAAGGTGGTTTCAGGTTTTCACCTAAAGCAGGATATTGTTTTACCTTAATTTTTTCCAGAACCCTGTTCTAAGGAAGAAAAGTCACTACATTCTTTGGATGTAGTGAGAGCAGTCAAAATCTATTTGAAAGACGACTGCTCAGATTCGGAAAACAAATGTTTTGTTAGTGTTGCCTGAAGGTCCTAGGAAAGGACAGGCAGCATCGAAATCTACTATTGCCAAATGGATTCAGCAAGTTATTATTCAAGCTTATGACTTGAAGAGGAAGGTTCCACCTTTTCAAATCAAAGTTCACTCCACCAGGGCTGTTAGTGCTTTGTGGGCAGTGCATCACCAAGCCTCCATGGCTCAAATCTGCAAAGCCACAACCTGGTCTTCAGTCCATATATTCACCAGAATCTATCAGGTGGATGTAAGAAGGCATGAGGATATCTCCTTTGGGCGCAGTGTGCTGCAGGCAGCAGTATAGGTCCTCAGGTCTGTTTGCACCCTACTTTTGTTTCTGTTCCCTCCCCTCAGGTGGCATTGCTCTGGGACATCACATACAGTTATTACTGTGGCTCTGTGTCCTGTGATGTACTATAAAGAAAATAGGATTTTTATAACAGTTTACCTGTAAAATCCTTTTCTTGAAGTATATCACAGGAGACAGAGGTCCCTCCCATCTTTCTGGTTACATGTGTATTGCTTTGCTAAAAAACTGAGGTAATTCCGGTAAGGGGAGGGGTTATATGGGGAATTGAACTTCCTGTTTAGGGTGTGCCAGTGTCCATCACCTGAAGGTGCCATATAACCCATACAGTTATTACTGTGGCTCTGTGTCCCATTATGTACTTCATACTTTTTACTAGGGTTGCACCGATACCAGTTTAAGGCCAAGTACAAGTACCAATACCTTTTTCGCCGATACCAGTTACCGATACTTTTTTTAGTCGCACTAATGTGCAGCACTGATGATGCGTAGACTGTGTTTTTTGTGTTGGTTTTTATTACAATTTAATTTTTTACTATTTATTTATTCTTTACAATGCTTTATTTTTTTGGGGGGGGGGATGGGCGGTGTCAGTTTTTTTTATTTTATTTTTTTATTATTTTTACAATTTGACTTTTTAAATATTTATTTATTACAATTTCTTTCATTTTTTATCAACTCTGTTGAAGGGGGACTTTTGTGAGATATCAGGGGTCTAAATAGACCCCTGACATCTCCTCTTTGAGACATGGAAAGGGACTGAGGACAGAGATTCCCCAGTCCCTTTCTCTGCAGCCTCAGCTGCATTGAAGATGAATGAAGACAGGGGCTCCTCTCCATTCATAAACTGAAGCACTGTAAACACAGTTTACGATGCTCAGTTATGAATGGACAGTCAGTGATCACTGACTCTGTCCATTCAGAAAAGGAAGGAGCCAGTAAAGGACATGCTTACCGGCTCCTTACTCCGCTCTCCATCCTGACACATCCGGTATAAGTGTAACTGGAGGAGGACAGAGGGGGACCGGAGGAACATGGAGTGGGACTGGAGGAGGAGCACAGGGGGGGACTGGAGCAACACGGAGGAAGACACAGAGGGGGACTGGAGGAGGAGCACCGAGGGGGACCGGAGCAGCACGAAGGAGGACACCGAGGGGGACCGGAGCATTATGGAGGATGACATCGAGGGGGACCAGAGGAGGGGCATAGAGAGGGACCAGAGGGGTACACAGAGGGGGACCGGAGCAGTGCAGAGGACACTGAGGGGAACCGGAGGAGGAGCACGGAGGGGCACCATAGCAGCACGGAGGAGGACTCCTAGGGGGACCGGAGGAGGGGGACCGGAGCAGCATGGAGAAGGACACAGAGGGGGACCGGAGGAGGACACAGGGGATAGTTGGGGGTGATTGGTGCCGTGGTGGAGGGAGTTACAAGCACTGATCGTATTGATTTCAATAAAGCAGCTGAAAGCCGCAGGGGCGGTGTATGAGGAGAAGCGGCTGTTAGCTGTTTTATTGAAATCTATACAGGGAGATTGGTGCTTGTAACTCCCCTCACCACCACACCAATCACCCCTGACTGCCCAGGTATCGGATTAGGCATTGGAGCATTTGCACCAGTACAAGTACTGGTGCAAATGCTCGGTATTGGCACCGATACTGACGCTAGTATCGGTATCGGCGCAACCCTACTTTTTACATACAGTGGGTATAAAAAAGAATGACCCCTTTAAAATAATCACTTTTTATTGCTTCGCAGCCTGAAATGAAGACAGACACAGTTTTTGTTTTATCCAGCAACTTATAACATCCACGTGAAAGATATAACAACAACATGTCAGAAAAATATCAAAAACAGAATAATTGAGTTGGAAAAAGGATCACTCCCTTGATTCAGTATTTTGTTGAACCACCTTTTGCTATAATTAATATCTCTGCTAACTTTGCCCATCTAGTCTTTGCAATATTTGTCCATTCTTCTTTGCAGAACTGCTCGAGTTCAGTTAAATTTGATGGTGACCATCTGTGGAATGCAGTCTTCATGTCATTCCTCAGATTTTCAAAGGGGGTTAATCTGGGCTCTGACTAGGACATTCACCTCCTCCTCCTTCAACCACTGTGTGGTCATTTTTGCCATGTGCTTTGGGTCATTGTCATGTTGGAAGGTAAACCTTCTTCCCTTTGACAACTTTCTGGCAGAGGGCAGCAGAATTTGATGGTATTTTGCCCCATCCATTTTTCCTTCTATCTTGACAAGTGCTACAGTCTCCGCTGCAGAGAAACACCCCCATTACAGGATATTACAACCTCCATGCTTAACTTTAGGAGTGGTTTTATTTGGATGGTAAGCTGTATTGGATTTCCGCCAGACATATCGTTTGGTGTTGAGGCCAAATATCTCAATTTTAGTCTCATCCAACCATAACACCTTTTTTCATGTTGCCTTAGTGGGCGAACTTTTGCCATAGCAACCCACGCAGGTGCTATGGGGCTCGCAGCCGAGTGGGGCCTGGGGAAGATGAGGAATGCATACTGTACTAGCCAACTTTTTTCCTTGCCACTGCTAGAGGTCCGTGGGACAGGTCATTTTTGTCTCCATCGCCATTTTACAGAAGACCAGTTAAGGAAGAACCAATAAAAGCGTTTGCAATAGAAATGGAGCTCCATTTCTATTGGTCACTTTCTTGCCACCCAGGCTCCATCTCCTGGTTCTGTAAAAGGCACAGAGACAAGCACAGTGAGTCCTGAGCGGCGTTGAGGCCCAATGGAGTGTCCTGGGTTCTGCCACCATGCTATCCCTGTCTGACTGAGACTCAGCTGTCTCTGTCACTGGCTCCCTCCTATCACATCGTGATTCCTGGAGAGTCAGTGACTGTCTGAGCAAGTAACTCTCTGGGCGGCTGCATGCCCAGGTGCATGAATGGGGGGGGCAGCACTCCTGGGGGGAAGGGTGAATTGTCCTGGGGGTCTGTACTCCTGTGGGGGTGAATTCTCCTGGGGGAGTCTGTATTCCAGGGAGGGTGAATTCTCCTGGGGGGTCCGTACTCCTGGGGGGCTCTGTACTCCTGGGGGGCTCTGTACTCCTGGGGGGATCTGTACTCCTGGGGGGTGAATTTTCCTGGGGGTCTGTACTCCTGGAGGGGGTCTGTACAGATGGAGGGGGTTGAGTTGTCCTGGGGTGGTCTGTACAGATGGGGCTGGTCTGTCTAAGGGGGTCTGTACTGAGAGAGGACTATGGAGGGAGGGGGGTAACACCAACCTTAATGACGCCACTGGTAACTGGGGACAGCTGATGTAAGGAGGGACTCTACTGGGAACACCTGATGTAAGGAGGGACTCTACTGGGGGTACCTGATGTAAGGAGGGACTCTACTGGGAATGCCTGATGTAAGGAGGGACTCTACTGGGAATGCCTGATGTAAGGAGGGACTCTACTGGGGACACACCTGATGTAAGGAGGGACACTACTGGAGGCACCTGATGTAAAAAGGGATTCTACTGTGAATGCCTGATGTAAGGAGGGACTCTACTGGGGGCACCTGATGTAAGGAGGGACACTACTGTGGGCATCTGATGTAAGGAGGGACTCTACTGGGAATGCCTGATGTAAGGAGGGACTCTACTGGGAATGCCTGATGTAAGGAGGGACTCTACTGGGAATGCCTGATGTAAGGAGGGACTCTACTGGGGGCACCTGATGTAAGGAGGGACACTACTGTGGGCATCTGATGTAAGGAGGGACTCTACTGGGAATGCCTGATGTAAGGAGGGACTCTACTGGGAATGCCTGATGTAAGGAGGGACTCTACTGGGAATGCCTGATGTAAAGAGGGACCCTACTGGGAATACCTGATGTAAGGAGGGACTCTAATGGGGCACCTGATGTAAGGAGGGACACTACTGTGGGCATCTGATGTAAGGAGGGACTCTACTGGGAATGCCTGATGTAATGACGGACAATACTATGAATGCCTGATGTAAGGAGGGACTCTACTGGGAATGTGTGATGTAAGGAGGGACTCTACTGGGGCACCTGATGTAAGGAGGGACTCTTCTGGGAATGCCTGATGTAAGGAGGGACTCTACTGGGGGAACCTGAAGTAAGGAGGGACTCCAATTGTTGATTGTTTGCTTCAATTGCACTTTCAGGGACTTAAATGCTCCAGGAAAGCTATTTTCATGCTGAGCTAATTAAAATGGCCACAGCTGATCACAGCGGATTTAAAATTAAATGTCTTTGTGTGCCATTGAGAAGGTGATTAACTACACCTGATAAAGTTTACAGGTAATTATTAGGAGGGGGTAATCCTTTTTCCAACTCAGGGATTCAGTTTTTTTATTTTTTGACGTTTTGGTGTTATAGCTTTCACTTGGATGTTATAAATATAGCTGGATAAAACAAAACGGTGTCTGTCCTCATTTCAGGCTGGAAAGCAACAAATTGAGATTACTTAACCACTTGCTGACCGCCTAAGGCCGATATACGTCGGCAGAAGGGCTCGTACAGGCAAAATACGCGCACCCGCATGAGTTGGGCCGCGGGTCCCGCAGACCCGATCGCCGCGGGGGGAAGAATGGGGAGATGCTAATGTAAACAAGCATCTCCCCGTTCTGCCTAGTGACAGTGTCACTGATCTCTGCTCCGTGTGATCGGAGCAGAGATCAGTGACGTGTTATACACAGCCACGCCCCCCATAATTAGAAACGTGCCCCTAGGACACACGTAACCCCTACACTGCCACCTAGTGATTAACCCCTTCACTGCCAGTGTCATTTACACAGAAATAAGTGAATTTGTATAGCACTGATTGCTATACAAATGAAAATGGTCCCAAAAATGTGTCAAAAATGTCTGATGTGTCCGCCATAATGTCGCAGTCACAATAAAAATCACTGATCGCCATCATTTAAAAAAATATATATATTTAAAAAAATGCCATAAAACTATCCCCTATTTTGTAAACGCTATAACTTTTGCGCAAACCAATCAATAATCGCTTATTGTGATTTTTTTCACCAAAAATATATAGAAGAATACGTATTGGCCTAAACTGAGGAAAAAAAATATTTTTTTTATATATTTTTGGGGGATATTTATTATAGCAAAAAAAAAATAATAATGTGTTTTTTTTTTTTAAATTGTCGCTCTTTTTTTGTTTATAGAGCAAAAAATAAAAAAACGCAGGGGTGATCAAATGCTACCAAAAGAAAGCTCTTTTTGTGGGAAAAAGGGACGTCAATTTTGTTTGGGTGCAACGTTGCATGACCGCGCAATTGTCAGTTAAAGTGACGCAGTACCGAATCGCAAAAAGTGCTCTGGTCAAGAAGGGGGTAAATTCTTCCGGGGCTGAAGTAGTTAAAAAGGTGGGGGGGATTATTTTTATACCCACTGTATTCCTGTGTTTTTACTTTTTTTTGTGTGGGTAGTAGTGAGTGCAGCTGCTATTTTTTCATTTTAGAATTATATTATTTTAAAACTCCTATTTGAGCACTTTCTAGCACAGGATTTTGGTAGATATTTCCTTGATAAACGCCAAGCATTTAATGCTAAGCATCTTCAAGGGTAGTTGATTTGACTGATCTCTACACATGGGGCGAATGCCGGGTGGCATTGGCCATTTCAATAGAAACCTGCCGTCATTTGGGTGATACCACCCGACCATGGGTTGCAGGAAATAAATTTGCACAATTCTCCTATCAACACGGATGTGTGATAGGGGAATCCCTCTTGCTGAGATATATATCAAGTAATAGTGCTCTGCAATCAACTTTCTATTGAAATAAAGTGCAGTATAGAGGTGCTAAAGTGCAGTAAACATATAAAGTGCTTAAATATATGATATTCTAATGTAAAGTGCTTAAATCTAAGATGTTTGAATGTAAAGTGCTTAGTGCTGAATCATAATGGTACTGTAATAAAAAAAAACCTTAAGCACAAACCAATAATTATTGATCAAAATACACCTACATAAATCGTCACAAGCAGAGAACAATGAGTGAAGAAACAATGAAGAAAATAAATGAATAACTATGAATGTGCAAATGTCACTTTATGCACATTCACAGACAAAGTCCAATAAGAGAATAAAGAGTTAATAGCAATCCATTCATTAAATGAAGGTCCATAGAAACACTTGCATATGGATCATAAATCAATCATGAAAACTCTTCAGACACTCATGCTTGCTTCCCCCCTAAGATTCTCCTTTTATTCCAGATTTCCTCCAATTTACATCCAGTTCATAAAAAACAAATAAAGACAGGTAATCATTGCGCAATGATCATTGTACACAGGTCACCAGACATACGCCGATCCACGCACACGTGTGTGTAATTAAAATAGTGCTTGTAACAATCAGCCGCTCTGAGTAATCCTCACACAGCATCCGCTGTGTAGTAAAGAGACATCTCGGATGATGTCACTGGCTCCTCCCAACGCGTTGCGTCGCATGTCACGTGACTTTATAAAGTGACCTGTGTACAATGATCATTGCGCAATGATTGCCTGTCTTTGTTTGTTTTTTTATGAACTGGATGTAAATTGGAGGAAATATGGAATTAAAGGAGAATCTTAGGGGGGAAGCGAGCATGAGTGCCTGAAGAGTTTTCGTGATTAATTTATGATCCATATGCAAGTGCTTCTATGGACTTTCATTTAATGAATGTATTGTGCTATTAACCCTTTATTCTCTTATGGGTCTTTGCCCTTGTACACACGGTCGGACATTCCGATGGACAATGTCCGATAGGACCGTGTTGTCGGATAATCCGACAGTGTGTGGGCTCCATAGGACTGTTTCCGTCTGAGTATTCGACAGACCAAGTTTTCCAGCTGGGCTATAAAATTTTCCGACAACATGATCCGATCGGACCTTGTCTGATCATGTGTAGAGAATTCCGATCGGACAAAGTGGCACGCATGCTCAGATCAAATTCCTAGACCAAAGCTATTGGCTATTTCCGACAACTTTGTCCGACTGTGTGTATGCAACAGTTTCGGACAAAATCCGATGGATTTGGTTGTCTATATGTCCGACCGTGTGTACAAGGGCTTTGTCTGTGAATGTGCATGAAGTGTTTTTTTGGACTTTACATTCAAACATCTTAGATTTAAGCACTTTACTTTCGAACATCTTATATTTAAGCATTTTATATGTTTACTGCACTTTAGCACCTCTATACTGCACTTTATTGCACGTTATATAAATAGAAAGTTGATTGCAGCGCACTATTACTTGATATATATATATATTTGATGTTTTAGGGTGTCAGAACACCACTACATGGTTGCAACGTGATCATTTGGGTTTTTTCTATTTTTTCTATTTATACACAATTTTGCATTGATATTCTCTAGTGTATCAGTACTTGGATTCATATTTTTATACCTCTTGCTGAGATATTGTCTGCTCCCGATGGCCCCAGATTGCGTACACAAAATCACGTACAGGTACGTGATTTTGTGCAGCCGGGCTGCCCTGCCACAGTATATATGAGGTGGCTTGTCCGGAAGAGGTTAAAGGGGTTGTAAACATCAGAAAAAAAAAAAAAGCAAAAAAATAAATAAAACAAACCCTGCAAGACAAAGGCATAATGAGCTAGTATGCGTCGCATACTAGCTCATTATGAATTACTTACCTTAGAACGATGCCCTGAATCAGTGTACCCACTCCGAGTACATGGCACATCTTCCACCGGAGTTACTTCCAGGTTCGCAGCTCCAGCACTGTGATTGGCCGGAGCCGTTTCTTCAGTGCGCATGCACCGATGATGTCGGCAGCAGTGCATATACTGAATATCTCTTAAACTGTGCAAGTTTAGGAGATATTCACGGTACCTTCAGGTAAGCCTTGTTATAGGCTTACCTGTAGGTAAAAGTGATGTAACAGAGTATTAACTACTTTAATACAAGAGGTGTGCTACTGGCCACCTACTGTCACCAGTCATTGTCCCTGATCACCACCATACCAAATATATGATGACGCTGTACTGCACTGGTGACAGTATGTTAAAAAAAAAAGAACACTTTTTAAATAATGTCTCCATTTTCCAAAAAAATTGTGACAAAAAAATGACAACTTCAAAAAACTCACCATGCCTCAAACAAAATCCCCTGGACTGTCTAGGTTTCAAAAATGGGTCATTTGGGGGATATTTGTACTGTCCTGACATTTTTTGGGCCTCAAGAAATGAGATAGACCATCAGTACACCAGGATTGATTGGTTTTTACATATTTACCATAGACTCTATAACTTTCCTACAGACTAAATAGAGCCGCATACACACGGGCGGACTGTATGGCCTACTTAGTCCGTCATACAATCCGACGGACAGTCCGTCCTACTTTCGAATGAACGGACTTGACCACACACGGATGCACAAACAGTCCGTCGAAAGCTTGCGCGATGACGTGTACAGCACGTACGACGGGACTAGAAATAGGAAGTCCAATACACAGCAATGCAACCTTTCGCCGTGTAAATCCTTTCTGAGCATGCGCCATTCTTAGTCCGTCGAACTAGCCTACTCACGAGCGGATTGTCCGCTGAAACCAAAGTATGACGGGCAGAATTTCGAAAAATCCGAAATACTTAGTACGCCAGACTGCACGCTGAAAAAGTCCGCTGAAGCCCACACACGAGCGGACTGTCCGCTGAAATGTGTTTTGACGGACTAAGTAGGCCATACAGTCCGCCCGTCTGTACGCGGCCTAATATACACTGATTTGCATTATTTTCACCAAAGAATTGTAGCAGTAAACATTTTGGTCTATTTTTTCGTTTATTTAGCATAAACAGAAGTGGTCACTAAGTACCACCAAAAGAAAGCTCTATTTGTGTGAAAAAAAAATGTTAAAAATGTCATATGGGTTCAGTGTTGCATGACCTTGCAATTGCCATTTAAATTGGGACAGCACTGAAAGCTGAAAATCGGCCTGGGCAAGAAGGGGGTGAAAGTGCCCTGTATTGAAATGGTTGAAGCGGTAGTAAACCGTTGTTGAAAAAAAATTCCCTGCAAGGCAATGTCATAACGTGCAAGTACAGTATCTCACAAAAGTGAGTACACCCCTCACATTTTTGTAAATATTTTATTATATCTTTTCATATGACAACACTGAAGAAATTACACTTTGCTACAATGTAAAGTAGTGAGTGTACAGCTTGTATAACAGTGTAAATTTGCTGTCCCCTCAAAATAACTCAACTAAACCACTGGCAACAAAAGTGAGTACACCCTAAGTGAAAATGTCCAAATTGCGACCAATTAGCCATTTTCCCCTCCAGTGCCATGTGACTCGTTAGTGTTACAAGGTCTCAGTTGTGAATGAGCAGCAGGTGTGTTACATTTTTGTGTTATCGCTCTCGCTCTCTCATACTGGTCACTGAAAGTTCAACATGGCATCTCTGAAGACCTGAAAAAAAAGAATTGTTACTCTACATAAAGATGGCCTAGGCCATGGGTCTTCAAACTTTGGCCCTCCAGTTGTTCAGGAACTACAATTTCCATCATGCCTAGTCATGTCTCTGAATGTCAGAGTTTTACAATGCCTCATGGGATGTGTAGTTTAGCAACAGCTGGAGGGCTGTAGTTTGAGGATCCCTGGCCTAGGCTATAGTAAGATTGCCAAAACCCCTGAAACTGAGCTGCAGCCATGGGCGTCCGCAGAACTTTTTCCGGGGGGGGGGGCATCATTTCAAGGCCACTCATGCTCCGCCCCTTTTCGACAATCTCATGAAAATCTTTCCACTGGTAATACATATGTGTTATATAACAGATAATTCATCTTCACTTTGTATTGGAAGTTACTCTGGCGGCTGTGTTCCATGCCCATACAGCCTAGAGAATGTACATCTTTTTACATTGCAATACATCTGTTGTGGCCATATTTTGATCTCATACTGTCACTGTATAGGCTGTTTTCATCAAGATAAAAATATGGCAACAGATGTATTGCAATGTAAAAAGATGTACATTCTCTAGGCTATATGGGCATGGTACGCAGCCACCAGTAACCTTGCGGACGCCCATGCTTTCAAAAACCAGCCCTGGAAAAAATTTCATACCAGCCTCACACCATTATTATACTAGCCCAGTGATGGCGAACCTTGGCACCCCAGATGTTTTGGAACTACATTTCCCATGATGCTCCACTATACTACAAAGTGCAGAAGCATCATGGGAAATGTAGTTCCAAAACATCTGGGGTGCCAAGGTTCGCCATCACTGTACTAGCCCAACAGCATAACATCATTATTTTCTTGTTCATGAAAAGGGAATACCATACATTTTAAAGCACATTTGATGAAGAAAGTATTAGATAAAGATATGAAATCACATAGGGCTATATTTTATATATATATATATATATATATATATTCAAATTCCAGTTAATAGTGGTAAGTGATCAATCATCAAGGGGGACCCCAGAAACTCAGAACGTGGGGGGGACCACATTCTGCAGAAAGAATGCTCTAAGGTAAGGGGGGTGGGTTACTAATATAAGGAGGAAACCCTTTATATCAGTGCCCCTTACATTATCGTATTCACTCCCCCCTTACATCAGTGACCCCCGACTGGCCTGGCGGTGCTTTCACTGACCTCCTCTCAGGTGCACTGTGCAGGGCTCAGTCAGTCGGCTCCAGCTTGGAGGTTTTATCCTATAGTCTCCTGTCCACAGTCCACACAAGTCTGACTTCTCCCATGACCCCCATCCCGGCGGTGCTCCCACTCTTGACTCCTCTCCAGACTCCCTCAGAGACTGCAGACATGCTACAGGAGATGGTCAGAGACTGCAGACTTGATGCAAGAGCTCAATGCAGCCTCACCAGTGCTTATCAAATTCAGCCTCACTGTGCCCACCAAATTCAGCCTCACTGTGCCCACCAAATGCAGCCTCACTGTGCCCACCAAATGCAGCCTCACTGTGCCCACCAAATGCAGCCTCACTGTGCCCATCAAATGCAGCCTCACTGTGCCCATTAAATGCAGCCTCACTGTGTCCATCAAATGCAGCTTTACTGTGCCATGAATGCAATCTCACTGTGCCCCATGTCCCAGTCTTCAGTCCCTGTCTGTGGGAAGGTGTGTTGTTGATGTTCGGTACAGTACCTTGCATGCCAGCAGGATATCCATGACGGCCAACAGCAGGCAGGGTCTGTTCTCGTTTTGGATGGGGACGGTGCTCCTTCTAGAGGATCTGTCTGCTGTGAGATGGAGTGGTGCCTGGCCACCTGCACCTTCAGCCGTCCTCATTTTCCAGCCCCAGTCAGCCTGCCCTCTGGTCCTGGGGAAGTGGAGAGCACTGGGTGGGAGCTGGAGAGAAGGGGGAGCAGAGAGTACTGGCGGGGTTGGAGAACACATGGGTGGGGGCAAAGAGCGAGGGGGAGTGGAGATCACAGGGTTGGGGAGCGGAGAGCGCTGGGGGGGAACTTGAGAGCACTGGGGGGGCAACAAGAACAGGGGTAGAGAGCACGATAGGCTGAGAGCATTGGGGGGGCTAAGAGTGTGGGGTGGTGGAGAGCACTGGGGGGCTAAGAGTGTGGGGTGGTGGAGAGCACTGGGGGGGGCAGAAAAACAGGGGTGGAGAGCACGGGGGCTGGAGAGTACTGGGGGGTACAAAGAGCAGGGGGAGTGGAGAGTACTGGGGGGGAGCTTGAGAGATCCAGTGGGGGCCAGAAAGAACAGGGGTGGAAAGCACAGGGGACTGGAGAGCACTATGGGGGGTGGAGAGCACATGGGTGGGGGCAAAATGCAGGGGGAGTGGAGAGTACAGGGGTGGGGAGTGCTGGGGGGGAGCCAAAAAGAACAGGGGTGGAGAGCACGGAGGGTAGAGAGCACTGGGGGGGCTGGAGAGCACCAGGGGGGCAGAAAGAACAGGGATGGGGAGAATGGGGGGCTGGAGAGCACTGCGGTGGGGGCTGGAGAGTGATAGGGAGAGCTGAAGAGCACTGGGGGGGAGAAAGAACAGGGGGGAGAGCACTGGGGGGAGTGGAGAGCACTGGGGGGAAAGAACAGGGGGAGAGAGGAGAGCACTGGGGGGGGGGGGAGAGCACTGGGGGGAGTGGAGGGCACTGGGGGGGAAAGAACAGGGGGGAGAACAGGGGGAGAGCACTGGAGGGAGTGGAGAGCACTGGGGGGGGAAAGAACAGGGGGAGAGCACTGGGGGGGAAAGAACAGGGGGGAGAACAGGGGGGAGAGCACTGGGGAGGAGAACGGGGGGAGAGCACGGAGGGGAGAGGACTGGGGGGAGTGGAGAGCACTGTGGGGGGGGGGGGAGAACAGGGGGGGAGCACTGGGCGGAGTGGAGAGCACTAGGGGGGAACAGGGGGGAGAGCACTGGGGGGGAACAGGGGGGAGAGCACTGGGATGGTGGCTAGAGAAGGATGGGGAGAGCTGGAGAGCAAGGAGGGCAGCAAGAACAGGGGAGGAGAGAACTGTGGAGGGGGGGCAGGAAAGTGTGGTGGTGGAGGAGAGCATGGGGGAGGGGGGCCGGAGAGTGTTGTGGTGGAAGAGAGCACTGGGGGGGGGGGGCAGGAGAGTGTGGTGGTGGAGGAGAGCACTGGAGGGGGTGGCAGGAGAGTGTGGTGGTGGAGGAGACCACTGGGGGGGGCAGGAGAGTGCGGTGATGGAGGAGAGCACTGGGGGGGGGCAGGAGAGTGCGGTGGTGGAGGAGAGCACTGTGGGGGGGGGTAGGAGAGTGTGGGGGTGGAGGAGAGCACTGTGGGGGGGGGGCAGGAGAGTGTGGTGGTGGAGGAGAGCACTGGAGGGGGGGGCAGAAGAGTGCGGTGGTGGAGGAGAGCACTGGAGGGGGTGGCAGGAGAGTGTGGTGGTGGAGGAGACCACTGGGGGGGCAGGAGAGTGTGGCGGTGGAGGAGAGCACTGGAGGGGGGGCAGGAGAGTGCGGTGGTGGAGGAGAGCACTGGGGGGGCAGGAGAGTGCGGTGGTGGAGGAGAGCACTGGAGGGGGTCGCAGGAGAGTGTGGTGGTGGAGGAGAGCACTGGGGGGGGCAGGAGAGTGTGGCGGTGGAGGAGAGCATTGGGGGGGGGGTGGCAGGAGAGTGTGGTGGTGGAGGAGACCACTGGGGGGGCAGAAGAGTGCGGTGGTGGAGGAGAGCACTGGGGGGGGCAGGAGAGTGTGGTGGTGGAGGAGAGCACTGGGGGGGCAGGAGTGTGTGGTGGTGGAGGAGAGCACTGTGGGGGAGGGGGCAGGAGAGTGTGGTGGTGGAGGAGACCACTGGGGGGGCAGGAGAGTGTGGTGGTGGAGGAGAGCACTGGGAGGGGGGGCAGGAGAGTGCGGTGGAGGAGGAGAGCACTGCAGCCCCCCCCCCCCCCGATCCTCCTATCCAGGCACTGTGGCACGGATGTGCTTCTACTCCTCTGGATCACAGCGCTGGATGTTCGGCGGCCGCTCTGTAACACAGTCCCGCCCCCCCAGACCGGCTCATGTGATAGGCGGAACGTTGATTCTCTCTACTATCACACGAGCTGGTCTGGGGGGGGGCAGGACTGTGTTACAGAGCGGCCGCTCAATACAGAGCCAGCCAGCGCTGTGATCCAGAGGAGAGAGCGGAGAATGCAGCCGCCAGCGGACTCAGAAAAAAATGCAGCATGGTGGCGGCTGCAACACCTTGGGGTTTCCAGGGGGGGGCACTTGACCCCCCTTGCCCCCTGCTGCGGACGCCCATGCAGCATGGTGGCCAAGACCATACAGCGGTTTAACAGGACAGTTTCCACTGACAACAGGCCTTGCCAGGGTCAGCCAAAGAAGTTGAGTGCATGTGCTCAGCATCATATCCAGAGGTTGTCTTTTGGGAAATAGACGTATGAGTGCTGCCAGCATTGCTGCAGAAGTTGAAAGGGGGGAGTCAGCCTGTCAGTGCTCAAACCATATGCTGCACACTGCATCAAATTGGTCTGCATGGCTGCCATCCCAGAAGGAAGCCTCTTCTAAAGATGATGCACAAAAAAGCCTGCAAAGTTTTCTGAAGACAAGCAGACTAAGGACATGGATTACTGGAACCATGCCCTGTGGTCTGATGAGACCAAGATAAACTTATGTAGCTCCAGGCTCCTTAAAGTGGAGGGCCACCCTGAAAACAAAAAAAAATATTAAAAATTACAAAAAAATATAAAAAAAAAAAAAAATGAAAAAAAATTTTTTTTTTTTACTTACCAGAAATGCCTGTTGCTAGGCACTTTCTCCTAATCTTCCTCTTCCTCCTCCGCGGAGATCTTCTGTCTTCTGTCTTCGTCGCGGCGTCTTCTGGGTAATGGGTCGCGCTGTGTTCTGGGAACTGTGTGTTCCAGAACACAGCGCGTCCCATTCAGAAAGCGCTGCGGGACTCGCGCATGCGCAGTAGCTGCGGGACTCGCGCATGCGCAGTAGGAAACGGGCAGTGAAGCCGACATCGCGGGCGCCCTGGACAGGTGAGTGTGTTGATTTTTTTTATTTTTATTTTTTCATATAACCGGCCCTCCTCTTTAAGATCACACACTATGTTTTTGTCAATTTAAATGTTCCTAAGATCATAGTTGGGTTTTAGGGTTAATTGTAGTAAATTATGGTCACAGTATCAGTTTGGCTGGACTGTATTGTGTTCTGCTTGGCCATAGGTGTGGATGTCACTTTTGGAAGGCATTGGAACGCAGTCCGGTTGGACGCATTGGGTGCCAATCTTTCTCGGAACCAATCAATGGGTGCGTTGTCTCGCTGTGTATTCTGGGAAAGGGTAGTTAAGGTACTGAGGTCACGTGATTTGGGGTTCCAGTCCAGAGGATTCCTTCTGACCACCTGGTCCTGGTCCTCCTGACCAGCTCCCAGAGGCCCTCATGGCCTGGGGTGTGGATCCATCCGTTTCTGAGTCTCTGGGCTGGCTAGCCCAAGGCACAGTAACTGGAAGGAGGGTTCCAAGGTGGTCCGGTGCCAAGGTGGTCCAGTGCCTAAGTTAAATATGACCCACCCTTTGCTGTTTAAGACCTGCCCTGAACTTTTCAAGTGGGGACACTAGTTCCGAGCGCCTGGGGGAATGGATTCCCTTAATTTGTATAGATTTCCTCTCATTTCCTGTTTGGCTATGGGGCAGGAAGTGAAGGGAAATCTCTGCAATGGGACAGGGATGGTAAAAATAAACTGACAGGGGCTATAACCTTCCCTTACTCTATCTAAAATGAAAAAAAAAAGTGTTTCCTATAGTTCCACTTTAAGCACAAATTTCTGGTGATTTTATGGAGAGGATTAAGAAGATATAACCATTCCAATGGTGCAGCAGAAAACATATAGCACAATAAGGAAGGTTTGTGGTCCAGGATGATAGGACAGCCAAAATTAGAAGCGGCACCCCCCCCCCCCCGTTGTGGAATGCTGGCAGCAGTGAAGCTGCTTTATGGGGGTGATAGGCTAATTTGCCTCTCATGCCCCACAAGACTGGTGCTAACTACTAACAGTGTAGTACAAGCCGGCGGGGACTCTTTCAGTGCTGCTCCTCTGCAAAGTGCTGCCCTAGGCGTGAGCCTTGTCAGCCTAGGCCAGGATACACCGTTGGGGCTCGGGTTCCAGAGAGTGCGCTCCGATCCCACCCAGGTGTTACAACAGCGAATCAATATTCACTGTTGTAACACTGATCCGTCTACCGGCCAATCAGGAAGCCAGCTTTGACACCGGTCACCCAATTGGCTGAAAGGACAGGCGATCCTATTGGACGCCTAGGAGGAGGAGGGGAGGAGCTGGAAGCCGCCATGAAGGAGAGGAAATGGAGCCGCTGTACCACGCTGTCTGCTGCCTGCCACCCATCGCCGCTAATGGGGTAAGTGCGGGACCGACTGGCAAACAGCAGGGGGGTGGATGCCGCCACTGCCTACAGGTAAGACTTATTACAGGCTTGTCTGTAGGTATAAGTATTGAAGTGGAGTTCCACCCAAAAGTGGAAGTTTCACTTTAAGTACTCCTCAGCCTCTGACATGTCACATTTGGCATGTCATTTTTTTGGGTGGGGGGGTGTGTACCTAATTTTAGCGTGGGACTTCCTGTCCCACTTCCTCCTTCCTGCTCTTGGCCGCCTAGGCGACTCCTCCTCTCCCCCAAGGCAGCCCCTCCCTCTCTGCAATCTTCTGGAACATGTCACAGGTCCCAGAAGATTGCTTGGCCACTAGCAGAGCGCATCGCGACTTGTGCATGTGCAGTGTGCGCCCGGCCGTGAAGCCAAAAGCTGTCACGGCCAGGTGCCCACAGTTGCTATGACGGCTCCAGCGGAGAGGAACGAGGCTCTGGGCGCCCGCATCACTGGACCGTGGGACAGGTGAGTGTCTGTTTATTAATCAGTCAGCAGCTACACTTTTTGTAGCTGCTGACTTTTAACCACTTCCATACCAGGCACTTCCCCCCTTCCAGCCCAATTTTTAGCTTTCAGCACTGTCGCACTGTGAATGACAATTGTGCGGTCATGCTACACTGTACTCAAAATAGATTTTCATAATTTTGTTCCCACTGTGTTTTTAATTTTTGTGCTATAAACGAAAAAAGACTGACAATTAAAAAAAAAAAAAACTGATGGGCACCGATAGCAATGATAGGCGGCACTGGATAGGCAGCACTGATGAGGAGCTACTGACAGCCATTACTGATGGGGCACTGATTGGCACCGTTGTGGGCACAATGTGCAGATTATCAGCACAGACCCCCCCTCTGACAGGGAGAGCCGCCGATTGGCTCTCCCTGTCAGCGTGAACCGAGGAAAGCCGTTTACCGTCACTTCCTGTTTCACGCGATGATCAGCTGTGATTGGTCACAGCTGATCACATGGTAAGAAGCCTCTTTCAGAGGCTTCATACCACGATCAGAGTTGCGGTATGTCAAACTGACACACCGCACCTGCAATCGCCGTGCGCCCCGGCTGTGCTATCCTGGGCACGTCATATGACGTCCAGTCAGGATATCACAACCACTTTGCTAACGTCATTCTGCTATATGGTGGGCAGCAAGTGGTTAATAAATGAAAAAACGTGTGGAACTCCGTTTTGAAATAGAGTTTACTACCATTAATAAGAGAAAATAGGAAATTCACTTTGTAAGGGAATTTTTTATTATCTTAGTGAACGTGGTGCAAAGAATACCCAATCACGTTCAAGGAACATAAAAATAATATACTTTTGCTTGCATGTGATTGGATGATGGAAGTCAGCAAATTTCCTTCTAAAGTGAAAAGCATATTTGCCTTTAGTAAATCAAGCCCAATGTCTCCAAATATGAAGCTGATGTGGGTGACTGCAGACAGGTAAGTGTCTTCATCCAATGTCTCCAGTCCTGGAGCCGTGTACAGAGGAGATAGGAGGTGGACAGCACTGATTAGACAATGTACATGCCTTTCCATCAACATGCATGAACGCCTCCTCTCCTCCTCTACAAGTCCAGGCATACATTACATGACAGTAAGCTATGAGGAGATCCACCCCCAGCCCGCCCGCCTCACAATAGCCTCTTGTATCTGCTGCCAGAGGAGTGGGGCAGACTTGTCGCGGCAAGCTGTACAACTGTCACTAGGTGGCGCCCCCTTAGGGTTCCGAGAAGAGTGTCAGGCGAGGGGTGGCACATAAGTTGAGCAGAGGGGAGTAAAGCAGTGCAGTGTGTGTGTGAGCCTGGGATCACCGACACCAAGTTGTGGGAGAGGATCGCTGTCTGCTCAGGATCATGAACTGGGTAATCATCACCTCACTGCTGGACATTGATCTCTCCTAACTCTCTAGGAAACACTTTGTTTTCCTTCTACACTGTCATTTCTTCCTTCATTACCTTTTACATGGCTGGACAAAAGTACATGTGTATATAGAATGTCTACAAGATCTCTAGAAGAATCTTTTCTGACTTCCCATGTGTCCTAACATAAACATTGCTTAGGAAAATGTAGCTATTTATGTATTTCAACATCTATTTAGACGTCTTCAGTGGAAAAAATGCAGATGTATTACATATATATATATATATATATATATATATATATATATGATAATATATCAAGCAGGGCCAAAATTTATTTAGAAGTGTTCAGTGTAAAAAGTGCAGATGTAATATATATATATATATATATATATATATATATATAATATATATTTTATATATCATATTATACAGTATATATGATAATATATATCGAGCAGGGCCAAAATTTATTTAGAAGTCTTCAGTGGAAAAAATGCAGATGCAATGTATAAAATATATATATATATATATATATATATATATTATATGTCTATATTTATAGATATATAATATATATTTTTACATATCATATTGTACAGTATATACGATAATATATATCTCGCAAGCCCTCTGGTTCCTCCTGTATAGAATTGTACTGTCTGCCCGCATGCTGTAAAGCGCTAACTGTTGGTGCTACATAAATCCTGTATAATAATAATAATAATAATCATATATATGATGTGTAGTTTCCTGATGGTGTCTTGGATAGAATACCTTTTAATGTTTTTTTGGGGGGTTTTAATAAGTCATGTAATTTCCTATTTCTCTCCTGTATGTCTAATGGTTGTCACACATATCCAATTCATGTGTATTACGATCAAAAAGAATCAAAGCGGCAAACAATCAAAGCCATAATCTCCCAATTTTTAGTTGATCGGCCAGGGTGGAAAATCATCAATCATTTTGTATCAATCGGCAGCACTGAGATACTTTGTTCAGGAATATGATCATCTTTTGATTAATCGGATTATGAGATTACATGGTGGAAACAGACTTGTGATAAATCATTTCTGATCACAAGTTTCGAGGTAACTACTGATTAAATATCACCTCCCCATGTGTGATCAAATGGGTTGCTGACTATAGATTTAGAATTATTTCTATCAGAAGAGGTTAGAAAATGAATCCATCATTTATAGAAGCTTATGTAGTCGCCATTATGATAGAAACTGACAGATCTCTGTTTACTGAAAAGTTAGTTAACTAAGATCTTGTTCTTGCCATGTTTTTACTGCCCCCTCCACTTCAACAGCCACCCCCTTTAGCTGCAGAGGCAGTAGCAGAGCATGTACACATGATGCAAAGGATCATGGGCGTGGAAAAAATTATACCCCCTGTCGCTTTGCGACCCGTTCAAGTAAATGGGGCCGCTCTGCAAGCGTTCCGCAACCACATGCATTGTAGCACGCTAGTGCAGAGTTCAGGATGTTAAAGCAGAGAAGGCATTCTATTGTCTCTCCACTGCCTATCAATTGCTCTTATGCCGCGTACACATGACCAAACTTTCCGGCAGAAAAGGTCAAACGGTCTTCCCGACGGACTTCCGACCAAACAGACTTGCCTACCCACGATCACACCAAAGTCCGTTCCTTTTGAACATGATGACGTATGACGGGACTAGAAAAGGAAGTTCAATAGCCAGTATCCAATAGCTGCCCTTGCATCGTATTTGGTCCGGACCAGCATACAGATAAACGGTTTTACCGATAGAAATTGATTCCGTCGGACAGATTTGTAACATGTTCTATTTCTAGGTCTGTTGGAATTTTTGAAGAAAAAAGTCAGTTGAAGCCCACACATCATCGTAATAGCCGATGGAATGATTCCGTCTGACCTTTTCTGCCGGAAAGTCCGGTCGTGTGTACGCGGCATTAGAAGAATGATCTGAATGAGCTCTAAAAGGCTGCTACCAGTTACTGTACTTTGCGCTAAATCAGAATACTTTATTAATATCTTATGTTATATTTTATGTATTTATTTGACATCTAAAATAATTCATATTTTACATATGTAGCAACATAATGGCCAAACACATAACAATAAAAGCTGTCCCATGAATAATATATTTATTGTACAGCTACTCTAAATAATGTAGTTTTCACATGGATAGCAAAAGATTCTTGGTCTAGCACTGACTATACACATAACAATAATTGATTAGCTGATTGTGTATTCTGTCATTTTAAACAATATTTCCCTTGAAAACAATTGTTACATTTGATTATCTGTTTGGTCGAATTCAGTTAGATTTTCTACCATGACTGTCTTTTTCTTTTCACATGAAAATGAAGTGATCATTTATTTATTGATCAGTCCATACATTTAGCTCTTTGATTTCCTGAAAAATACCATTCTGTTGTTAAAACAATTAATATGTGAAACAATTGTATTGTTATGTGTTTGGCCAGGATGTTAGACACTTTATGGTTGTGTTTAAAGGCATACTTCTGTTAATCCTGTTTGTTATTCAGCTCTCTCTTTATGCTGATGGAGTGTGTACTATATGAAATCCCTTAGTCTTCTCTTTCAGCTTGGCTTTTTATTCTTTATACAGAATTCCTTATTTGTAATCAAATGTCCCTATCTTATGTACTTAATACATATCTAAAGCCAATTGTAGTTTAGGAGAGAGTAAGCTGGCCATAGACGTTTTGAATCCCTTCTAAACTGGCCAAGATTCAAACCATGTATGGGCAGGCTGAATGTTCCCAAGTTGATTGATTGATCAGCTTGTCAGATTTTGCATGCGATTATTGCTAGTGGCTATTATAGTTGCTAGCAGTAATCACTGTGTTCTGAACCCAATAGGGTTGATTTACTAAAGGCTAAAAGACTGTTCACTTTGCAAAGGGCAGTTGCCCTCTCCAAGCATCGGTCCAGTGCTGCTTCTGTCCCCTGGTGCCTCTAGCACTGAGAACCGAGCTATCAAACACCACTGAGCGCTCGGTTCCCAGAGCTCCCTAAGCAGAGAGCTGCTGACTGTCACCTTTAACAAGGGTACCCCAGATCCCAGCCCCCCACCCTATTTGAAAGAGGATGGGGTACATAGTACCCCTACCCATTCCCCTAAAAAAAAAGTGTAAAAAATAAAAACAGCACACAGGTTTTTGACAAATAATTTATTAAAGCAGCTCCGGTGTCTCTCCTCCTTCCGATTTCTTCTCCCTCCGGCGATGTCTTCATTCTCTGGTTCTTCTCCATCTGCTGATGTCTTCTTCCACTGCCAGTTCTCCTCTCTCCACTGTCTTTTTAGGTGAATGGGTAGGGGTACAATGTACACCATACTCAATCACATAGGGTGGGGGGTTGGGATCTGTGGGCCTGTGGGAGTCAAAGATCGGCTAACCCAACTGAAAAGTCTTCTGCAAGAAGGTACATCTCAGCTTTTCAAGTGGGGGTCTGTCTATCAGGGCAGGTTCTTGGGTAGTTTTCCTCACTGCGTTTGGGTGCTCAGGCACCCCATTTAGCTCTTTAGCCCTTTCAGCTCACAGGCTATCCCCTTGTGCCTGACAATTCCTTTAGTTGCCCATCACTGCCCTTCTTGTGCTACTGCACAAAGCAGTGGTAATTCTGAGGCCTTCCTGGGTACCCTGCACCCTGTCTGGTTCCCTACCCTAACAAGGACCAGACTCCTCAGTGTCCTTTAGCACTAGCTACTTCTTGAAATGCTGGTCTTTGTGTCTAACCTCGTGCCCTTTTCTTGTATCCCCGTTGTGGAATGCTCAGATGATTTTTCCCTGAGGAGGGTCAGGTTTTTGGGCCCCCACAGTCAGAACACTTTTGAAGGTCTTAGCTCTCACCTCACTGGTGTCTATCTCTGGTAAATACTGGTCCACTAACAGGTGGGGCTGTTCAACTTAAACCCTCACTAAGACAGTATCCATCATGATAGGGATCTCAACCTTATGAACTCTGTTCTTCAAAGACCACCCTTTGAACCGATTAGAGACATTTCTTTGGAAAACCTTACATGTAAAGCTGGTTATAGATGAATTGGTGTTTTATTTTTTGTCAGACAACTGGCTGCTTGAAAAAAAATCAAATAAGTATATACATTCTCCTGGCATGCTGTAAAACTGCCTGGAAATTTACGCTAGCCATATAAATAACTGTAAAATGTCTGTAAACATGAACCCTAAAAGGTGGACAAATGTTCTGAACCCCGTATGCAAGGTTTCCTAAACCTTCAATAAAAGTTTTAGGTGAAATTGGGTTCTAATTATTTCAGATTGCTAAGAATATAGAATTGTGAAAAATGAATGGTTGGGCTTACTTAGTACAACTTTTCATTGGTATCCAATGTCCATACACTGTTCTGCTGATCAGGTAACGTCAGTCGTGTAGGGACAGGTTATTATGTCAAAATCTTTTGTTTTCTCATAAAACTGATACTCCCTGTTTGATAAGCACATTCAAAATATGTACATGTAGTATACGTGAAAACTATATTTGCTTATACATCCTAATTTCTCTATAAAGCAGTTGCTGATGACCGTTGCGTGCCTGGGTTTTCTTGCCCTTTCTGAGCAAAGCCTGGATTTTACCTATCACCACACTCAACAAGTGGAAAGCATATTAAAAGACTTCAATTCAAAATATCCAAGTATAACTTATCTCCACAGCATTGGGAAATCTGTGCAAGGTAATTTCAGTAATGTTAAACTTTTTCTAATAATTTTTGTACCGAGATGTTTTGCTTTGGAATTTAAAGGGTCAGTCCACCTAAAAGTGGGCAGGTGGTGTCTGGTGGACTGAATTGCCAACTGGCTTCTTTTATCTCTTGAGAAATTTAGCAGTGATATCTTCATATTAATATTTCCAGATTTCCAACTCATCTCCCACTTTTCCCAATAAATAAGAATCCAAATGGGCAGCCTGTTTTCATTTTTGTGGTTGGTATACAGAGCTCCCAACCAAAGTCCCAGGAAAATCTACGAAACTTTTAAGTTAGAGCTACATTGTAGTGTGCCATCTGACAAAAACTGGCATCTGTTTTGGGTGTACTCATCCATTCAATGTTGCATCTGCCTGTTGCAAATATTAATGTCAATTTACACAAATTTGAGCTTGAAATGTAGCGTTTAACTCTTTTATTATATAAAAGGTGCTTAGGTATGGAAAGTAATTTCCCATAGTCATGCAAATCATTTCTAATTGAGTCACTTCTTAATTATAGACGTCATAGTTATAAACACAGTTAGGTATGGCTTAAGCTGCTGAATTGCATTTTTCTTTCTCTGACGCACGTACACTGTAAGTGGGTGTGTTCTAAATTGCAGATAATAGAGAGCAGTACTTTATTTAGTACTAATTTCCAAATTAATTTGTAGACAATTTCTCACATGTAGGCCCCATAGTGCTGTCTGCTTTGATCTTTGGGGTCGTTTAGTTCTATGGTCAGCATATGTTTACTGTCCAGGGCAGCCTTTCTCAACCTTTTCAACACAGAGGAACCAATGAAATAGTTCTCCGGTCTTGAGCAACTTCTGCTAAAAATTAGAAATCTACAACTCATGATACATTAGAGTGAAGGTCAGTAAGAGGAATGGTCCTTACACTTGTGGTCATTGGGAAGAATTACCTCCTTATAGATAGCTAAAAAGATCAATGGTGTCAGTGGGAACTTATCTGAGAGGCACAAATTGCCCAATGCTGAATGAACCCCTAGCAAACTCTGGAGGAACCCTAGTTGAGAATCACTGGTCTAGGGGCACATCAGGGTTTTTCTGCTCTCCTTTCTATATTGGTGATCATAGCAAGCTGTTTCTGCAAATCTGATAGTGATCTGAGGTGATAGTGTAAAGTAGACTATAGACAAATTTTTCAGCTTTTATTTCATATATTTTAAGGGTCTCTATATTGAAAATTAACTCCGAAGATTACAAAGGGGGAGTTCAGGTTACAGGAGTACCCTGAGTGTCATAAGGACTGTAAGCGAGGGGGAATCACCCTAACTGAGAACCTTAAAGAAATTGGAAGCTAACAGAGGCTCTACCCCTTCTCCGCTTTACACAAACATTAAAGCAGTTGTAAAGGCGCAATTTTTTTAAATAAAAAACATGTTATACTTACCTGCTAGGTGCAATAGTATCGTACAGAGTGGCCCCAAACCTCCTCTTTTGGGGTCCCCTGCCAGCGCTCTAGGCTTCTTTTTCTCGATGCGCCCTCATAGAAAGTCGCTTTGGTTGCTCACCTGTGGGCCCCCACTCGACTGGGCTGTGTGCATCCATTGACACACATAGCATGGCTTGACCCCACCCCTCCTCTCCCTCCTCACAGGATTTGATTGACAGCAGTAGGAGCCAGTGGCTCTCACTGCATCGGCAAAGCCTATGAGAACAGGAAGAGGGGAAAGAACCGGTACCAATGGAAAAAGCATTGGATTGAGTGAGTACTAGTAATAATATAGTAGGAGGGCGAGGGGGCAATAATATTACTGGGAATTTTTTTGCCTTAAAAGGAGAAGTCCAGCCTGTGCTTGTTTGGCTGGGCTTCTCCTATGGCTCACAGAAGTGAAATTAGTTTTGCGCTCCTGTGACCCGTTTTCAGCAGAGAGCAGTCTGAAGTCCGCTCTTCGCTGACGTAACGGATATCAGTCCCGCATCATCACAACAACAAAGTCTGGATCCATCAGGTGCCTGGGCTGACACCCATCTCAGCCTCTCAGCGAGCCTCTGAGAGCCTGAGACATCCGCTCCCCACCCCTCCACAGCTCAGTGCTCCAGCTGCTGATTGACAGTCAGCAGATCTCTGCTAGGGGAGCTGTGAGAACGGAGCCATCGGCGATGTTCCATCGATTGGTTCTCAGTGTAGAGGCGCTGGGAGAAAGATGCAGCATCAGACTAATGCTGCATCCACCTAGGTAAGTATAAACCTGCAAACAAAACAAAAAACATACTTCTCATACTTTAGAACCACTTTAAACTAAATGGGGTAAATTCCACTTAAAGTGGATGTAAACCCAATGTCATCCTTTCTAAACTACTGCAATAGGGGTTATCTATAAAGATATACATGCCTCCTGCATGTATCTTTACCTATCAAATGTCTCCCCTCTGTTATGAGACCCGAAAAATTGCAGATTCTGTGGGTGGGTCTGTTGTCTGGAGCTCGGTGGGTGGAGTCGTGATGTCAGTAGACTCCCCACCCACCTCTACACTCCTCTTGTCAATATGCATTTTCTCCTATGTATTTCTTACACTGAACTTCTACTATGATCTCCAACTTCCAGTGAAAAGACAGGAAAGTAACCACATGACTTCAGCATGCCCAATCATGCTGAGGTGTGGAACATCCAATCCTGGCAGAGCAGCAGAAGAAAGGAGTGGGAGGGAATTAAAAAAATGTCTCTTAGGCTAGTGCACAATATGTAAATCACCTGTCACTCACAGCATTGGCGTCCGCAGAACTTTTTTCAGGGGGGGGGCATAATTTTAGGGTCACCCATGCGCCGACCCTTTTCGACAATGTCATTATCACATTATCACGGTCAGAGACTGCAGACATAGTACAGTCCCTAGGATAAGTAATGGATAATGGCCGACAGGCCCTCTTACCAGACCCAGTGAAACTACAGCAGTGATCCCTCCGGCTGGACGATCGCTCACTCTGGGTTCCTTGGGGGCGACTCTGGTCAATAGTGTAGCATGTCTGTACCCTGGCAGTGGCTCAGTCTTTCTCTCTCTGGCGGTGCTGGGCAGCGTGCCACTCTCTGGTGGCGCTGGACAGCATGGCTCTCTGGTGGCGTAGGGCAGTGTGGCTCTCTCTGGCTTCTGCCCAACACACTCCTCATTCTTTGTCCTGTAGCACTCTCTACCTCAGCTTTTTTCCAGGCTGCAGTCTCTGAATCTCTCCCTTGATCGAGCTGTAGCCTCCTCCCTGTGGAAAATGGGGCCGCCAATCTTAGGGACTACCTGACAGCCCGCAGCTCGCCTTTCTCCTGTCACATCGCCGCCGAGTTCTCTGCTGGACTGAGCAGGGAAAAGAGCCCGCAGTCACATTACACTGATAGGGGGGCTTGACAGAACCTTGATGGTGTCACCCCAATAGTGATGGAACTATGCTGAATTTGAGATCTGATCCGTGTTTCCAGGGGGGGGCACTTGACCCCCCTTGCCCCTACCTGCGGACGCCCATGACTCACAGCAAGGGGGAGGATTTGACAAAGTTTTCCTCTGTTTGTCAAGATTTATCTCACTGAACAATAAAAGAGGATTGCTCAGAGTTGGAATTACTCTTTGTGGCAAGACTGGGCTCAAATGATAAGAAATCTTATTCTCTACATTATGACATCAAAAAAAAAAAAAAAAAAGTTCGGGTTTACATCCACTTTAATTGCTGCCTGGTGCTGATCTTTAGAAAAGTCAAGGAATAATATTGAATTTGCTGCCGTCCACAACCAGGGTGGATAAAAATGAATGTTTTTTTTTAAAGTAAAAAAAATAGATTTTTTAAAAATTTAACTCAGATTTTTTTGATTTTTATCAAATTTATTTTAATAAGATGATTTTGGAGTAAAAATCTATCTAAAGATAGTTTTCTATTTAAAGCAGAACTTCAGTAATTTTTTTCTTTCTATATATTAAATCTTCCGATCTTGTTGTTTTAACTTTGGATAGTAAAACTTTTTTTTTTCTGCCAGTTAATACCTTCTAGAGACCACTTCTTGTTTCTTGTCTGATAAAAAGCCTAGGCTTATGACATCATGCAGTGCTTTCTCTCTCACTCTTGTGGGAGTTTGCCAGGAAGGAAGGAAGGAAGGAAGGAAGGAAGGAAGGAAGGGGGGGGGGGTGAGTCATAAGAGAACCAATGAGAGCTGCAGAGCTGGAGGTGTGCCTCTGTGTAAATCTAGGAAGTGAACAGGCAGCAGCTTCAGCTGCCCACAGTTAAAATGGATGCAGTCAGACCCAGTGGAGGGAGATTTCTACTGCATATTTGGCAAGTACAGAATCACAGTATATATACAATAATATGCAAAGTGGTTGGTGGGAAGCTTCAGAATGGCAAAGATGTTTTTATTACAAATTATGTGAGCAGACAGCAGTTCCTCTTTAAGATACATTAATAATTTAGTTTATTCAGCATGAAACGGAGCTTAGTTATGCAGCATGAGGCTGTATATTTTGCAATATTTAAATTTTTGGTAAACTCATTACATTTAAAGAGTACCTGTCATTTCAGATCCATCATGGCAGAGCCTGTTAGCGGGCATCCACTCACCTGCTGCCGCCACATCCCTCACCTTGTTGTGTTACTGCTGCATCACCATCCGTCCCATTAAAGTGAATTGGACTGTCAGTGAGTCGACAGCAGGTCAGAGGAGGAGCTGCTGTGGGACAGAGACGACAGTTGGTCTTTAAAAATAACAATTTAAATCAAGTTGATTTAAATCAAGCCTTTTTACTAGTGATTTAAAACAAATCCACCCTGTCCACCATATACCATCACCTGATATTTTTGATTGTTCTGTCTAATGTAAACTGCTGAAAGGTAAGATCTGATTGGCTGTAATGCGTAAATGTGCTTGGCCCTTTATCATTTATTGTTTGCTTGTATCTGCCATATTTAGCCAGGAGACAGGCAATGTGCAATGTTTACTTATGAATATCAGGTATTCAGAATTTACCTATCAAATCAATGAATTTGGTAAACTGAACTCTGGTTTGTAGTTTGCATATTTATTTTACTGGCTGCATTGTCTTTTGAAATTAAACTTTGAGCTATGTATGCTTTTTCCATCCTACTTCTCACTGCCACCTTCTTTGTTACCCAGGTGTATAACCAGTACCATATTTAGCACATCTCATCTGACACCCAGGGCGATACATCAAAATGAATTTCATTATTAATCATAAGATTATTTTTGCTCAGATTCCATTGCGCAAGTAGTAAATAAAGTTACGTACCACAAGGCTCTGCAGGCACTTGGGGCTTGGTCTGCTACATACCGATATATTCTTATAAGCAGTAATACCATAGTTGCCATCATCTAAAACTAATTGGGAGGAGCACCTTGAAGCTTTTAGGAAAATAAAATGCAGACTTGTGGACGTGGCCAAACAGTAGGCATGGCCAAACAAGTGGGTGTTGCTTCATGATGCATGACTTGTAGTTTTTCTATTTTTGCTTTGCTATGTTTTAGACAAGATAGGAGAACACTGAAGAGTAAATGGGAGTAAAAACGGTCACATCATTGGTGCCAGTGGCAGCAATAATAACCCCAGCATTGGTGTTTAGTGGTTGTACTTACCTGAGCATGCAATCACAGGTGGCTGCTTTTCTCCCTGTCGGGCTGGGAATATACATAGTAATAATCAGCAATGGCTGATACACCTCAGCATGCAAGGTTCCTCCGTACGTGGTGTGGATCCAAAAAAGCCACAGAGGTTAAGTCATCTAAATTGTCAAGATGAATCAGACACCAACCTGTAAGCAGGTTGTGCCAATGTTAGTTCTGTAAGTTAGTTCTGTATGTTAGCAGCTGGCCCAGGCTGGGGAAAAAGGGTTAAGTTATGTGAATTCAGTTCCAGGGTTTTTTAGTCCTAGCCAGCCCATCTGTGCAATAAAAAGGGGGAAGGCTGAGGTCCAGGGTCTTTGGATAGTTCTGTTCTTGTTCGTGGTTTGTGGTATTGGGACTAGTACATCTTGCAGTGCTTTTCAGAAGACATCCAAGTCATAGAGTAAACCATGATGGGCTATCACCTCATGGAGGTATGCCTGGGCAGCCACAACTAATTTAGTTGGGCAGAGGCGTAGCTTGAAGCTTGTGGGCCCCGATGCAAAAGTTAACCTGCCCCGCCCCCCCCACTACTTCCAATGTGCGTGCAGATACATCCACCGCACGCCAAGATACTCAAAATGGCTTAAGAGTTTTGAGTTCCGCCTTACATCAGAGGACAGGGATTACCGCTGGAGAATCAGAGGACAGGTTTCACTGCTGGAGAATCAGAGGACAGGGACCCCTGTCAGGTCACTTGGCAGAGCTCCTTTCCCATCCCAGCACTGTATACACACTACACAGGGCTCAAATCACATTCCTTTACACACAGTCTGTTAGTCTTCACAGGGTGTATCTGGCTTTTATATTGGCCTTCTGACATGTGAAATTCTCTGGTCGGAACAGCAGTGTAGTTGCAGTAGGCAGATACACCCTGTGCAGATCATGGCTAACTGGCTGTGTTGTAAAGGAAAGTGATTTCAGCCCTGTGGAGGAGGAGCAGTGTAGAGTGCTGTAATAGGAAAGGAGCTCAGCAACTGGGCATAGCATGCTGGGTGAGGCGATGGTCAGGGGGCAACTTAGATCTGAGAGGGCAAAGTCATGTGACACAATCTCTGGAGCCTACAGCCCTTCAGGTGCCCCCGAGGAGTTGTTAAGAGATTTGTTTTAGCAATTTCTGAAGGTTTCTCTGTCAGTGTTGGCAGGTGTTGGGGGAAGGTCATCTCCCGGAGGTGTGCTTCTTTTCCCTAGTTGTCAGGGATTTGGGGTAAGTAGACATTCCTAGGTGGGGGGGTACAGAGAATCCCAGCTGGTGACTAGGAGACACTGAGCGGTGTCATACCTCACCAGTGACATCGGTCCTATCGTGGCTACAGGACGGCACTCTCCTCCTCTTGTCTCGCTGAGCTCGGTTACCATTCCATGTTGAATGGACTTTGTAAGGCACATAAGTACTCTGTCTAAAAAATAGTAGAAATATTTTATTACTTAGTTGTCACAAACATATATTAAACAGTCACATGTATATAGTACAACAATTATTTGCATAAAGAATGGTATTACTGTAACCCATACTGCCTGATCATTAATATTGTCCAATAAGGCTTATAATATAACATGTAGTACAACAATCAATAATACAAAGCCATTGATTTGGTATCCGCTAGCAGGAAAGTATTCAAAATCCCCCAAAAATTCAGTCAGGCGTGTGGGTCCAGGTTTTTAATTAGAAGAATGGCTCGACGTGTTCCGCGGTCAATTAGTGCTTCTTCAGGAGTGGTTTATAATAAAAAATATATGTACATATACAAATCAAAAAACACATAATAATAATTTTAATACATAATTAATCATTTTAAAAGAGAAACAGAAAAGAAAACACAACCTGGGTGTCTATCACATATGACCTATGCTGATGCCTAGAGAGTGCTATACCGCCAGGACCCGTCTCTGAGAAAAGACGGAAGAGCAAAAGGGACACATCTCCGAGAGGACCACCAGAAAGTAAGGAGCAAAGTGGGAGAATGGAAGTCCGTAAGCAGATACACATGCAGATACAGTGCAACCAACACTGAAAATAACATTAAGCTACCAAGCAGTATATAGAGGGTTAAACATATATAAGTGGTGCATCCATATAAAAAGCCAATAATTGGCAAATACTTAGATATATGTAGATAAATAAATAAAAATAAAATTATCAATATCCCTGTAGATACATTTTCCAGAGAAAGATTGTATATAAAATATATGATAAATATTATCGCAGCATAAAAAAGGCTGGTCCAGATATATGTTATAGCACATAACCTTACCGTAGGGTTAGAAAAGGCTGTATGTAAATATTTTTCAGCTTGCTTAGTTTTTGATTCAAGCACCTGGCGTCATTGTTAACACACCGTAGGTATAGCGCTGTTACTTATGCGGAAGGAATTGGTCACGGCAGTTGTCTTTGCTCTCCCATGAGAGGTAAAACATTTCTATCCTTGAACACTACAATTTTTCAGCTTAGTCTGACTGTGTGCTACTTTAATGTTGCTGGTTGTCTATCATGTTTAGACTATTTTTATTTGTCCTTTGTCCTAGATCGCAATTTAGGCGGCGATATTGTCGTCCAGACACTTAATCAAAGCGTTAACCTTAGACTACTATTTTTATCATCCAGCGATTACATATGACTGTTTAATATATGTTTGTGACAACTAAGTAATAAAATATTTCTACTATTTTTTAGATAGCGTACTTATGTGCCTTACAAAGTCCATTCAATATTAGTTTTTTCTTTTGCAATCCATATCGGGATGTTGGTACATTAATATAGGTGTGTTCGCAGTGTCACCCTGTGATACATATGGTTTTTTATACACTTCCTGTTGCCAGCACACAGCACAGACACTTCCCCATCCTGGGCTGTTCTCACCTTGTGCTCCTCTCTATTCAGGAAATGGCTCACAGCTTCTCCCCAGCCAATGGGAACAGAGGGGTGTGGACTGTGGAAGGCAAAGTAGAAGCCCAGTACTGGAGCGTGGCTGTGGGGCCCTAGGGTAGATTGGAGCTGGATTTTGTAGAGGATATGGTAATATGACAGAGAGACTGCAGGGCCCCCCTGGAGCTAGTGGCGGGGTTGCGATTGTGACCCCCGAAACCCCTTATGCTACGCCCATGTAGTTGGGACTAGGAATGGGACATTGTTCATATTGGACTGTAATTTTGAAGTTTCACCAGTAAAGTTACATTTACTGTTCTAAATCTGGTTATTAAAAGTAGTGCATGTTGGTTCTGGCGTATCTAAAGATCCAGGGTCTATAAAGCACAAAGGGGTATGTAACAACAGCATTACAACAGGGTTAATTTGGCAAGATAAGGAGAGGGAGTGTAGTTGCTAAGAGTAACCAAGTGCAAATTCACGACACAAAGCAACCAGTCGTTAAGTGTGGTACCTGGTAAGGTGACAAGTCCTCCAGTAGCAAGAAGGTCAGTGTTGTGGCTCCCTACCTAGCTGTTTGTATCCAATAGAAACCAGATCCAAAACCGCGTTATGGAGATCTATGGCCTGGTGATGAGGTACAGTGATGTGCTTGGCATTACCCCATTCTGTTACTTGGCGTGAGGTAACAGAGGTATGCTGGATTGGCGGAGTGGGCGCAGGCTCAGAACATCCCTCCTAATGCAACATCTTCGAAAGTTACAGTGTGCAGTGACATGGGACAGCACTTTTCAGAACACTGAACTTTAATCAATGCACACAGTGAAGGCTCACCTCTAAGCCAGTGAACTGCTGTAATGTTAGATTTTTCACATGAGTGCAGTCTTCATCTAGTAACAGCATTGATGAGCGTGCTCCGTGGAACAGTACCCCCATGTGCAGGGTCTAGTAGGCCCCTCCCACAAGCTACCATAAGCAGGACAGCTGGAGTGAATCTATATATCAATATAGAATGCGCTGAACAATGTAGGGTCATTTACTAAAGGAATTGAGAATCTTTACACAATTATCCAGTCATGTGAAAAGCTAATTCCCATTTACTTATTTCAACTGCCTGTAATTGGAAAATTGAAGTGAAAATTCACATAATTTATTGTTCGAAGAGTCTCAACTTCTTTAGTAAATCAGCCTGACTATCACTTTAAGAGGACTTTGCCATGTTTAGGTTAAACTAAATTCCCTCTATGCAATTTTTGTCCCTGTATAACAATAAAAAAAACATACTTACTGGTACATGGAGTCCCCCAGTGTCTTACTTTGCAGTTGAAGTTATCCTTGCACTGCTCTGTTTCCATGTCCGTGATATATCCATCTTGAAATATCCAGCATGTCTGCAAAAACATGGATCCCTATGCATGCAGAAACACGATTCTGGTTTATTGTGTTTGGGACCTAGCAGGGCGGTTTGGTAGGTTCAAAATAACATGCTAGTGCTGGATCTCACAGTGTGCATTTACTACTCACTAAAACATTGCCTGCTGGGATGCGTTGCATGGACATCCCAGGAGGTAGCTGGGAGGAGCTTCATCCTTGCTTAGTTGTGGGATTGGGAACTTGGAGGGCTACCTACTATTGTAAAATGGGAGGGGGTGGAAGAAGATGAAAGCGCCTTTACAGGTTGAGGGTCTGCTTTAAAGCATGCTTAAATTACATACAGTAATACAGATAATGATGCCACGTTAGCGTGGCTTAAATCCCAACTCCAGGCAATATATTTATTGAAAAAAAAAAAAGTCCCCCAACAAAGAATTTAAAAGAAAAAAATGATTTGGCTGCAATATTCACCTCCTTTCTGGTATTATCCCCCACAGAAATCCCTTTCTATCGCTATAAATTTTCGCAGGTTTTTGATTGACCGATGCTGGGAGACACTGAGGACATCCTGTGAGTGCAAAGTCTCCTGGGGTATCATCATGGTACCCTGCACTCCCATAAAACAGCGCAGAGAATGGCTGTGACATCATTGTGTCAGCACTACTCTTTGCACTAATGAGCCCACTCCTGGAGGATATCCAAAGACTCTACATATCGTGTGATTGTCTTAAAGACATCTAAAAAAGGTAAGAATATACAAAAAACTTGAGCTTTAAATGCTTAATTATGGCCAATATTTCTGAGCTTAGTTGGCTGAATGTTGTACTATTCACTTAGGCGCAATCAAAACAGTGGAAAACAACCTTTTCAAGTTCCGACAAGCTCATAGACTTTTCAGATGCATTTACTTATACAGTTTTGCTTACATTTGCTTGAACTTGCATTATTTCTTTTCCCAATTTTTATATTTTCTATATGTTATCTACTCAGTCAACCATCCCTCTTAACCCATGGATACTGTAAGTGCAAGGTGGTGTCCATCTTCCTGGGGGAAGAGAAGCAGAAAATGCTATCACCTTATTTTACTCCACTAGGAAGATGCACTATGGAGTGACTAGTGGATGTGGAGGAATTTCGAGCCAGTGTTGAGGGAGGCATGAAAACATAAAGACCTCTAGAAGCTGTGTTACGAATTATGTGATAATATCTATGAGAAACAGCAGTAGTGGGAAACAAAGGTGATAACACCCCTTGCCTCCTAAAGGCTCTGTTAAAAAAAGTATGTGGGTGCATGGGCACGAGTGGACAGAAACTGATGTAGTTGATTGACAGAGAGAAGCGACGTGCTCACGTCACCGTGTTTGCGCAGGTCCTGGAAAGATGGGCTGCTAAATCTCAGCTGGCTTGTGTATTCACACATTTATTTAAAGTGGTTGTAAACCCTTACAAACCACTTTGAGCTACAGGTAAGCCTAGATTAAGGCTTACCTGTAGGTCCAAGAAATATCTCCTAAACCTACACGGTTTAGGAGATATTTGGCGAAAGACAGGCACCGCTGTCTGCGGCGCATGCGCCGTAGACAGCGGCGCGCAGGCGCACTGAGCGCGCCGCAGTTAACGGCGATATGCCGCAAGTGGCGGCTCCTGTGCGCATGCACGGGAGTGACGTCATCCCGGCTCCGACGAATGACAGCGCTGGAGCAGCGAGACCCACCAAGAAGATGGAGGCTCCGGACTACAGGGGACAGCGGTGACTTCGCTGGCTCCTGTGTCAGGTAAGTGACACATAATGGACTACTATGCGATGCATAGTAGCCCATTATGCTTTACCTTTGCAGGGAATCAAAGAGGAAGTAGACCCATCAGGGTTTACTTCCTCTTTAACTACCTTTTGTAAGTGCAATTGTTTTATATATTAAAACCTCTTGTTGATGATTTTACACAACAGATTGGTTAATCAGTTCCCTGTTTTTTTAAGAACTTCATCTGATTGGGTCTTCCCTTGAGTGGTGGGCGCCAGTTGCCAACTGGGTTCCACTGGAGAATTAAAGGCCTTGGCTGGGTGTAATAGCCACAAGCGGGATAGACCTTCCATAATGAGAGGTCATAAAGAGCTGGTAAGCAGTACATTTATAAGGTGGAGGCTTTTCTAGTAGTGCACCGTGGGAGTGCCCCTTTTTTCATCACTTATGGACTCTATGTTTGCAGTGTCGCTGTTTTCATTTATATTAGACTTATTTAGCACAACTTTACTTTTGAAAAGTTGATTTAGCGTTATCAGTAAAAATTTTAAAAATTAAAAAATGTCCCACTGCTATATCATTGTGTGAAATAAATAAGCAGAGCCACAAATAAAGAACTTCAAAGTGACATTGCATGTCATGTGGTATGGAGTTTCAGTTCCTCTTAACTGGTGACGTAACTGGTTACTTCTGTTTCTTCTGTGCACGTGAATGTAAGGATTATATTTATAGTATATACGATGCGTATATACAAACCCATTGTGTTACAAAATTGTACTCTGTGCTCACAGGAAAGCTAATTAGGTTAAAGGCCTGTTTTGTTTGTAGAGCTGGTTGTGTTTTGGTGTCTCTGCTGCCTGTAGATTACACACAACGAAGGTGAATAAATAAGCGAGTGAGAACAGTGCGTTCATGTGTAACGAGACCTTTGCAGTTGGATAGTATATTTTATGCAGGAGATAGAGCCTGAGGGTCCCAACAGTTAGGCCGCGTACACACGCGCGGACTGTTTGCCCAACCTTGTTCGTCAAACAGTTTCGGCAAACAGTCCGCTCAAAATTTGCATGAGCGGACTTGCCCACACACGAGCGGACTGTTTGACGAACAAGGTTGGGCAAACAGTTCGCTCAACTTTTGAAATGAACGGACTCGCCCACGTAAGGAGGAGGCAAATCCGCCCATTTCGAGCGCGTGTACAGGTAGGCGGGGCCCGCGAAGGAGACGTCGCGGGCTCCGCCGCCTGGAATGGGCTTAAAGGGGAACCCCAACGCCGAAAAAAATCGGCGTGGGGGTTCCCCCCAAGTCCACACCAGACCCTTGTCCGAGCACGCTACCCGGCCGGCCAGGAAAGGGGGGCGAGCGAGCGCGCCCCCCCTCCTGAGCCGTACCAGGCCGCGTGCCCTCAACATGGGGGGTGCCTTGGGGAAGGGGGGGCCGCGCGGCCCCCCCACCCCAAAGCACCTTGTCCCCATGTTGATGAGGACAAGGGCCTCTTCCCGACAACCCTGGCCGTTGGTTGTCGGGGTCTGCGGGCGGGGGGCTTATCGGAATCCGGGAGCCCCCTTTAAGAAGGGGGCCCCCGGATACCGGCCCCCCACCCTATGTGAATGAGTATGGGGTACAATGTACCCCTACCCATTCACCTGTGAAATAAAGTACAAAAAAAAACACAACACATGGAAAAAGTATTTTATTGCACAGCTCCGGGGGTCTTCTGTCTTCGGGGGTCTTCTCGCCGGACTCCTCCGCTATGTGTGTGTAGCTCTTTTACTAGCGGAGGAGTCCGGCTTTCTTCCTCCCCACCGCCGGCCTCTTCTCCCGACTTCGGGGGTCTTGTCCCACTCTTCGGTTCTTCTGCCGGGCCACCGCGCCTTCTTGTAGCTCTTTTACAGGCGGTGGCCCGGTCTTCTGTCGCCGCTGTCGCCGCTGTCGTCGTCGTCGTCGTCGCCGCCGCCGCCGCCGCCGCCTTCCGTTCTTGTTCTTCTTCTTGTTGTTCTTCTTCTTCTCCTGGAGATGTTGACTCGACGAGCTCTCCGGCCGGAATGCCAGGGACACGCTCCGCTGCCACTTATATAGTGACAATGGGGCGGTGTCACATGGTATATGTCACATGGGTTGGTCACATGGGTTGATGTCACATGGGGACTATGACATCGTAAGGGGGCGGGGTCACCATGTGACCAACCCATGTGACATATACCATGTGACACCGCCCCATTGTCACTATATAAGTGACCGCACAGCGCGGCTCTGGCATTCCGGCCGGAGAGATCGTCGAGTCAACATCTCCAGGAGAAGAAGAAGAACAAGAACGGAAGGCGGCGGCGGCGACGACGACGACAGCGGCGACAGAAGACCGGGCCACCGCCTGTAAAAGAGCTACAAGAAGGCGCGGTGGCCCGGCAGAAGAACCGAAGGCGGCGACAGAAGAACGGAAGACGGCGACAGAAGACCGGGCCACCGGACCAGGCGCGGTGGCCCGGCAGAAGAACCGAAGAGGGGGACAAGACCCCCGAAGTCGGGAGAAGAGGCCGGCGGCGGGGAGGAAGAAAGCCGGACTCCTCCGCTAGTAAAAGAGCTACACACACATAGCGGAGGAGTCCGGCGAGAAGACCCCCGAAGACGGAAGACCCCCGGAGCTGTGCAATAAAATACTTTTTCCATGTGTTGTGTTTTTTTTTGTACTTTATTTCACAGGTGAATGGGTAGGGGTACATTGTACCCCATACTCATTCACATAGGGTGGGGGGCCGGTATCCGGGGGCCCCCTTCTTAAAGGGGGCTCCCGGATTCCGATAAGCCCCCCGCCCGCAGACCCCGACAACCAACGGCCAGGGTTGTCGGGAAGAGGCCCTTGTCCTCATCAACATGGGGACAAGGTGCTTTGGGGTGGGGGGGCCGCGCGGCCCCCCCTTCCCCAAGGCACCCCCCATGTTGAGGGCACGCGGCCTGGTACGGCTCAGGAGGGGGGGCGCGCTCGCTCGCCCCCCTTTCCTGGCCGGCCGGGTAGCGTGCTCGGACAAGGGTCTGGTGTGGACTTGGGGGGAAGACGTCTCCTTCGCGGGCCCCGCCTACCTGTACACGCGCTCGAAATGGGCGGACTTTCCGAGCGGGAACAGTCCGCTCATTTCGAAAGTACAGCGGACAGGCCCACACACGGGCGGACTGTTCGCTCAAACACAGTTTCAGCGGACAGTTTTTCGGAATTTCCGAAAGACTTTGTCCGTCCAACTGTCCGCTGAAACTGTCCGCTGAAAGCCCACACACGAGCGGACTGTCCGCCCAAACACTGTTCAGCGGACAAGGTTGGGCGAACAGTCCGCCCGTGTGTACGCGGCCTTATTGTTTGACAGTTTTAGGGAGAAGGTTCCACTTTCTATTTTGCAGCAGTAACAGGTTCTCTAACCATGAAAAGTATCATCTTCACCTACCCAGCCTGGGGGAAACATGTTAATTCCAGAAGTGTTCCCCCCCAAGTCAGAATGCAGCTCCACAAAGGAAGACTAGGAGTAACTGAGAATTTATGTCAGCTACAGAATAAGAGTGAGTGAGAGGAATGAGTACATTGTGATATCAGTGCATGAGTCCATTTACAATTAATTTGTGATAAGAATATATTTTGCTTTGGAAAAAGCAAATCATTTTTTGTACAGCGCATTTTTGTTTCCTTGCCTGCCTATTTTACTATCAATAGAATCTTAAAGTGATTGTGAAGGATTTTTTTTAAAAGAACAAACATAATGTTATATTAATCTGCTCTGGGCAATGGAATTGCACAGAGTGGTCTGAAACCTCCTATTCTCTGGTCCCCCAGCGGCTCTCCTGGCTCCTCCTCTTCTGCAAGTGCCCCCATAGCAAACCGCTTGTTATGGGGGCACTTACACGGGGTCAATCCCAAGCAACGCTGCCTGCATCCCTAGGTACCCCCAGCACAGGATTTGTCTCAGAGCAGCAGGAGCCAATGGCAGCCTCAGCAAGACCTGTAAGACCGGGGAGAGAAGAGAGAACTGCTCTAGATGGGCACAGTGCTGGATCGAGTGAGGACTCAGGTAAGTATGGGGGTGGGGGGAGATACAGATCCTTAAACATTTTTTACCTTCCCTGCAGGGAATGCAATTAGATAAAAATGTTTAGGCTTTAGAACCAATTAAAAAGAGTGAAGGGATGAGTTGAGAATATGGCAATAATGGTCGTGAGTAAAATAGTCAAGTATCTGACAAACATACACTTGCAATCGGGATTGAGGTATGGAAACAATGAAAATATTATTGCCTCCTATGAGGAAAAAAAAAAATCCCTCCCAAGATTGTGTGCAGTGAGTAAAGTGTAACCCTTAAATTCAAATCTGATCACTGGTAGAAGTGTGTAAAAATCAATGTGTTATACTAAAGAGGAGTCTTTAAACTTTCAAAACAAAAGGGCCATTTACTGTCTTTCAGAATTTAGTGGGCCGGACTGTGGGCAGTAATGCCGTGTACACATGACCGGACTTTTCGACAGACTAGGTCCGACAGTCTTCCCGATGGACTTTCAGCGGAGTGCCTCAAGAGCCAGATAAAAAACAGCAATGGGGAGCAGTTTGGAGACCACCATAATAAAACATCAACTTCTCGTACCTCCATTAGGCTGCATTCACACCTTCAGCTCGTAAAAAAACGCTCATCTCAAAAGTTCCAAAACGCCCAACAAGCAAAATCCCATTCATTCAATTGGCCCCTGTTCACATCTGAGCGTTCTGTCACCTGAAGCAAAACTCCTGAAGCTCCAAAAAGTACACAAGCTTCTTTTTAAGCAGATTACAGACATTTTTCTGCTTTTTACATTGGTGACCCTTTGACCTGTACAAAATCGTGACAAAATCACAGCGGGAAAAAACGCTGTAAAAATCGTGGTAAAATCATGCGACTTTCTGCCTGAAAACGAAGCGCTGAGGTGTGAATGCAGCCTTATACATAGCTAAATCCTTCCAACTTGTTATTTTGTGGATCCTTTTATTTCTGGACCCTCTTTCCAACCAAATAATAAAAATTAGTTTTCCTGCTCACCTCCAGCATATCTTTTTCTAATTGTACCTTCAAAAAAGATTATTACAAAAGTTCTTTAACCTTTATAAACCTAATACCCCCTTCCCCAGAAGCACTGTGAAAAAAAATATTTTCAACATTGCGGCAGGAGTGCGGTTGCGGAGCACCACCTCCCTGAAATTAGTTTTTGGAAGTTGGGATATTTGAGTAAGGGCTGGTTCACACTACTGCAAATTCTATTGTGAATTTGAGCCGTTGCGATCGCTCAAATTCGCAAGTCATTTTAATGACATTGTTTTCGATGAGTGCCGTTCACATCAATGCATTGCGAATCTAAGAAAAGGGTCCTATCCGAGTTTGATCCCAGTGCGATGCAAATTCAGCTCCATAGACTGCAAAATTTGCAGTGGAATCGCAAGAACATATAAAGAATTCGCAACGCAATCGGATCAAAATCGTGCTAAATTCGCACTGCAGCAGTGTGAACCGGCCCTAACTCCTATATGAAATCCCCGTTAAATAATGAGCTTAATGAATCTCATATTGTGGTATACAAAGAATGAAGATTTTGCACAACTGCAGCTGTTTTTCAAGTGGAAATCATGTCATCATCCTGTTTCCTGTTTCAACATGCTGCTAGAAAATTATGCGAAAATGGTCTAATGGTCTAAAAATGGTCTAATGAATAAAGTATTATCAGCTATGCAAGAAGATGTATTTGTTCTTCAGAAAAGGGTAAAATATGACCCCAGCGCAACCCCTGCCCATCTTTACTGGGAATCTTTTACCCAGTCTAAATATATAATACAGATATATACAGGAAATACAAATCCAGTATCATATTTGTTGATTATATCTACATGCACGTATTTGATGCATTCCAGTGCATTTTTTGGTGTGTGTTTGTGTGTGGTTTCGCCCTCCTTTTTTTTTTAACCTTAAATAAGGACAAGTGTGTTCCAGTGCATTTTTGATGTGTTTAGGTGCGTTCCGGTGCATTTTTGAACATTTACAGCTTTCCACTACAGTCCAGTGCACACAAATGCAACATGTTCTATTTTTTTTTTCTGGAAAAGGAAAGCACTGAAACTGACCGCACTGGTGTGAACTATTCCATTGAAAACCTTATAACCTACTATCCATGCGTTTTTAATGCAAAAACAAACAAACAATAGACTGCATGCTTTATGCTGTCATATTACATAGTTTTAATGGTATATACTATAGATTGCCCTTTACTGTATATGGCCCCTTTCACACATGCGGACGATATGTCCGTATTTCATCCATCCGTTTGCGAATGAAATACGGACATACATTCATCCCTATGGGATAGCGGGTGTCTGCGGATGAGCATCCGCAGACACCCGATTTCGTCCGCCTCCGCAACAGTCCGATTCTGCAGACGGAGGAAAATCCTATTTTTCTATCCGTCTGCAGAGCGGATCGGACGAACACGGACAGACGGTCCATGCTCGTCCGATCCCCATAGAGGAGAGCGGAGATCTGACAGGGCGGTCCCTGCACAGTGTGCGGAGACCGCCCTGTCCGCAGCGGGGACAACGGAGCGATCCCCGCTGAGCGAGCGGATCTTCACGGGGCAGATCATTACTGATCCGTCCCGTGTGAAAGAGGCCTTAGAGTGTATTTTGTGCCTTTTTTGCCTGTTTTTTATATGCCAATGGCTTTCTACCCCATATACAGTATATATATATATATATATATATATATATATATATATATCCATAACAAAAAAAAAGATACGTATGTGTGTTATGAGTTCTCTTTTTTTTACTGTGAATGACCTGATATTTACATTGTTATATTACCATTGGTTTAAAGTTACTCTGCACTGTGCTAAACTTTATTAAACTAAAAGCAATCTTACTTATAGAAGGAATTCTCCCCAGATTGCTGCTGGAATTTTTTATTTTTTTTGCAAGACTAAGCCGTTGTAGAATGGAATTCTAGTAAAGAGCTCATTCACACGTGTGGCAAGGGGGTGGTAACATTTTATTTGATTTTATTGCCCTGCCAAAAGCCCACCTGAACAAGGACTTGCAGCCCCTCAGGACTGTACACATGCCATGGCTGCGATGCTGTGCGTTGTGACCAGAGCAAAAACGAAAACCCATTGCATTTGGCAGGAAGTATTACTGTTGAACGCAACCAATTCAAGATAATGGGGCAGTAACGCCCCCCCTCCCCCAAGGCACCCCCCATGTTGAGGGCACGCGGCCTGGTACGGCTCAGGAGGGGGGGGCGCCCGCTCGTCCCCACCCCCTTTCCTGGCCGGCCGGCCGGGTAGCGTGCTCGGATAAGGGTCTGGTGTGGATCTGGGGGGACCCCCACGGCGTAGGGGGTTCCCCTTGGAATCCATACCAGACCTAAGGGCCTGGTATGCTCTCGGAGGGGGAACCCACGCCAAATTTTTTTCAGAAATTTGGCGTGGAGTTCCCCCTTCAGAGCTAATAATTCTGTCAAAGTCGCCTCCGTATAGACAGAAATCCGACTTGGAGGCGACCTCCATTGAAATCAATGGGTACCGGTCGCCTACAAGTCGGATTCAAGTAGTACAGGAACTTCTTTTGAAGTCGGAGCGACTTCAGTAGCGTGCATTAAGACAGCTCTCATTCACTTACATTGGTTTTTAAATGTTGTCCGACCTGAGGCGACTAGGGGCGACCTGAAGTCGGATCCCAAGTTGCCCCTGTGTGAACGGACTCTAAGTGCTCAGTTAGAAAACTCAGAGAAAACTGTCCTTTAGAATAGGTGCAGCAGAGGATTAAGTGGCTTTATATTTCTTTCATATTCTGCATATAAACTCATACTAGTACTAGCTACTGCAACACTGTGTGCACAAAGGTTTTTAAAAATGAAGGTTAGGCTATTCCTCCATTGATGTCTCTAATGTGTGATAAATAAAACATCAATTTTGTTAGCTAGGTTTTCCACATCAAGAGCATTCCATTCCATTGTCAACTATAAACCCCTTGTAACATATTATTATTGCTAGATCTCTGCAATCATTTTTCACTAGGCTGTTTGTTTAGCATTCTGTCAAAGTTGTCTTTTTTTAATTTGAACTGAATAATAAAAGGATCATTCTTTCGTGGAAATTATTTCAGAAACAAATGTAGGCGGAGGGCTTACTCACTTACTGCTTCTTGGATGGATACAATATCTTGTCTGGCTGGTATGATGAAAATAGCCACCATGACAGTAACAAAGAAGTACATTTTTTTTATAACCCTTGTGAAAAAAAAAAGTGAATCATTTTTATCTTCTTAGAGACCACGCCTTGCCTTTAAAGTGTTTGTTAACCCAAAAAAAAAAAAAAAAAAAAATCAGATCCTGGAACGTTAAAGCAGATTAAACAGCACAGTGCTTGTGCTTTGTAATCTGCTCCCCCTCTAAACTGTAAAAGAAAACCTCCCTGAACTTGCCACTTCCTGTATCCCCTCTCTGTACTGACCACGAAAATCAGGGCTGCTGAGCCCTGGTCAAAGTGCGTCCCTCCATCATACGCAGCTGTCCTCTCTGCTCTCCTCTCTCCCTCCTCCTTGCCTGTCAGTTCCTTCCCTGTGTCTCTGTCTCCACCCCCCCCCCCCCAGTCGCTATTATTAAAAATAAAACCTACAATGGTCACTTCCAGCCCCTCTATTAGAGCCTGGCATACCACACTAGGTAAATTATTTATAAAAACAAGTGTTGTAAATACCTATTTAGAGCTATCTTCAGGCCGGTCACGTGAAGCGCTTACAGTTGCAAGACAGGGCTTCCGCGGGAGGTCACGTGATCTCCCCGTCTGATAACAGAGGGAGATCATGGCCCCTCCCACAGAAGCCATGTATCGGAGCTGTAAATTGGCCACGAGTCACGTGGCCAGACTGAAGACAGCTCTAAATAGGTATTTACAATGCTCATTTTTAGAAATGACTTACATGGTATACCAGGCTGAGTCGAGAGGCCTGACATGGATTTGAAATTTAGACTTAACAAACACTTACATTTTTTTTTCATTCTTTATATAAAGTATTGTACAGTAGAGCACATCCAAAGGGTAAAAAAACAGGCAAGCAAAGCAAAGGCCAAACATATGACCAGCAAGAAAGAAAACTCAATATCTGATATAACATCAATCTGTCAAAGTCATATCAGAAAATTTGTATTCAAGATGACCCAGCATTTTGTATATTTGATGCCTATGTGAATATAGGTGAAGGAGCAAAATGGTCTGTATATGTAAACTTTCATGTATGCAGTATTTTTGTATCAAAAATATGTGGAGTGGCAAAAAATAGAAAATGAAAGAAGGGGGTGAAGAAATGAGAGTGGGTAGGGTTGGGAAGCACACTAAGCCCTTGTACACACGGTCGGAGATTCCGACAACCAAATCCGTCGGAGTAATTCCAACGGATTAATTCGGGAAGAGGTCCGGAAGTGATGTTGCATACACACGGTCGGACTAAGTTGTCCGAAAATTCGATTGTACATAACGTGATGACGTTATTTCGTTACGACGGGACTACGTTCAGGCTAGTAGCCAATAACTTTGGTCTAGGAATTTGATCTGAGCATGCGTGGCACTTTGTCCGTCAGAGTAGGCTACACATGATCAGAGTATGTCCGATAGGAGCATTTTGTCTGAAAATTTTACCGGCAAGTTGGAAAACTTGGTCCGTCGGATATTCCGATGGAAACAGTCTGATGCAGACCGCACACAGTCGGAATATCCGACAAAATGTTCCGATAGGAAACATTCCGTCGGAATCTCCGACCGTGTGTACAAGGGCTAAAAGGGTCTCTCTTCTGTCCATTCCCCTAAGGGGAGATTGTCATGTCGGCATCATCAGCAGCCTGTAATAGAGATTAATACTCAGAGGTAAAGGAAAATAAATTCCGGTAATACCTGTTTTTTCATTATCTATCATGGGAGTCTCTGTCTGCGGCCTGTAGATATTCCAAACATTCACTTTTCATTCACTTTATCCACATGGCTACTGGGGAGTCTGCCGTTGTTTCCAGCATCTCAGGTTGCAGCTTTTAGCTTTACTGGTCAGGTCTCTTACATGTCCGATTAGGGATAGTATTGTGATGTAGTAAGAAAAAGGCTGAATCATTCGGCATAGGATAGTCAGTAAATCTTTAAACCTTCCACCAGAAAGGCTGTAGGGAGGAATGTGTTGGTGTATCAAAGGGGTAGTAAACGGCGCACACCTGCTGTTAATATGTGCAAAAAGCCAATCAAGAAAAATTCAGTAATTGAAATACCATAAAAACTAAATACGTGATGATCGGTGAATAAACAATAATTTCATGCCTAATAGCATATTCATTAAAAAGTGCCAGATATAATACAAAGTGTTATTTGTGAACCACAAAAATTACCAAACCGTAATACTACAAAAACCAAAATTGTGTGTATGAAAATTCAAATGTTAAAATCGCATTCCTAAATTGTATGCGATTTGAAAATCGCTGAGTGGAGCTATATTGCAAAAGCGTGTTAAAATTCAACAGCAGAAAAAATAAATAAAACAAAAAATTCCATCAAATAACAATCTAATGATCCGTGCGATTCTGAAATCGCTAGGTGGAAATAAATTGTAAATATATAGTGCAAGTCCCACAGTATGATGTTATAAGCGGAGCCAGAAGTAAAAATCAGAAAGAAATAATAAAAAGTCTTTAAAATGGAACGGAAGTGACAAAAACTGCTTCAGTGCTTCAAAATTTCCAGGATGATGACCGGTGCATTAATAGTAAAAATTCTCACTCACCAGCTCCCCATCCCCATAAGGGGTTAATGCACCTCCACAGTGTGAGCCCCTGTGTCGCTGCTATAAAGCTGGTCCGGTTTAAACATCCATGGAAATCCTCATGAAAGATAATAAAATGGGGCAGAACATAGTGTAATCCAGTTTAAAATTAGTTTATTTAAATGTTAAAAACGCTACTCACATAAGTACAATGAAAACCGGCATTGAAATCATTCAAAACAGTGCTGTATGTTTGAATTTGCCGCCTATGCCGCTGTATACGAGTGGAAACACCTGAGGCCACATTCTGTAGGGAGGAATGAATCACATCTCACACATTTGTCAGAAGTCACAGGGAACATACAGTGGAGCGTGTGGGACTGTTTGTACCAGCGTGATACAGAATTTTAAAGCTAGATTCTAGGTAGTTCATGTAAATAGACGCTTTATGAGTGAGATATAGGATCTTGTCCCACTGTTCCGGGGACAGCTGGAGTTTAAGGCCTCATTCACACGAGGCGGATTCGCTCAGGTCCATCTCTGCTCACTGAGCGGGGAGGGGCCTGTCAGAGCGCTGCTGATTCCTATGGAGAGATTGGACGAAAATGTTCCTTTTCATCAGATCTCATCCAATTCGCCAAGATGGATGGCGAACACATCTCCACTTACATCCATCTCCCCGTAGGAGTCAATGGATGGCCTGTTCGGCTCCACCTGAAAAACGGACAGACGGATTCCGAACAGGCTTGCCGTGTGAGTGGAGCCTAAGATCGTATTCCCATTTTGCAAGATAAGGAGAAATAGTTTTCCAGAGGGGTATTAAGCATGTTATACTTAATCGATATTATATATAGTATCGATTTTACAAACTCGCGATGCTCATTCATGTCTTTATGGACCTTGCTTTGTGCACTGGTGCGCAGTCATGTTGGAACAGGAAGGGGCCATCCCCAAACTGTTTCCACAAAGTTGGGAGCATGAAATTGTCCAAAATGTCTTGGTATGCTGACGCCTTAAGAGTTCCCTTCCCTAGAACTAAGGGGACAATCCCAACCCCTGAAAAACAACCCCACACCATAATCCCCATTCCACCAAATGATTTGGACTAGTGGACAAAGCAAGGTCCTTAAAGACATGGATGAGTGAGTTTGGGGGGGGGGGAACTTGACTGGCCTGCACAGAGTCCCGACCTCAACCCAACGGAACACCTCTGGGATGAATTCAAGCGGAGACTGCGAGCCAGGCCTTCTCTTCCACATCAGTGCCTGACCTCACAAATTCACTTCTGGAAGAATGGTCAAACATACCCAGACTTCCAGACAGACTTCCCAGAAGAGTTGAAGCTGTAATATCTGCAAAACGCGTGCCAACTTAATATTGAACCCTACGGACTAAGACCGGGATACCATTAAAGCTCATGTGAGTGTAAAGGCAGGCGCCCCAATACTTTTGGTAATATAGTGTATGTATTATTAATTACTTGCTACAAATGAAATAGCTCTTGCTTGAGCAAGATTTTATGGGGTTTTTGAAAATATATGGATAGTCTAAGCAATATTTGCTAACTAGCACGGGCCTAAAACAAAGATTGCGGAAGCATGATTTGTTCTGAGGTGCTTGCTGTTATGTCGCCCACATGTAAAATTTTAACGTGTGTGCTCGCGCCCCATGCCAGAGGCCATTGACACACACAATGCGGCTCAGTTCCACCCCCTGCCCCCTTCTCACTTGATTTGACTGACAGCAACAGGAGCCAATGAGTCCCATTGCTCTCAGTCAAGACTGTAAGCCCCTGTACACACGGTCGGAGATTTCCACAACCACATGTGTCGGATTTTGTCCGTCGGATCTTGTCCGAAACTGTTGCATACACACGGTCGGACAAAGTTGGCGAAAAATCCGATCTTTCAGAACGTGATGACGTAATTTCGTTACGATGGGACTACATTCAGGCTAGTAGCCAATAGCTTTGATGTAGGAATTTGATCTGAGCATGCGTGGCACTTGGTCCGATCAAAATTCTCTACACATGATCGGAGTATGTCCGATCGGCCCAGTTGGTCGGTAAATATTTCCAACATGTTGGAAAATTGGGTCCGACGGATATTCCGACGGAATCAGTCCGATGCATACTACACACAGTCGGATTATCCGACGACACGGTCCAATAGGACACATTCCGACGGATTCTCCGACCGTGTGTACAAGGGCTAAGAGAGGGAAGAGAGCCGTTGGAGATGGGTGCAGCGCTAGATCAATATAGGTAAGTATTTTTTTTTGGGGGGGGGGGGTGCTTTGGGAATATAAGACTCTCTGAAGAACCTGCCTGTCCCTGTTCCGTCTTGTAGAGCATAGTGTTGCGTTTAAGTGCAACATGTTTAATTTTATTTAACCCATAGTTTATCAATTCATTGTGAACCAGTGTGAACTGGACTTCTTGTAAATATGAAATTCCAGCTTATCATTGTGTTGAGCAACAAAGCCTGACAGGTGTTGTGCTGTTGTAAATTGTAACCTCCCGATTCAGTTATCAGCTGTTGTGTGAGTTGAAGCAGTGCCTAGAAAATCTCAATCCTGTGTATATGAATTGCATTTATTCTGACTGAATTATATTACAAATAAATCAAATTTGAAAGACAAAACAGATACATGACAGTCACAGTTCTCTGCTCAAAGCGGCAGGGAGGGGAGAACTGAGTGATCAGCAGTGTTTGATTTCTTAGTTCACAGCCTTAGAGCCAGCAGGGGACAGATGTAGCATTGGAAAGATGCTGCATTCACCTAGGTAAGTAAGATTTTGAAAAGAAAAACATACTTCTGTATTAACTGAGACATTTAAAACTACACTGCATCTGAGCACCACCCAAAAATATTTTATTTTAATTATTTCATTCATTTTTAACCACTTCCATACCAGGCCTAATCTGGCACTCCTCTCCTACATGTACAAATCATAATTTTTTTTGCTAGAAAATTACTCAGAACCCCCAAAAATTAAATATTTTTTTTTAGCAGACATCCTAGGGAATAAAATGGCGGTCATTGCAACTTTTTATCTCGCACTGTATTTGCACAACAATTTTTCAAACGTGTTTTGATTTAAAAAATAATGAAACAGTAAAGTTAGCCCAATTTTTTAATATAAAGATGATGTTATGCCGAGTAAATAGATACCCAATATGTCACGCTTTAAAATTGCTCGCACTCATGGAATGATGCCAAACTTCAATACTTAAATCTCCATAGGTGACCCTTTAAATTTTTTTACAGGTTACATGTTTAGAGTTACAGAAGAGGTCTAGTGCTAGAATTGTTGCTCGCACTCTAACACATGCGGCGATACCTCACATGTGTGGTTTGAACAGCATTTACATATGTGGGTGCGACTAACGTGTGCGTTCGCTTCTGAGCATGAGCTACCGGGGACAGGTAAAAATCTTTTTTTTTTTTTTTTTTTTTTTTTTTATTTGAATTTTTTTTATTTTTACTTTTTTTTACAACATTTTTTGATCACTTTTATTCCTATTACAAGGAATGTAAACATCCCTTGTAATAGGAATCATTTGTGACAGGTCCTCTTTATGGAGAGATGCGGGGTCAGCAAGACCCCACATCTCTCCTCCAGGCTGGAAAGTATGAGATCAGAAAAAAAAATCCACAATCTCATGCTTACCAGCCGCAATCCCGGCTTTATTTACATCCGCGGCTCGGACGTGACGTCATAACGTCGTGTCCGGGCCTCCAACGGTCATAGAGATCTGGTCACCAGAAATCTCTTTGCTCGTCATCCGGCAGCGACCGATTCTTTCTCCGGGTCCCCGATGGCACAGGAGAGTCCTGAGACGCATCGGATGGTGGCAGGGGGGATGTCTGTAAGAACGATCAAGCAGTGGAACTGCCACTATGATTGTTCTTATGGTGCACAGAATCGCGGCTGAAAACAAGGATATCTGAATAATGCCTGTAGCTGCAAGCATCATTCAGATATTCCCACTGAAAGTCCAGGACATCATATGACGTCCTAGGGTGGGAAGTGGTTAATATTCAAAACAAACTCCCCCATTCAGTTGGCCTCCTCTCCATGCTTTATTTTGCTGAGAAATCACTTTGAACCCCCGGAATTTCTGCCTGTTGCCATCTTGAGTAAGGGCAGATGAAACATATAGCACTTACTTCCTAGAATCAACCTGCCCCTAGCTCAGGCATGCAGGCAGGAGTGTGTGCTTAGCTGAGAAAACCCCTCCTCCCCTCTTGAAGACTCCTGGGATGTATGACATCATTAGCCTAGGCCTGTAAATCAGAAAGGAACTGAAGAAATCAAAAAAAGTTTAAAACAAGTAAATATGGTATACCTTCCTATCCATTTACTAATGCTGGCAGCATAAGGATTAAAAATAGTCCTCAGCAGAGGTCTCCGACAAACCTGTGATATGAATTTCAGTGCTATGTGGTTCTTTTACATTTGTAGAATACCTCTTTCCTGTGGATGTGGTTATAGAACCACAGAGCCCACAGTTTGAAAAACACTACAAACTGTCAGCGTTGTTGTCTTAATAACAGAGGCAGTGCTGAAAGCTCCTATCAGACATGGCTGTCAGTTCCTATGACTGATGTATTATGTAAACTTTTCTGCTGGTATGTTTTTCAGTGCTGGTTCTCCATTCCTGGGAGTGAATAGTATGTCTTACACGTTTTTGGTGTCAAAGGAAGTCTTGATTAAAATGAGCAGCAACTCTGAATACCACTTCCAGTAACACTAATTGTCCCCGAGATGAATTATTCAGGTGTCACCATTTTAGAAGGGAGATTGGCCCGGCGGTGTCATTGTCCGCAGTCTCTACGGCATTCTAATCCAGTTTAAATAGTTCTCACTTTGAAATGGCAGGCTCTCTGAACCTTAATTCAAGTAACAGAGCAGCCTTGGAGGTTAATAAATGTTTGTTAGGCTACTTTCACACTGAGGCGCTTTACAGGCGCTACATCGCTAAAAATAGCGCCTGCATAACGCATGTAAAGTGCCTCTCCTGTGTCTCCAGTGTAAAAGCCAGAGGGACGGTAAAAAAAAGTCTTGCAAGCGGCATCTTTGCAGCGCTGTAGGATCGGTGTATACACTCCTAAAGCGCCCCTGCCCATTGAAATCAATGGGGCAACGCCGCCAAACCGCTGCTGCTTTGCCGGCAGTTTTAGCCCTCTTAGGGCCACTATCGTGGGTTAAAAGCGCCCCACTAGCGGCTGAATAGCACAGCTAAAACAACAGTAAAGCACTACTAAAAATAGTGGCACTTTACCGCCGACCCCCGCTCGCCCGCCCCAGTATGAAAGTAGCCTAATAAAAGAGGGTTCTTTAGTGACCAGACTATATATAGTTCCTATTCACAGTGATTGCAAATAAACTTGTTTAGCTTGCTTTGCGTCCTTTGTGATAAAGCTTGCTGTTTGAGTAAGAATGACGTGAGGCGGAGCTAATATGTTTCATGAGTTTCAGAAATATTCAGCAAAAATGCTGCATGTTATATTTGAAATGTGACTCAGCAACTTGCCAACAGTATGCAGGTGTATTACACTGTAAGGCAGGGGACAGCAACCCTTTTCCACTTAAGGGCTGGATTCAATGTATATGAATGTATGGAGTGCCGCATTCACCTGCTAATAAATGAAGATAATAATAATCCTAACCTGGTAATAACAGTACAAGTTTACCTCACTCTATGGTGCTTCACTAATACATAGCCAGTCCACCCTGAGGGAGCATGTGGCTGGGGATTCAGATTTAACTGCCCCCTCCCTCATCCTGGAACTCAAGGGTGGCTGGCGCCAGCCCTGCCAGCCTGCATGGTCTGGAGATGGGGTTCCTGTCCTCAGGGGTGATGGAGCCCCTGTCCCCATGGCAGATGGGAGTCCCTGTCCCTATGGCAGATGGGAGTCCCTGTCCCCAGGGGAGATGGGGGTCCCCGTCCCCAGGAAAGATGGGGCCCCAGGCGACAGGAGTGAATCAAAAAAATCTTTCTATCACTTATAGATCAAATTCTATAGTATACAAGGTCCTATGCCTAGGAACAACTGATTTGAGTTCTCAAGATATAGTATTCCCTTATTTTCTGATGTCATGTTTTTTATAGCATTGTTCCCATACTGACCTTCATGGTACCTTCTTTAAGCGCAATGGATTTTTCATATGTGTAAGAGTCATCAGTGGCAGGTCACCTGAGACCAGGTGACAGATGCACTCCATAGGAATCGGAAGTGCACCGCTAAGATAGTGGACCCTAGGACTGACTGCTGCGGTTAGTACCCAGGGAGGTTCAGGAAGCAGGTCTACTGGATAACTAACACAGATCCCAGTGGGAACTAGAGCATAGATTCCCCAGGCGCGGAGTCTAAGAGCCAGCGGGTGTTCACCAGAGCCTATAGTGGTGAGAATGGACTGCGCTGCAGTCTGGCTCCAGGTCGCGGCCCCTAGGGTCTCACAGCTCACGCTCACGGTAGACTACAGGAGAAGGAAGCAGCAGGCTAGAACAACAAGGATAGTAAAGGGATAAGGCAGAGGTCAGGGCGACTAGCAGACAGGAACAACAGAGTACACGCCAAAGGTTCAGGGTCCCAGGCAAGCAGGGATAGTCAGGGACACGCCAAAATGTCAGGGTCACTAGCAGACAGGAATAGTCGAGAACACGCTAGGATAGGTAACAGAGACCAACAAAGAGCACATGGCAAGCAGGAAACTGGAAGCCAAACACAATGGTTGATCAGTACCGCTGGCTTGCAGTGCACAGGTTATTATAGGGTTCCCTGATGGGGCCTGGGGTGGAGCCATGCTTAGAGGAGAGGTTATAAAAACAGCCAGATGAGAGTGGCTGACCTCTTAGTCTGAACACATGAGGAGAGGTAAGCTGACAGAGAAAGATTCCTGCATAACCATGACAATCAGGTTCAATATGTCCAGCACAGTGGTGTAGTGGTTAGCACTCTCACCTAGCAGTAAGAAGGGTCGCTGGTTCAAATCCCAACCATGACACTACCTGCCTGGAGTTTGCATGTTCTCCCTGTGCCTGCGTGGGTTTCCTCCGGGTACTCCGGTTTCCTCCCACAATCCAAAGACATGCAGGTAGGTTAATTGGCTTCTGTCCAAAATTGGCCCTAGTATATGAATGGGGACCTAGGATTGTGGGCTCCTTGAGGGTAGGGACTGGTGTGAGTGTGCAATGTACAGGGATGGGGACAGTTGTAGACACTCACTCAGGTTGAACTGGATGGACTGGTGTCTTTATTCAACCTTACTAACTAACTATGAAACTATGAAACTATGAAACTATGTCCATTATTGACGGGGAAATCCTAGATTTCCATTTAGGAGCAATTATCAGGCGTGCTGCGTATAGGATATGTATCACTAACATGTGGCTTGGAGAGGGAGAAATATCCATATCTATGCTCAATAGGGCTTGTTCCGCTTTAAGTTTATTTAGAATTCCTGTTACTGTTGCTATTAGTCTTGCTATTGCTGCCCAGAAGCTATGTAGAGAGGCGCAAAACCAGAGCATGTGAGCCAAGATGCCCACCTAAGGGCAGAAGATTTAATAGATGGAAAGTTGAAAAAATTACTGAATGCCCACTTTAAATATGGGAGTGATAAACATTTTTTTTTTAAGTAAAACAGTTTTGCAGTTTCTGTCTCACCTTACTGAGAATTTATAATATAAGTACCTTCATAGTAGGATATGCTGTTTTATTTAAATATGAGGAAGGCAAATTGATAACTAGAATTAGAACATTGACAGCTCATGTCCACCACCGGTGACACAGAAAAGCAATCCATGATGCAAAGGTTCTATCTTCTATGTAAAGTTTTATTGAATTGAATGGGAGTGAAACTAAGCTAAACCTAAAGCGGAGCTCCACCCAAAAGGGGAAGCTCCACTTGTCTCCCTCCCCCCCCCCCCCCCACACACTGCCACATTTGGCACATTTTTTTTTGGGGGGGGGGGCGGGTAGCTGCTTTTGACAGGTACCCGCTCCTACTTTCGGCTCAGTTTGCTCCTTCCCATGAAAGCTTCTGGGACACTTTACAGGTCCCAGAAGACTGCTGCAAATTTACAAAGCACAGCGTGCAGAAGGAAACTGGCTGTGAAACTGCCGGGCGTCACTACTGGTTTCCCTTAGTCAAGATGGCGGTGCCAGCACCAGATAGCTGATTAAAGAATCAGCTTGGGTGAGGACACTGCTGGATCCCTGGACGACAGGTAAGTGTCCTAATATTAAAAGTCAGCAGCTACAGTATTTGTAGCTGCTGACTTATTTTTGTTGGAGGGAGCCTGGAGCTCCTCTTGTATGTTTACATAATTCATGGCCACACTTTAACATGTAGATTTACTTTTATTTATAATGCTCATATGATTGTTTTCGAATATTCCACATTTATTTATGAACAAAGACCTACGTGATATAGCTTTATACTTAGAGATTGGATGGGTGCCTGTACCCTCCATAGCTAGTGTACCCTCCATAGCTAGTGTACCCTCCAAAGCCAGTGACATATGTGATCAGGAAAATGTTCTTACCAAGCCTTTCTGGCAGTATAAACAATTCTCTAGTCTAGCCTTGGCACGGCTTCTATAAGTTTGAAATAGCCAATATCAAGCTCCACACAATGAAGATGCCCAATCTACACATATTTAAAATCTATACTGGCAAATGTTAGAGTGGCTGATGCTTTTGTCTGTCAAACAGTTGCAAAATTCTTCCTTATTCTTTATACTAGAGGAAGTATCATTAAACCCTTCTTTGAGGCTATAAATTACAATGACATCAGGTATTGAACGCCTTTCTACAGTGTCTTAAAGGTCATTGTAATCCAATATCCTTTATTGTTCCTTGTGTGACAACCTGTTTGGTGTAGCTTGAAAGTATGGTCAAAGTTCTTTGCCTTTTAAGTGTAGAATAAATTGGTAACATTGGGACAGTAAAAAATGTTTTTTTTTTTGTCTGATTCCTTGCCATTGGCATTTAACATACATACGCACATATTTTCACAGACAGCTTGTAAATTCCAAGTTAGAAAAAAATGCAGACTTAAAATGGGTGTAACCCCCCCCCCCCCCCCAAAAATCCCGATCTTTTAAAAAGGATACACAGAATAGTTCTTGTCTGTGTCATTTGTCCATCTCTGTGTTTTTAAAAACCTATTTGATCCTGCCTGTTCCTGTGTCCTCCTTAGTGTGTTGACAACGGTAATCATGGCTGCTGATCCCTGATTACTGTGGTCAGGTTCCGTGCCTCCGTCAGCCTGTAGTCTCTCTTCTCTCCCCCTCCCTCTCTGCCTGTCAGCTTGGGAGCCTTTGTGTGATCAATCTCTTCTCCGCCCCTCTTTTCCCCTCCTGCCACTATAGCTGTAAAATGACTACTGAGAAACCCTGTAATCCACCGGCAGATCGCGTAAGTGCCCGGCGGCGCTGTAAGATAAGATATTTTTTTAAAGATACAGATACTGCACATTATATCTTCCTGTAAGAGAGAGGGTTACAGGATTTCTCAGTAGTGACTTTACAAACACTTTAAAATTCCCCTTAAAGAATATCTAAACCCAAGAATGAAAATGCAATATACTACAGTTTACAGTCCTGTGGTGTTTTATCATTTTCAGAAAATACATAAAATACCTTGTCCCTGCCTCTGATTTCCACCAAAGGATATCTTTCTTCCTATCTTTCTTCTGTAAACTTCCAATTGCCCTGCCCTCCATTTAATGGCGATGAAGACATATTGACATGTTTGTAGTCCATATCAGGACAACAGCCTAGGGTAACAATCCTAGATCCATCTATAAGATACTGTGGAAGAGTGATGTAACCACCCAGGGACAGGAACCATGTTATTTGCAGGATTTGCAGGTGAAAATAAAGCAAGGTAAGCTTAAAAAAAGAAAATTAATGTAGCCATCACACCAAGGACTGGTAGGCTACAATATAATACATTTTTGGTTTTGGATTTAGACTTCAAATATGTTTCCCCTTTCTTCATCTCCATTACATAGTTGATTGAGGGATTAAAAGGAAGTGACAAGGTCAGTGCATTTCTAGCAAGATCAACAAGCATTTTCTGTACTGGCTGAAAATGTTCTTAGTCTGAAAAGTGAAAATGAATGCAGCCATCACATCTAAGGACTGGCAATCTGCAATAATTTAACATACTGTATATTTCCAAAGACTAGTTGTTACTGTGCCACCACAATACACCACAATGTTTATATTATAGTAACATTTTTATCAGTGTGTAAACACACATAAATATACTGTACATGGGACCCAACATTATACACAACTACAAAAACTCTGTAAGTTATCTCATCATTGCCTATTCCCTTTAATCATATACAGTATATGTGCATACATAGAAAATGAGTCCATACTTACTGTCAACAAATCTTTTATGCCTTACCCATAGGAGCACAAGGTTTTAAGAAATATATATATTTTCAGTTTTGCTCATTGTTATGATAGTTAACTCTTGACATAAATGGTGTTAATTTATATTTTTATAGCCCTTTACTCCTTAAGGACCCAAAGTGCTGTTGGGGCAGATGATGAGGCAGCCATTTTGGATGCAATCAGTAGAGTATTATACAAGGGCCAATTTTAGACAGGAGCCAACAAGCATGTCTTTGGATTGTCGAAGGAAAGCAGAGTACCGGGAGGAAACCGATGCAAGCACAGGGAGAACATGCAAAGTTCATGCAGATAGTGTCCTGACCAGGACTTGAACCAAGGACCCCAGTTCTGTAAGGCAGCTCTAACCAACAAGTTACTGTGGTGGCCTCAATTAACAAGATGCGGGAAAGGATTCTGTGCAGCAATCTCATAACAATCCTTATTAGCCAATGATTAATTACATCGATATATTAGATGTAAAATAGTAGAATATTTCCACCTTTGCCAATTTATTTAAAGCAGTATTAAAGTAAAGGTACATCTTTTTATTTTAATTATTATTTAAAAAAAACAAGGTTATATTGATCAATGGTATTTGTGGAGGCTTACATCTCATTCTGGAGTCCCCCTTTGGCGCTGCCCCCTACTACTTTCTGCTGGTGTCCCCATAGCAAGCCTTGTGCTATGGGGGCACCCATGCGGGCGAACCCCTGAGCCAGTCTGTGTGCGTCCATAGACACACACAGTGCGGCTTGAGCCTGCCCCCCACTACCTTCTGACAGGATTTGACTGACAGCAGCAGTTGCCTGTGGCTCAGAATCTCCTGTGAGAGCAGCAAGAGAGCCGTGATGGATCAAGAGAGGACTCGGTTAAGTGTTAAGGGGCTGGGAACAGGTAGTGGAAGGTTTCTTACTGTAATGTAGGGAATGTGTTAAAAAAGAAGTAAACCCTGATGGATTTTAATGTATTTTTTCCCCTGCAAAGTAAAAGCATAATGGGCTAGTATGTATTGCATACTAGCCCATTATGTGGCACTTACCTGTAAACGAAGCCCACAATGTCCCCACTGGTGGCCTCATCCATCTCTGCCCCTCTTCCTTTCGAGGTCACCAATTCCGGCTCTGTGACTGGCCAGAGTCATGTGACGTCACTCCTGCGCATGCGCACGTGAGCTGTCAGTCACGGCGCTTGCTAGTGAAGAAATGACACAGAGGGCCATTTCTTCACAGCACATCGGCGCACTACAAGGTAAATATATCTCCTAAACGGTGCACGTTTAGGAGATATTTACACTACCTATAGGTAAGCCTTATTATAGGCTTACCTATAGGTAAAAGGTTTACAACCACTTTAATCCATAAAAAGCTTTTGAGCTTACAGCCACTTTAAACCCAAAAGCAAGCATTTGTTATATTGCAGCTTACTAATACTTAGATGTGATGGCATGGCCAACTAGGAAGTATAGAAAGGTTTACATTCTATTGTGAACTTCCTTATCCTGGATCATGTTTACACATCATAAAGAGATGTCTTCTTATTTCCTTCCACTGCTACTTTTAGCAAAACTGTAGTTGTAGAGTTTGAGTTTGGGATTTATTTTTTTTTTTTAGATATGTTTTTTCACTGAGCTTAGTTTTTCTGATGTGTGAATGCAATAAAGTAGAAAACCATTAGTGGCGTTGCTAGGCCAAGAAGACCTGGGAGATTTGCCCTAAATTTCCTAAAATGTGGATCGGTCTGGAATTTTGGCTTACTTTGTTTTGTTGTTGGTATAGTGGCAACATTACCAGTGTGCCCAGACAGTGCAAGTCTGTGGTTTCTGCCAGCTATGGCCTTGCTGTGACCATGCCACTATAATTTATATACACACAGGACATTGCAGCGGCCTACTACAACTTAGTGAAGGCCTCGTTGCCACCACTTTGAGCATTTTTGGATGGCACTGCAACTAGAGAGAGGGTTCTACTACCTCTGTTCTAAATGTAAGATAGTGAGGTAGGAAGGACAGTTTGCTACTCGTGGTGACATGACATGAAAAGCCTAAAGTGCAGATTGGTGATAGTAGCTGGTGGAAAAGAACATAAAAAGACTGAATAACACAAGTGAGCTTTTAGTGGCATAAAAAATATAAATTCACTTTGTGTGCAACAAATGCCTTTGCAAACACAGATATTATGTTGTAAAAGTAGTGGTGACATAATTTCTATATTATTATGTATTACCATGGGGAGATGCAGACTAGAATACTGCAATCACTGAGTAGCAAATGATATCACCTGGGATGTATTTCAGTTATCTTGCAAACCTGGCCTGTTAGTGGGCCCTGAGGACAGGAGTTGAGAACCATTGCTCTAGAGAGTCTAAAGGTTACCTACAAAAAACTATAGAGGAGTGGATACAAAACCAATCACCCTTCATAAGGCTTGAGTCACACTAATGTGTTTTTTGATGCATTTTGCAGAAATGCAGGGAATTTTTTTTAACATGGGTTCCTATGGAACATGTTCACATCAATTCATTTTTGTGCCTCTGCGTTTTTGGAAAGGGTCGGGGACTTTTTTTCATGCAAAATGCAGCGTTTTGCTTGTAATAGAAGTCAATGTAGTACTGGGTTTTTACCACGTTTTTACTGCGATTTGCGTTTTTTTTTCATTTTTTACACTGTATATATCTGATTGCTAAGCAACCACACAAAAACAAAACAAAAAAAAAAAACGCAAAACGTGGTAAGAACACGTGTCCAAAAACGTGGCAAGCACCGCAAAAAGCACTGCAGAAACGCTCAAAAGCAACATGCATAGATGTGAATCGAGCCTAAGGGTAGAGAACACCACTGACTGGCCTATATTACAGGAAAGTCCTACACAGAAGCAAAGTGTAGGAGTTTAACAATGCCAGATTACTGCACAAATCTTTAGGAAAAACACAAAGTACACAAAGAACACTATAGCCCCATACACACTATCAGATTTTCGGCCGATTTTTTTTCCTTCGGGTTTACCAAAACCATGTAGTGCAAGGGCCTGCCTGATTGGATACAAATTGAAACGCCTAAGGTCTGACCTCATATTATATGGTTTTGGTAAATCCGAAGGAAAAAATCAGCAGAAAATCTGTAGTGTGTATAGGGCTTTATATCTCTTGTGCTTCTTATCTCTAGCTTTTAGCTTTAAGACCCCATTCACATCTCGTGATTTACATACGTTTCCACGTGTCATGCATGGGGCAGCCGCTTCTATGCTCGTTTGTTGTGCAAACGAAGCTCATGCGCCTATTTGGGTGACAGGCTTCACCTGATATTGTCACGTGTGTTTTGCCACGATTGTTACATGTTTTTGACGTGTGACAATTGCAGCAAAATCACACTGTTTGGGATGCCATTAGGAATGACACTCAAGCTCAGGTTTTGCCACGACTTTAGCACAATTCGGAATTGCGCTGATTGTGCCTTGCGAATCCCTAGGTGTGAATGGGGCCTAACAGACAGCACACTCCACCTTTCTTACCATGTTACATGGTCACAATTCCTAATCCCCAACCTTTTCTTTTTTTTTTTTTTAATAGAGTGTTGTGGGTGCACAGCCAGGTCATCTATTCACAGAGATCTGTGGATAGACTGACTACAAGTCCCATCTTCACCAAAGCAGAAGGCCTCCTAGATCGTGCTAGGAGTATGGCAGTGATAGTCCATTGTTTGCTTCCTCCAGCCCCATAACTGAAAGTCTGTACCTCTGTATAGACCTGGGGTTGGGACATGAAAAATGCATTTTATTTATCATATATTTTTTGTAATTAATGTGAGTACTTTCTTAAATGTTTTCAAAAGTTGGAATTATGTGTCTTCATGTGTCTTTCAGATATAGCTTTATTACTGTATACAGGGCTTTACAGTATATACAGAATAAGTGCATGTACCCCACCCCCCGAGTCCACCCTCTACCTACCTCCTAGCACTGTCCCTTGTCCTCCTTCAAGAACTGCCCCTTTTAGAGACTAAAAAAACAAATATCATGCTGTAGTGTTAAGTAATTTGTATGGATTTTGTTAAAGATAACAAGAAAGGTAGTAAAATAGATCCTTTGCAGACAGCAACAATAGACCCCACCCCCAGCCACAATAGATCCCCCAGGAACAAAATCCTCCCTCAGAAACAATTGATCCCCCCAGGAACAATACACACTCACTGGCCACTTTATTAGGTAGACCTTGCTAGTACCGGGTTGGACCCCCTTTTGCCTTCAAAACTGCCCTAATTCTTCATGGCATAGATTCAGCAAGGTGTTGGAAACATTCCTCAGAGATTTTGGTCCATATTGAATTTATAGCATCACCCAGTTGCTGCAGATTTGTCGGCTGCACATCCATGATGCAAATCTTCTGTTCCACCACATCCCAAAGGTTCTCTATTAGATGGAGATCTGGTGACTGTGGAGGCCATTGGAGTACAATGATCTCATTGTAATGTTCAAGAAACCAGTTTGAGATGATTTGAGCTTTGTGGCATTATCCTGCTGGAAGGAGCAACAATACTCAGGTAGGCCGTGGTGTTTAAACGATAGTTGGTGCTAAGGGGCTCAAAGTGTGCCATGAAAATATCCCCCACACCATTACACCACCACCCTGAACTGTTAATAGAAGGTAGGATGGATCCATGCTTTTATGTTGTTTATGCCAAATTCTGACCCTACCATCTGAATTTCGCAGCTAAAATCAAGACCAGGCAACGTTTTTCCAATTTTCTTAGCTGACAGAAATAGCACCCGGTGTGGTCTTCTGTTGCTGTAGCCCATCTGCTTCAAGGTTTGATGTGTTGTGCATTCAGAGATGGTATTCTGCATACTTTGGCTGTAACGAGTGGTTATTTGAGTTACTGTTACCTTTCAATCATCTTGAACCAGGCTGCCCATTCTCCTCTGACCTCTGACATCAACAAGGCATTTTCCTCCACACAACTTCCGCTCACTGGATATTTTCTTTTTCTGTACCATTCTCTGTAAACCCGAGAGATGATTGTGTGTGAAAATCCCAGTAGATCAGCAGTTTTTTTAAATACTCAGACCAACCCGTTTGGCAGCAACAACCATGCCATGTTCAAAGTAACTTACATCCCTCTTCTTCCCCATTCTGATGCACAGTTTGAACTTCAGCAAGTCATCTTCACCACATCTAGATGCCTAAATGCACTGAGTTGCTGCCATGTGATTGGCTGGTTAGCAATTTGTGTTACCAAGCAATTGTACAGGTCTACTTAATAAAGTGGCTGGTGAGTGTACTTCCCCCAGCAACAATAGAACCCCACCAGCAACAATAGGTCCTGCAGCAGTCATTCAATAGACCAGGGATGTCCAAACTTTTTTCAAAGAGGGCCAGATTTGATGAACTGAACATGCGCGAGGGCCGACCATTTTGCCTGACATTCTTTGAACCATTAAAATTCGGTCTAAGTGTGTCCATCCGAGCAATAATACACTTCCCCACAAGAATTCTCTTGATTTGTGGCTGTGTGTGGTGAATAGATGAGCTCAAGTGTATTATTTGGATACACCATATTTATTGACGTATAACACGCACCTTCACTTTAAGAAAACTTCAGGAAAAAAAAACTTAACATTTTAAATAAAGAACTGTAAAGCAAAACAAGGATCAGTGTCTATCTGCAGACCCACAATTGCTAGGAATGCAGCGCTCACCATTGCTAGGAATGCAGCGGCCACCATTGCCAGGGATGCACCCACCATTGCCAGGGAATTCACCCACCATTGCCGGGAATTCACTCACCATTGCCGGGAATTCACTCACCATTGCCAGGAATGCAGCCACCATTGCCAGGGATTCACCTGCCATTGCCAGGAATTCAGTCACCATTGCCGGGAATGCAGTCACCATTGCCAGGAATGCTGCCACCATTGCCAGGAATGCAGCCACCATTGCCAGAGAATTCACTCACCATTGCCGGGAATGCTGCCACCATTGCCAGGAATGCAGCCACCATTGCCAGGGATTCACCCGCAATTGCCAGGGATTCAGTCATCATTGCCAGGAATGCAGCCACCATTGCCAGGAATGCAGCCACCATTGCCAGAGAATTCACTCACCATTGCCGGGAATGCAGCCACCATTGCCGGGAATACAGCCACCATTGCCGGGAATGCAGCCACCATTGCCGGGAATGCAGCCACCATTGCCAGGGATTCACTCACCATTGCCGGGAATGCAGCCACCATTGCCGGGAATGCAGCCACCATTGCCGGGAATGCAGCCACCATTGCCGGGAATGCAGCCACCATTGCCGGGAATGCAGCCACCATTGCCGGGAATGCAGCCACCATTGCCAGGAATGCAGCCGCCATTGCCGGGAATGCAGGCACCATTGCCAGGAATGCAGGCACCATTGCCAGGAATGCACCCACCATTGATAGGAATGCACCCACCATTGCCAGGAATGCACCCACCATTGCCAGGGATTCACCCGCCAATGTCAGGAATTCACTCACCATTGTCGGGAATGCTGCCACCATTGCCGGGAATGCTGCCACCATTGCCAGGAATGCATCCACCAATGCCAGAAATGCAGCCACCATTGCTAGGAATGCAGCCACCATTGCCAGGCATTTCACCCACCATTGCCAGGCATTTCACCCACCATTGCCAGGAATTTCACCCACCATTGCCAGGAATGCAGCCACCATTGCCAGGAATTTCACCCACCATTGCCAGGAATGCAGCCACCATTGCTAGTAATTCACTCACCATTGCCACGAATGCAGCTCCACAATTGCAATTGCCAGGAATGCAGCCACCATTACCATCAGTGCAGCCATGGAGGGCAGGACGAGCGCCAAAGACATCTTACAGGAGAATCTCCTGTTTACACAACGGCCTCTTTAAGAGAAAGTCCCGCCTCCTTTGATGGACAGCACAGTCGTCCAATGGCAGAGACGGGACTTCCTATTACAGCTGCCGTGTAAACAGGAAGTTCTCCTCCTGTGTGCACGGCACTCGTCCCGCCTCCTCCCTCCGAGGCAGCTGGACTATACATCTTTTGTGGCCCCGGCGCTGGGAGATCGCCGGGGGCCACAAAAGATATATATGTTTAAACAACCAGGCGGGCCGTTCAAAACCGGACCGCGGGCCGCAATTGGCCCGCGGGCCGGACTTTGGACATGCCTGCAATAGACCCTCAAACAATCAGCATTAATAGACCCCCCCCCCAACGGTAGACCCCCAGAGCATCAATAGATTCTCCTCCAGCAACAATAGACACCCCAGCAAAAATAGAAGCCCCTCCCCCAATAGTAGTTTTCTTCCCCGCAATAACAGACCCATCCCAACAACACTACCCCCCCCCCATCCCCAGCAGCCCCAATCAATAGGTCCTTCATCGGCACCCCCCAGCACCCCTTCCCACAGTTCATACATTTCTTTTCAATGCCAGGTGCCAGAACTGCCATGTTCCCACTGAACAAAAGCTCTGGCTGTATAGAATAACCTGATTGTTCATCTGAAATTTGGATTACAAAATCTATTATCCGGCACAAACAAATACAAATTGTCCTTCCTTTTAGCTCTTTCAAGGAAGCTTGTCTTGAGTGCTTTCCAAAGCCCAAATATTTACTTGCAGTGAGCTCTGAGGATAGTTCTGAGTAATTTATTAATGCATGCACAGCTGCAATAAATCAATTCTGGTCTGCTAAGTTAATAAACCAGAGTTCTAAACAATTAGCGCTGTATGCCGTCCAAAAGAGAAGACCCAACATTTCCACATCAAATCAGTTTATGGGAAAACCATATTGGCACCACCCATGGGAGACAAAATGCCAGAAGGCTTTCATTATCTTAGAGGAAATTTCTAATTGGAGTAAGAAAAAGACCCTCAAAATCTGTCCAGCGCTGTGGAATATTGAGAAGTTCCTTGCTTGGAACTGAAGGTCAGCTTTGGGCAGAGTGTGAAAAAGTGCTTCAGAGGCATAAATCTGGTCTAACACTTTAGCTATCCAATTTTAGGTAGATATTTTTCCTTCAGATTTACCAAAATCATATAATATCAGGTCAAACCTTAAGAGTTTCAATTTGTATGAATTCAGGCAGGCCCTTGCACTACATGGTTTTGGTAAATCTAAAGGAAATCGAATAAAAGTTGTATAGTGTGTATGGGGTCTTACTTTTTATCTGTTACAGATTCCCATTCACTTACACCCTATACACACTATTAGATTTTCTGCAGATTTTTGTCTTCAGATTTACCAAAAACCATATAGTGCAAGGGCCTGCCTGATTGCATACAAATTGAAACTCTAAAGCCTCATACACACGATCGATTTTTCCGCAGACAGAACATCAGACTTTTTTCCAAAGGTGTGTGCCTGGATTTTGTTTTGCATACAAACAGTACACAATTGTCGGCCAACAAACACGAACGTAGTTATGTACTAGACTTACTGCAAGCTGATAAAGAGGAAGTTCAATTGTCAGGCGCCACCCTTTGGGCTCCTTCTGCTAATTTTGTGTTAGTAGAAGTTTGGTGAGTGTTGATTCACGCTTTTCATTTCATGCTTTTCATTTTGCGCTTTTCAGTTAGTTTCAAAATGGCTGTTCGTCAACCAGCCATGTTGCGGAATCGGAGGAGATAACATGTTATTTATTATTGGCCTTGGAGTTATTGCTTTGACCCAAGTCCAGTCCAAGAAGAGGAGGAGGAGGATTTCTTGGACCAAAAATTAGTTGTTTTAATAATCGTGACAATTTATGTCATATGGCTTTGCTGCGGGAGTTCCAGGAGAATAATCCGGATGATTTTCGAAATTATCTCCGGATGACGAACCCCTGCTTTCACCAACTCTTGGCATTGTTGACCCCCTATATTAAAAAGCAGGACACATGCATGAGGCTTTTATTTTATTTTTTGGTTGAATAATGATTTGATTTGGTATATTTTCTATATTTTTGGATGCATAGAATGCACTTTTTGGTTAAGTTCTATTGGCAGATAGCATGTCTAAATTTGTTTTCTTTTTTTAATGCACAATAAAAAATTTGGAGAATAATACTTGGCTATGTGTTTTACTTCAAATGAGAGTTTGGGAGTAGGCCGTTATATTTAAAAAAAATACAATGTAAAATTGACACGGGACACCAACATAGTTGTATCTTTGATCTTAAAAACAACGGGATAATGGTGTTGTGGTAACGTGCCCAAAAAAAAAGCATAATAGTATTATTCTTGATATCACTAGAAAAAGCTTTTCAAAATGAGTTTGCAATAACTCCATCAGTATCACCAGAAAAGCAGCTTCATTATTACCCCATTAAAGAAGAAGAGAATGTGCGCTGCATTTGGAGATTTCATAATTTGCCACGTCATGATTGTCAATTCCCCATTACGAATGCTAGTTTACAAGACCGACCGCTTCTGCTTCCGAACATGCGCGTTTGTACATTGGACTTTTGTTCACGCTCTGAAAATCCGAAAACACGCATTTGTTGGCAGAAAATTTGAAGACATGCCAGCCAACATTTTTTGGCGGAAAGTCCGACAACAATTGTCCGATGGAACATATACACGGTCGGATTTTCTGCCAACAGCCTGACATCGAACATTTCCCATCAGAAAATCAGATCGTGTGTATGGGCCTTTAAGGTTTGGCCTCATGTTATATTGTTTGGGTAGATCTGAAGACAAAAATACGCAGAAAATCTAGTGTGTATGGGGCCTTACATTTTTATTTTTTTTTTTATATAAAAGATGCAACTTCATTTTTTTAATTGCTGAAAAATCTTCTACAAATCTTAAGCCGACCATTCATTAACCTGTTAACCTGCATTATATTACATTTTTGGTTGTGGCTGTAAGAACAGTACCATATGATGTAAAAAAACTACCTTTGCAGTGGGGCCTCTCCTTTCTGTAAATATTAAATACTTTTTAAGTCCAGCATGGATTTTCATTTGATCTATGATAGAGTTTTTATAGGAGCCTTGGATACTAAGGTGTCGCTATTATTTAAAGCAGAGAGGGATAAATATTTTGGGGAGAATGCTATACCAAATATATGTTACATTTAATAAATTAAAAAGGTGCAAATATACTGCACTTTAAATAGGAGGATTCTTCAAATTCTAAAGAAAGTGTTTTCTGGATCGCAGCAGTCATTCCAAATTAATAGCTTGTACAGTAGTTGAATCCCCTACTCCACTTTCACATTACCATGAAAACTACCCTTTAATCACCAAAGAGAAGTGAATTCTAGCTGCTTGTTGGCAGGCATTCACTTCGGTAGATATTCATCTGGCCTGTACCACTAGGTTGACCGATGCATCAAAGTGAGCTTTGTACTGTATCCCACTTCTAAGTGGCCTTTTACTGGGAGAACAAAATGCTAGCTTTGTTGTTAGGAGCCTTCGACAAACACAGCTTCTTTAAATACGTTATTTCACTTTTGTTCTTAACAGGAAAACTTTACCTATGCAACATCTAGCAAAACGCTAGATCAGAGCCGTTCAATGTTTTTGTGTTGGGAGTCAAAATGCTGGTTTCAGCCATCCTTCTAGGAACCCAGTAATTGTGATTTTTAATCTGAAGAAAGAAAATGAATTGTGAATACCTCTGATCCTTAAAGTGATACTAAAATCACGTTTTTTTTAAAGTTAAAAATAACAAACAAGTTATACTTACCTGCTGTGTGCAGTTGGTTTTGCACAGAGCAGAGCCGATCCTCTGCTTCTGGGGGCTCTTCGGCTTTCCTGCCCCCTGCCCCCTGTTGAGTGCCCCCACAGCAAGCAGCTTGCTATGGGGGCTCCCAAGCCGAGCCACAGCTCCCTGTGTCCATTCAGGCACGGAGCCATGGCCCAGCCCTGCCCCCTTTCTCTCCTCATTGGCTGGCTGTGATTGACAGCAGCAGGGAGCCAATGGCGCCGTGCTGCTGTCTCAGCTAATGAGGAGGGGAGTCCCGGGCAGCCGAGACATTGCTGCAACATCGTTAGATCTAGATGGGCCCAGGTAAGTATTGGGGAGGGAATGTATTAAGGTAAAAAAAAACCTTCTCTCTTTACAACTACTTTAAACATCCCCTGCTGGTATTTCTGGCAGCATCATTAGGCGTGATTATTTTCTGTAATGAATAGGGCCCCCCTCCCACCACTGTTGCTGGGTTCTCCAATGTGATTGGAGAGCCCAGGACCACTGCAACCTGTGTGGCCAACATTCGTACCTTCCCCTCCTTAGTGATGAATGAAGCTGGAAGGGACGAGTATTATACCACTTCCAGTCAAAACCAAGGTTTAATCCATGTATGGGCAGGCTGGTGGTACTGACGGTGATCCATTGATCCTATCATATTTTTGGCACACAGTCACCACAAGCTTCCCCACTAGCAAAACACAATAGTGCGGTAGGAGGGATTCCTCCATTAACAGTCAGTGAATTTTCTTCCAGGGGTTGCAGGAAAGAAAATAGGATTATCTATGGCTTGCCTAAGTGCCCATTCATTCTAGTTTGTAACGTGTTGTGGTTAAATTTAACTTAACAAAATGCAATATGTGTAGTACTATTGTATAACCATTGACTATATTGCATGGTGCATTTTCAAGATCTATATGAAAGATGCAAAAAGCCGGATTTAAAAAAAAAACACAATATAATACTCAATTTGTTATTTTTTTATTTTATTATTATTTTATTAAAATCTTGCAACAAAATACAGTACGTTAAAGTGTTACTAAACCCACAACAGTAAAATCTGTCTGTATATGCAGAATAGCATGATTGTTATACTCACTGTGGAACTTAAGGGTTTAATCCTCTGTATTGTGTAAAAAGACTCTTTGATCCTGTATGGACAGATCCTCCCCTCCTACAGGGCCTCTCTTTGCAAGGCCACATAAGACGCAGTCAGAGTGGTAAGGCTGCACATGCTCAGTTTGGTGTCTGTTGCTGGAGAGAACATTTCCTAGTTGAGCAGATCTTGCCAGGTCACATGGTGTTGACATCACACATTTGAGCGTGTATACAGATCCTAAATGAAAGCCCAGTAACTAAAAAAAAAACACAATGGGTGGGATGTCACATCTTGATTAATGGATGATCTGCTTCCAATAACAGCATGAGGACACAGGCTATAGTGGAAATCTCCTCCTAACTGAACACTCAGCACTCGGGCAAAACCTGCAGTTTATCAACTGACCGTGGTATGCAGATCAGCCAAAAACGTGTATAGTGGCAGTATTTTAATGTAAAAAGAAGATTTATAAGCTGTGGACACTGCGGGGGGGGGGGGGGGGAGGGGGGGTTGGGGCGGATGAACTATTTTCATATTGCTGGGTTTAGTAATGCTTTAAGTTATTCATAGGCAATGCTTCAAAAGCCTTTACAGGTTACTAGTTTAGCGTTAAACAGGAGGTCTGGCACTAGAGTTATTGTTCTGACTCACTTTTACGGCGCTACCTCACATATGTGGTGTGATCCCTGTTTACACATGCAGGACTTAATGTACACGTTGACATTTGCACATGAGCACAGGGGAATAGGAGTGCTTTATATATTTTTTTACATTTTATTATTCATCTTATTTTCTTTTTTTTTACACTTTTTATTTACATTTTTTTGGATCAACTTTATTGCTATCACATGAACAATATACCTTGTGATAGCATGGAGGGGAATGTATAGATGTTGGCCACACAGGATGCATCGGTCCTGGGCTCCCCGACCGCATCAAAGAACTCGGGAAGAGTGGCGTGAGGGGGGGAGCTCTAAATGATATTTTACTATTATAAATGAACAAGCAGCACTGAACACTCATTCATAAGTGTGACGGATAATTCGCTGCTGTGTGTCTATCAGTGGCTGCATTTACACATAAACAGCCTAGTCGTTGGATCGCACAGCAACGCTATATAAATAAATCGTGTATAATAATAATACTTATGTGGAGGAGGACAGGGTTAGTGAGAAAAGCTTAGCCCTAAATAATTTTTGACATTTGAAAAGTAAATCACTCCAGGGCACTTTCGCAAGGCACTACTGGCAGCTGGAAAGACAACCGGAGGCGCCTTATGCCAAATTAGTGGATTACTTTTATTAATTGCACCACTGTTGACGATTGCTTTGGTTCTTTATCTTGGCACAGAGAATGCTTTTACATATGCATCATTGAGTAATTGTTCTTCTACTGTCATCTTCAGATATATACAGCATATAAATATTTTGCAAGTGGCATATTTTTTTAGCAAAAGTGTACAGTCAGTGTCCGTTATTTCCCTACAACACTAAATCAATACTAAGCCTAGATGGAAATCGTGCTGAATTTGCACGATTTCATACCCACATTTCAGTCCCGACTCCGGGTTCCTGCACAGATGTCTATACAAATCGCACCCCAAAGTTGCCAAAAGTAGTACTTTTAGCAATCGGTGCGACGCCGCACCCATTCGAACAGTGCCATTGCCAGCAAAAGCTTCTGATTTGGCATGCGATTTGACATGTCAAATCGCATGCCAAATCACTGCAATGTGAACCAGGGCTAAATGTCCTGCAATTTGAACCAGGGCTAATAAGTATATTGGAATAGTCTCTAGTTAAAGTTGTACTTAACCCAGGACCCTGCAATCACTATACTGGGTCTCCCACAGTACACAGGACATGGAAATGCAATTATTTTCGTAAATATAAACTGCTAAAAACCCTTTCTCATCAGCAGTATATAGCAGTCTTGTGACTTCTATCAGTGTCTGGTTAAAGCTTGTAGCAGGAGTTTTCCTTCTACTCTGACTGTCCTATGACGCTGCATAACCCCTGACCCTCTGTCTGGATAGTGCTGATTGGCCCTGTAGTAATCACATGCACCCTCCCAAGAAAAAAAACTCTTTAACAATACACACCAAACTGAACATGTGCAGAGTGCTCCTAGGCTCTGTACTAAGAGGAGATGATTGGGGACAGTAAAAGACGGGGAGGATGAGAGAAGAAGGGATCAAGCAGCCTTTTTACACAATGCAGAGGATTAAGCCCTTAGGTTCCAAAGTGAGTATAACAAACATGTGTTACTGCATATACAGACTGACTGTTATGGGTTTAATAACACTTTAACAACATGTTCAAAACATATGTTATACCTAAGTATAGAATTCCCCCTTGAGGTCTGTAAGGATGAGAGCTTAGTTGTAAATCCAGCAACGTAAGGGGAGATGCTTGTGCTATTCTATCCTTATTGTAGGTTGCATTTGACAATGGGTCAATAAGCTTAAAGTCTTGCTTTTTTTTTTGTTTACAAATAACAAACATATCATACTTACCTGTTCTGTATAGTGGTTTTGCATAGAGAAGCTCCGATCCTCCTCTTTTTGGTTCCCTCTTCGGTGCTCCTGGCCCCTCCCTCCTGCCCCCACAGCAAGCAGCTTGCTATGGGGGCATCTAAGCATAGTCGTAGCTCTGTGTGTCCATTCAGAGTTGTGGTTCAGCCCCACCCCCTCTCTCCTGATTGAGTAACTGACTTTGATTGACAGCAGTGGGAGTCAATGGCGCTCGCTGTGTGTCTCAGTGAATCAGGAGGGTGATTTCCCGACAGCTGAGTTTCTTGTGCAACATCGCTGGATTGAGATGGGCCTCAGGTAATTCTTAGGGGTGCTAGAATGCATTAAGATAAAAAAAACCTGCCTTTAGAACTACTTTAATGATAGGGTGTTATATTCTATGTTTATTGCACACTGTATTTAAAGTGATTGTAAATAATCACCTTGTAAGACAACTCAATCAGTTTAAAATAGAAATGAAAGGCAAAACATTTTTGTACAGATATAAAAATATATTATACCTTTTTTTCCCCCTTTTTATAAGTGATCACATCCCCTCTTTTCTCAGCTACATAATAGCTGGGGGAGGAATAGCAGCAGCCCTGAGCTTCCCAGTAAATGGCTGTGCAGCAGGTGCGTGTCAGGACAAGTCTAAAGCCGCGTACACACGGGCGGACTGTATGGCCTACTTAGTCCGTCGAAACACATTTCAGCGGACAGTCCGCTCGTGTGTGGGCTTCAGCGGACTTTTTCAGCGTGCAGTCTGGCGTACTAAGTATTTTGGAATTTCCGTAATACTGTCCGTCATACTTTGGTTTCAGCGGACAATCCGCTCGTCAGTAGGCTAGTTCGACGGACTAAGAATGGCGCATGCTCAGAAAGGATTTACACGGCGAAAGGTTGCATTGCTGTGTATTGGACTTCCTATTTCTAGTCCCGTCGTACGTGCTGTACACGTCATCGCACAAGCTTTCGACGGACTGTTTGTGCATCCGTGTGTGGTCAAGTCCGTTCATTCGAAAGTATGACGGACTGTCCGTCGGATTGTATGACGGACTAAGTAGGCCATACAATCCGCCCGTGTGTACGCAGCTTTATCATTGGAGGAGAGCGCATTGAGCTCCCAACATAGTCAAAGAACTGATCACGCTGTGCTCACCTGCTTAGTGTGGTCAGTTTTTAATAGAAAAGCAGAGGGACTGGCATAAACACCAGGGATTTCACACAAAGGAAGCAATACAAAGAGAACAGGATGTGTTCTCATACAAGTATATGGTACAGCAGGCTCATATCAGGAATCTGCAGTGTTGAGGTAAGAAACTCTTTAAAGGGTTTGTTAACTCATTATATAAGACTATGCCAGCCCCTCTATCAGAGGCTGACATAGCACACATGTAAGTAGTTTTCAAAAACGAGCGCTCTAAATACCGAATTTGCGCTGTCTTTAGGCTGGTCACTTGACTCGCGGGCGCTTTACAGCTCAGATGGATGTCTTCTGCGGGAGGAGCCATGATCTCTCTCTGATGTCAGCTTGGGAGATCACGTGGCCGCTTGTCTCCTCTGCAGAAGCTCTGTCTCGTAGCTGTAAAGCGTCCACGAGTCATGTGACCGGCCTGAAGACAGCTCAAATTTGGTATTTAGAATGCTCGTTTTTGAAAACTACTTACGTAGTGTGCTATGCCAGCCTCTAATAGAGGGGCTAGCAGTGACAATTGTACCTTTTTTTTTTTTTTCAAGAATAGTGGCGGGGGTCGGGGCGGAGACAGACACAGAGAGGAAGATAACAAGCAGGAAGGAGGGGGTGAGGGGGAGAGAGGAGAGCAGAGAGGACAGCAGAGTATGATGGAGGGACATACTCTGACCACGGTGTTCAGGGCTCAGCAGCCCTGATTTTCGTGGTCAGTACGGAGAGGGGATACAGGAAGTGGCAGGTTCAGGGAGGTTTTTTTTACAGTTAAGACCCCTTTCACACTGCCAGCGTTTTTCAGGCGCTACAGCTCTAAAAATAGCGCCTGAAAAAGCGGCTCCATTCAGTCCAGTGTGAAAGCCCGAGGGCTTTCACACTGGAGTGGTGTGCTGGCAGGGCGTCAGAAAAAATGCTGCGTACAGCTTCTTTGGAGCGGTGAACTCACCGCTGTTCCCCATTGAAATCAGTGGGGCAGCGCTGCGATACCGGCTCTGGCGGCGTTTTGCAGGCAGATTTAACCCTCTTTTTGGCCTCTAGCGGGGGGGTTAAAAAAACGTCCCCAGCTAGTGGCCGAATAGTGCTTCTAAAACAATCGTAAGAATAGCGCCGCTTTCCCGCTGATGCCCAAAGCGGCTCGGTGTGAAAGGGGTCTTATGCCACATACACACGGTCGGAGAATCCGTCGGAATGCGTCTTATCGGACCGTGTCGTCAGATAATCCGACTGTGTGTGGTATGCATCGGACTGATTCCCTCCGAATCTCCGTCGGACCCAATTTTCCAATATGTTGGAAATATTTCCTGACCAACTGGGCGATCGGACATACTCCGATCATGTGTAGCGAATTTTGATCGGACCAAGTGCCACGCATGCTCAGATCAAATTCCTACATCAAAGCTATTGGCTACTAGCCTGAATGTAGTCCCATCGTAACGAAATTACGTCACCGCGTTCTTGGCAACCGCTAAATCAGACAACTTGGCCCGACCGTGTGTATGCAACAGTTTCGGACACAATCCGTCGGACTAAATCCGACGGGCAAAATCCGACGGATTTGGTTGCCAAAATCTCCGACCGTGTGTACGTGGGTTTAGAGAGGGGCAGATTACACAGCTCAAGCACTGTGCTGTGTAATTTGCTTTAAGGGACCAGGATCTGAATATTTTTCTGGGGGGTTAACAAACACTTTAAGGACTTACTTATGTGTGTGATGTATTCTATGCTTATGGCATGCTGTGTTTCCTAAGAGATAATAAGCTTAATTCTAAATATGTTGTGATCCATGCATTGTGATTTTGAAATCGTCACTCATAACTGAGGGTAAGGAAGCAAGGTACAGTAAACTACTTATTTTATCCTCAACCAATATATTTCATATTATGAACATATTAGTCCTTGAGATATCATATTGCTAGATTGCTGGCATGTAGCATATGAATCTTCAAATTCTGAATGTTCTTGGCATGTAGTGGTGGGAAACAAGTGATACTAGAAATGTTGATTTAGCAGTTTACTGTGTTTGTGGAAACACTTTGCATACTGTTCAGTGAACAGCATACATGTTTATTAAAAGGATTAGTGGAGTGAGATTATATTACTGTTTAATTGCTTATTGTCAATCCAGAAAAAATAAAATAAAAATCAGACAATGATAAGGTCTCATGCTCACTGCAGCGGTCAAATGTCTGTTATACTGGCATTTTACTTTTTTTTTCTGCCCCTTTTTCTTCTGTCCATGCACACATAGGTGATTGCAGGGGCATTTAGAGGCAGAAATCTAAACACATCAAAATCGCATTCAGGAGAGGTGAATTTTGGCAGTAAAATGGGTCTAAACACATTTAAATTGGTCTAAATGCGCCTAAACTCTAGGCACATCTAGCATTTGAGTGCTCCTTCATTTTTAGGGCCAGAATAAACTAATATTCTGTCCAATTAAATAAATAAACGTCCAAATGCTTGGCATGCCTGAGCGCATCTAAATGCATTTACAAAAGTTGCTTCAGGCGTGTTTTTAACCCTGCTTTTCCCCTGTCAAGGTAAAAGCGTTCTGAAGAGCATAGTGTGCATAAGGCCTAAGCCTGGATGCACAAGACGAGCCTTAGGCCGCGTACACACGGGCGGATTGTCTGCCCAACTTAGTCCGCTGAACCGTGTTTCAGCGGACAATCCGCTCGTGTGTGGGCTTCAGCGGACTTTTTCAGCGGACAGTCTGACGGACTAAGTCTTTCGGAATTTCCGTAATTTTGTCCGTCCAAACTTGGTTTCAGCGGACAGTCCGCTCGTGTGTAGGCAAGTTGGACGGACTAAGTATGGCGCATGCTCAGAAAGGATTTACACGCCGAAGGTTGCATTGCAGTGTATTGGACGTCGTATTTCTAGTCGTACGTGCTGTACACGTCATCGCGCAAGCCTTCAGCGGACTGTCTGTTCATCGTGTGTGGTCAAGTCCGTTCATTCAAAAGTTGAACAGACTGTCTGTCGGATTGTCTGACGAACTTAGTTGGGCAGACAATCCGCCCGTGTGTACGCGGCCTTAAAGGGGTTGTGAAGGCAAAAGTTTCTTAATACATTCTATGCATTAAGATAAAAAAAAAAACCTTCCGTGTGCAGCAGCCCCCCTAATGCTTACCTGAGCCCCATCTAGATCCAGTGATGTTGTAGCAGTGTCTCAGCTGCCCTTGTCCTCTTCATTGGCTGAGACAGCAGCGTGGCTCCATTGGCTCCCGCTGCTGTCAATCAAAGTCAGTCAGCCAATGGGGGGAGAAAGGGGGCAGGCAGGGCCGCGGCTCTTTGTCTGAATGGGCACGGAGCTGTGACTCGGCCCGGGTGCCTCAATAGCTAGCTGCTTGCTGTGGGACCACCCAACAGGAGTGCCGAAGTGGGATCCAAGAAGGGGAGGATCCAGGCTGCTCTGTGCAAATCCACTGCATAGAGCAGGCAAGTATGACATGTTTGTTATGTTTAACGAAAAAAACAAAAAACAAGACTTTACAAGCACTTTAATAAGGATGATCTTAGTACATATATGAATATATGATTTCAATGGATTTAGATTCATTTTGTCATTGTTTTCTTAATCTACAGTAGTTTTCATTTGTATTGTTGAGGGTAACAAATAAACAGAAAGAAAAAAATCCGTCATTCTTCTAGGAATATTTTGGTATGCAGTTACTCCTTTTATGAGCATTGTCAGTTCCAGAAAAAATAGCCAAATGGAATACTGAAAAACAGATGGGAAGTCAGGAAGATATCTACAGTCAAAATGTAAAAACCTTGTATTCATTGTTCTAATTACTTCCAGCCTACTTCTACTGCTCTGAACAATCTTGAAGCTTGTAAACTTACTAAGATATTCACACATTGACTTTTTTTAATTCTGTGACATACATTCATATTTATATTGTTTTTTTTTTAAGTTTTAAAACTCACAACAGTCTGTAAATGCTTGATTGCTTGTTATACTCACTGTGGAACCTAAGGGGGCAATCCTTTGCATTATGTATAAAGGCTGTTTGATCCAGTCTCTCTGATCCTCTTCTTCTTCCACTGTCTCCAAAAAAATAACCTGATATTTACAGAACCAGGGGACGGGCTGCACATGCTCAGTTTGGTGTGTATTGCTAGAGAGTTTTTTTTTTCTTGGGAGGGTGCATGTGATCTGCACAGGGCCAATCAGCACTGTCCAGACATGTCCAGACAGAGGATCAGTGCAGTATGAAAACTCCTCCTACAAGCTTTACCACTGTGTACTGTGGGAGACCAGATATAGTGAATGCAGGTTCTGGGTTTAGTAACACTTTATTACCTATACAAAAATGTTTTTCCTTCCATTTCTATTTTTTGAATAGGTGTGTTATACAAGGTGATTGTTTAAAATCACTTTAACCACCCCTGTCAAACTGGGGCCGCCCGAGCATTAGCAGTAAAGCGCCGCTTGTGTTTGCATGGCTTTACGGCGGCTAGTGGCAGAGAAAGTGGTTAAAATCGCCCATTTTGCTTTTCAGGCAGTTTTCTGGCGCTTTGGAAGTGCTGGGCATTCATTTCAATGGGCGGGGCGTTTTGGGAGCACTGAATATAGCGCTCCCAAACCACCCCAAAGATGCTGCTTGCAGAACTTTTTCTAAAGTACCACAAGTGCACCACCCCAGTGTGAAAAGTCACGCTGAAAAGAATGAGAGGCGGTTTTCAGGAACTATTTCTAGCGCGAAAACCGCCTTAATGTGAAAGGGTTCTAAAGGACACAGATCTGCTTAAAGCGTTTACAGCATGTAATGTGGTATAGAATTATTGCCATATTAGGAAGGCTAACAGCATTGTACAGTAAATGCCAGTAAGTGTTAGGACAGCGAATGTTTATTCGCTGTTCTAACACACCTGGGTGAACTGCGAGCGCCAAGCATGGCGCTCGCAGGTCACCATTTTGAAGCCTATTAGAGCCTATGGCTCTAATCAGGTGCTTCAAAAACACCCCCTGCTGCTGTAATTTTTGTACCCGAAAAGAGGCCGGGCACCTGACTAGGGGGTGGCAGCGGCGGCCATGGATAGATTCATGCAATGCATGAATTTATCCATTGGTCATAGAGGGGGTGGCTGGAGAGAGAGGGAGGCACCCATGCGCCCTTATGGATGCACCACCACTGTCTATACAGCTTGCGATAAGGTACCATTGTCAGCACAACACATTGTCTTACATAAGACCCACAGGGACAATCTTTTCCACTGGTGAAATAAGTAGAAAATCAATCCCTCTCCACTTTATCCAAAACTAAAAAAAAGTTTTGTCTTTAGTTATATTTAGATTGAATTTAGGATACACTACGGTATATACATTGAAATGATCAAACTTTCTTTGTAGATGTACATCCTTTCTGATTTCCTGTCATTATGTGAAAGGCATGTCTTTAGAAGTACATGGGTGTAAGTATCTTACCAGAAAATGAAACGTCTACAGCAGAAGATGACTGAAAATGAACTTCTATTCCTGTGTAGACTTCGGGGAAAAGCAAAACAGGAAATAAGATTTCTGGGGTTGTGCTGAACAGTATACACAACTCCTCCAGGTTGCATTGTTTCAAGGAGGCAACATTTTCATTTTTTGACATTTGGAGGTAATGACAGGTTTTGCAGATTGTAGGTCAATTTAATAAAAAAATATATATATACAGAATAGCTATTGCAGCAGTGATATATATATATACTATATATAGCAGGGGTCTCAAACCGGCAGCCCTCCAGCTGTTGCGAAACTACAAGTCCCATGAGGCATTGCAAGGCTGACAGTTACAAGCATAACTTCCCATAGGCAGAGGCATGGTGGGTCTTGTAGTTTCGCAACAGCTGGAGGACCGCCAGTTTGAGACCCCTGATATATAGTAAGTTCTCCTTTACCCTCCACTACCTAAAAATTGAATGCCTAAGTCCTAAAATGAACCCCATATGCCCCCACCCTTCATAATATGTTGCAACTTACAAGTTCTTAGATGGGGCGACCGCATCAGTTTCCTTTTTCTGGCTTTTCTCTATTTAGGCTGGGTTCACACTTATTCGAATCGGATGCAGGTTTCCCCACATCCAATTCGCATGACAGGCAGGGGCGGACTGACCATTCGGGCACTCGGGCACTGCCCTAAGGGGCCCCATCAGGGTTGCCAGCCTCAATAAAACCAGGGACAGTATGTAAAAATCTGTGTTTTTAAAAAAAAATCCCAAGATTATATCTGCCCCGTTTCTCCAGTACCTTTTCAGTGTGTGTATGTGTATTCTGTGTGTGTATATTGTGTGTCTGTGTGTGTGTATACTGTGTGACCCCATAAATAAATAACACCCAAAGTGTAGTCATTTTCAACAATGTATTAAGTAAAATACATAAAAAATCCAGTGGGAATGTACTCATAAAGGTAGCAGTCAAAAACAGCTTTGTAATCTCACATTAGTGTGCAGTCCAGTAAGGGTTTTGCACAGAGCAACCCCGATCCTCCTCTTCTCGGGTCCCTGCTGCCGCTTCTGGTTCCCCCCCGCTCCCCGAATGCCCACCATAGCAAGCCACTATATGATTAGTGCGAGTGGTTTGCAATTGCCAGTGGAAGTTATGTGCAATTTAAATGCAATTTCACTGCTGTACATTTCTGGAAGCAATTTTATGGTTACTACTACTACGGCCTGGTTCATTCTTTAATGCGATTTTAATTGCAATTATACAGAGTGAGTGGTTTGCATCTCTCAGTGGAAGGGGTGTACAATTTTCATCATGTGAATGAGATTTAATACTACTACTCCTGTAGAGGAGGAGAATAGATGAGGGGAAAACTCACCAAAATTGCATAAAAACCCATTTACATGCATTTTATATGTGTTTCCAGAAGTCTATGGGCTACAAAATCGCACTGCGTCGTAACAAAGTAGCCCATGACTCTTTCCCAAACCTGCATCACAGTTGTTGTGCAATGATGTGAACAGCCACCGTGGAAAATCATGTTATTTCCATTGCTATGGGATTCTGTGAGACTCAAGTCACATCGCAAATTGCACTACTGTGAACCAGGCCTTAGTGGGAGATGATTCAGACATGGCCGATTCCTGCTGTAACTCCTGTTCTAGTTGTTTTAGGTGGCGCAAATGCTCATTTTTCTGTGCAGAAGGGATTTGAATAATGTGTCCAGGAATTATAGATGTATAGGGTTCCTATAAGGTAGACATGGATGAAACTGAACATCAATAGTCCAAAGATGGGGTCGTTTAGTAGATCTTAAGACTAAAGGCGAAGCAGAGCCACCAGCATGTCCATTCGGCGTCCCACAGCTAACAGCTGTTACTACCCCATCTTTGAGACCGGGTTCGCTTAGCTGAGACCGGGTTCTCTTAGCTGCCCATTTTTTGCATCAAGGGCCCTACCCTGCAGTTATCATTTGATTTTGGAAATTTGGTTCTTCCCTTCTGCCCTGCCTCTTCCAACGTGGGTCCTCCCTGCACAGTCCTTTGCCTTTTTCGCTTCAGTGTATCTCCTATCTTCTCCCAGTGCCACTCTCCTGGTTTTGGAGTAGTAGAGGGTTGATTCCTACAGGGCCTTCTAATTCTGTTGACATCTTTCCAATTATTGAAATTCATCAGCTACTGAGTTATATATGTGAGGCCCAATACACTGGAAAGCCATATCACCTGACTGTTTGACCTCATTGCTTTTAATCCATAATATATCGCATGTGCATATTTGCATACTTTGCTATAACCTTGTTTTACATAATCTACACTCACCCCTGATGAAGGAGTGTACAGTCCCTCCGAAACGCATAGGGTAACAAGTGTTGGGACTCACTTTATTGTGTATGGGTGCTCAACTCTGCAATATAGACATTGTTTTCTTATTTTTAATTGTTTTGTATTATTCCGTGTTTATTTTTTGTGATTACGTATATATAGATTTTGTACTAATAAAAACACAGTTTTGTACTCTTCAATCATACGGTTGTACGCACCTTCAAAGTCCACCAATAGGGATTTTCTTTCTTTGCAATTTTTATAGGATGTGGCACAACAAACACGCACAGATATGCCATTCTGTACCCTTGTTTATCCATGTCTTTATGGACCTTGCTTTGTGCACTGCTGCGCAGTCATGTTGGAACAGGAAGGGGCCATCCCCAAACTGTTTGCTCAAAGTTGAGAGCATGAAATTGTCCAAAATGTCTTGGTATGCTGATGCCTTAAGAGTTCATTTCACTGGCACTAAGGGACCAAGCCCAACCCCTGGAAAACAACCCCACATCATAACCCCCCCCCCCCCCTCCACTGTATTTGGGCCAGTCCATAAAGACAAGGATGAGCAAGTTTGGGGTGAAGGAACTTGACTGGCCTGCACAGAGTCCTGACCTCAACCTGACAGAACACCTTTGGAATGAATTGGAGTTGGCACTGCAAGCCAGGCCTTCTAGTCCACATTAGTGCCTGACCTGACAAATGCGCTTTTGAAAGAATGGTCAAAAATTCCCATAGACACACTCCTAAACCATGTGGACAGCCTTCCCAGAAGAGTTGAAGCTGTTATTGCTGCAAAGGGTGGGCCAACTCAATATTGAACGCTACGGACTAAGACTGGGATGCCATTATCCTCCTTGGCGGTATTCCAGAGTGTGGCTCGGGGTGAATTTTCACTACCAAAAGCTGTAACCCTAAGCCACACTCTGAATTGCATCGCAGGATCCAGGCAAAGTTACTTACCTTGTCCCCAGGATCCTGCGATGTCTCCCTGCTGTGTGTGTGTGCGAGCTGTCCTCCACTCGATTCATCACAGTGCCAGGCTCCGTTCCCTGCAGCGCATGGGGACGGAGCCTGGCGCCAAATTCAAAAAGTGCAAAAAGCATAATACATAGGGTACACTGTAATCTTACAGATTACATTACTGTATCAAATCATTTCACATCCCTTTTGTCCCTAATGCTTTGTTCAGTGCCCTGCATGCACTTTTATATTATAAATATTGTTCTTTCTGCCTGGAAACTTGAGAATGTCCATAGCAACCAAAAAGTGTCCCTACATCAAAAGTGGTTTTAGACCAGCTAGAAAACAGTGATAATAAATTAGAATCACTTGCAGAATTAAGCGATAGTGATTTGTGGGGATATTAGTCATCAAACACTGAAAGTAACGACAGTGACAATTGTTTCAAACTTTATCATACCCGGGATGTCTACCAGACTATTGTTTGGACAGATTTAAGTGTATTATTACTAAGAATTACAGGCCTACAATAAAAAATGCCAAATTTCTATGCAAAACAATGTACCACTTTCAGCATCAAAAATATGACATAATAATACCGCCAGGGAGGTTAAAGTTCATGTGTGTGTATAAAGGCAGGCGTCCCAATACTTTCAGTAATATATGGTATATCTAAGTAGAAAATCATAGTGGTAATTGTATGATGCTATGTGTGCAGATATGTTCATTCTATGGTCCCACTGTATGTAGGAATGTAGCCACCCTCTCTTGCTCGTTCCTGAGAGGGACTAGACTACGGACCGTCAGGGCATTCTGCATATGGTGCTTCAAGAAACAGGTTCACTGGCCTAGTTCTTTATTGTCACACAGTAACTTTGCCAAGAACTTTTGGGAGGCCATTGAAATTTCTTCCAGCTCTAATGATCCTAATTTATGCAGAAGGCCTAATCTGTGGGATCCACTTGGGGAACAAGTGCAGGCATTGACTGTTGTCTAATCAGGTAGAGTCAGCTAAAGAAAGCCAAGTGGTCTTCTCAGCTGTCTGCTGCAACCCAAACACAAGCAGTCATCTCACGGAAGGGCAGGTGAGGCACGCTCCAGACAACTGTGGAACTTACCTATTATGGAGGAAAAAATTACAGATCAGTTTTTTTAACCTACACAATTATTGTTCATCCTATCGCCAGAAACTATCATCTAATGTCCTTAAGCACTTTTATTATTACTAGTAAAAATTAAGGATAGACCTATTCCCTATAGCAAATTGTTAAATACTTTCTAATTTAGTCGGAAAGACATGCACAAAGGGAAAAGTGTGAGGTTTATTTCCAACATCCTATTTCACTGTCAAACGTTCACCAAGAGACAGAGTAAAATCAAAATATATAGGACTATTGTGTTTAACACAAATTCAGAAGTCCTTGTGCCTATACCAGTGATTCTTAACCAGGGTTGTGTGGAACCCTAGGGTTCCTCCATGGTGGCTAGGGGTTCCTTCAGCATTGGCAAATTTCTGCCTCTCAGATAAGTTCCCACTCACACCATTGATCTTTTTAGCTATCTGTAAGGAGGTAATTCTTTCCAATGACCACAAGTGTGAGGACCATTCTTCCCACTGACCATCACACTAATGCCGCGTACACACGGTCGAACTGTTTGACGTACTTAGTCCGTTGAAACACATTTCAGTGGACAATCCGCTCGTGTGTGGGCTTCAGCGGACTCTTTCAGCGTGCAGTCCGGAGTACTAAGAATTTCGGATTTTCCAAAAATCTGTCCGTCATACTTTGGTTTCAGCGGACAATACGGTCGTCAGTATGCTAGTTAGACGGACTAAGAATGGCGCATGCCCAGAAAGGATTTACACGGCGGAAGGGTGCTTTGCTGTGTCTTGGACTTCCTATTTCTAGTCCCGTCGTACGTGCTGTACACGTCATCGCGCAAGCTTTCGACGGACTGTTTGTGCATCCGTGTGTGGTCAAGTCCGTTCAGTGGAAAGTACGACGGATTGTCCGTCGGATTGTATGACGGACTAAGTATGTCAAACAGTTCGACCGTGTGTACGCGGCATTATGTGTCATGAGTTGCAGATTTCTAATTTTTAGCAGGAGTTCCTCGAGACCAGAGAACTATTTCAAGGGTTCCTCTGTGTTGAAAAGGTTGAGAAAGGCTGGCCTATACACACAGAGCAAAGTGAATGTGTGAACGGCCTTTTCTGTGTAATGTGCTACTCAACAAACTCCATCTGTCCCCATATTAGAGAGCATGTGATGGCAATGAGAACATCTAAAGAACCTCTCATTCTGATGCTTGCGTTTACAAGGCCTATAGGTACCTAAAATTAAATATGTTGTGGATTTTTTCATATAAAGCACAAGTGTCATAAAGATTCTTCAGGTTTCTGTATCATTTTCAAGTATTCGTGTTAATGCTATTAGTAACCTGTAATATGGGTTTACAGGCCCTGTTGTGAGGCAAGTTGCAGCAGTTTTAATTTGGTGCTCCTTCCTTGTAGGTATATGTGTTGGTCCAGACTGAGTATAGGGTGGAACACTTCACACTCATTTGTGGATTTAATAACCCTCTAAGTTGATAGTTAAACCTCTAAAGAACAAAATATTACTTGCATTATACTAATTAGAAGTGCTAAATTGTTGCAGTGTGGTCCATAATGATGATTGTTAGATGCATGACTAAATAATAGTTGCGTTAATAGGGGCTAAATCCTGATCCCAACCAGAAAACAAGTTCAGATGGTTAAGCATGACATGTTTCATAGTTTTACTGTTAAAAGATTGTAAAAAATATGCATTCTATTTTACATTAATATGATCTTTTCAGGCAGCTTTATGTTTAGAGGGTACCCTGCTTACCTCCATACTTCCACGTCCAATGATTTCTGGGAAGCAGTGTTCCGCTCAGAGCAGAGGCAGTAATTATTAACTCTCCCTTCATTGCTGTCAGTGGCAGCAATAATAATGATCAGCATTGGTGTCAGTGACAGTGGCAGCAATAATATACCTGCTACTTTTACGTCAGTAGCAGCAATAATAACTCTGCTTTGGTTTCAGCACAAGCAATAATAATCCTCAGCTTTGGTGTCAGCACCAGCAATAATAACACTTAATATTTGTGACAGTGACAGCAATAATAACTCTGAGGATTGGTGTTGGTGCCAGCTATAATAACTCTGAGGATTGGTGTTAGTGCCAGCTATAATAACCCTTAGGAATGTTGTTTGTGCCAGCGATGATAACCCTTAGGAATGTTGTTTGTGCCAGCGATAATAACCCTCAGGATTGGTGTCAGTGGCATCAATACTACCCTCCTCCCCTTTCTTGGTGTTAGTGACAGCAATATTACCCCCCCCCCCTCATTTGTGTCAGTGGCAGAATTTATAAACCTCAGCATTTGTGACAGTGGCAGCAATAATAACCCTCAGGATTGGTGTTAGTGGTAGCAGTAATACCCCCCCCCCCCCTTTATTGGTGTAGTAGCAGCAAGAATACCCCTCTGGATCGGTGTCAGTGGGCTCAATTCACAAAACCCTCTTTACCCCTTTAAGATCAGCAGTAAAATAGCTCATAGCGCTATTTCTTGAAGCGAAGCAGTATTTTAGTGGTGAAAACTTTCAGTATTTTAACTCTGAGACCCACTGGCATCCTTAACAGCCAGTGAATAGCTAGTTGTTAAGGAGCTGGCACCTTAAGCCAGCCATAGACAGAGCGATTTTCTTTCTTGCAACCACGGTTTGCAGGAAAGAAAATCGCTTGATTCCCCCATCAACACAGTCAATTTTGATGGGGAAATCCCTCCACAGGGCCATTGTGTTCTCCCACATCACATGCAAAATCCGGCAGGCTGGTTGTACTCAAGTTGATCGCTCTATCAATCTAGAAATACAAGTAGAGATTTCATTTGTTTAGCTTAAAGCTAGCCACAGGTGGTTTAAATCTCAGACGGTTCAGCGGAAACTGGCCGAGATTCTAACCATGTATGGACAGGCTGAATGTACCCAAGTTGATCGATCTATCAGCTTGGGTACATTCAGCCTGTCCATACATGGTTAGAATCTCGGCCAGTTTCCGCTGGCTTTAGGCTAAACAAATGAAATATCTACTTGTATTTCCAGCCTAACTTGGTTAAGTGCTTTGATGTTTGTCAGACCCTTGCACAGACAGAGGTCTACAGTGCAAGTCCTAGCAGTTATGTATTGTCTTTTCATCTTCACATCTTGCCTGTCCTTTTATCAAGTGAAACAATTGTTGACTTTGTGGTTCCTGGGAATTTCTTTGCTCATGTATCGTAACTATCGTTTGATGGTATTACTACCTATTTTGCTTGCTCAAATTAATATTTGGTCTCCTTGTATTTTTTTTCCCATGCCTAAAATCAGGTACATACAAAGAAATCCTAATCCACATTTTTCATTGTGAACAAAAAGCAGAAATTAGGTGCTATGGACAAAGCAGTTCTTAATTCAGATACTTTCAAAGATAAGACTTCATTATTATTTTGCAGGATTTATATAGCGCCAACAGTTTGCACAGCGCTTTACAACATGAGAGCAGACAGTCAGTTACAATACAATTCAATTCAATACAGAAGAAGAATCAGAGGGCCTTGTTCATTAGAGTTTACAATCTAGGATGAGAGTCAAGTGATACAAAAGGTAATACTCTGGGGGATGATCTGATGGAGAAAATGAAAGTACAGCTGTTAGGTGTGGGCAGAATAGGCTTCTCTGAAGAGGAGGGTTTTCAGGGATCATTTAAGAGCAAGGGTAGAGTAGGATATAGTCGGACAGATTGGGGTAGGGAGTTCCATAGAATAGGAGAGGCTTGGGAAAAGTCCTGGAGGCAAGCATGGGAGGATGTGATGAGGGAGCCAGAGAGTGGAAGGTCTTGGGAGGAGCAAAGAGAATGAACGTAGGTTGGTATTTTGAGACTGGGTTAGTAATGTAGCTGGGGACTGAGTTGTATTAAATATTGGGTGTGCCTTAAAGGGGCATGGCTCGAAGGGGGTGTGGTTCAAGTCTGAGATGAACGAGGGATGAAGGGATAATGAAAGAAAGAAATAGGGAGAGAAGGAAAGAAAGAAAGAGGGATGGAGGGACAGCAGGCTCAGATCCTACACCACAATAGCTTTGAGCGCAGGTGCGCGAAACATGTCAGTCACGGTCGTCACGGCAACTTATTGAGCTTCACTGACCACCCTTTCCTTCTGAACGGGAGCTCCATTTTCCGAACGGTAGCTTCTCCCCTCTTCACCACATGGCAGGCATCATGAGATGCCAACCCGCATCATGAGATGCCAACCCGACGTCTCCCGGACATGCACTATAGGATGCCGCTCATCGTGAATAGAGGTACTCTGATGACTGTCTTGGAGCAGCGCTGTCTGATCCCTGGTCATCTCAACTTGAGATTAAAACAGAGCACATGTTTTTTAAGTGGACAGCAGCCTGCGATAAGTGAATTGCCAAGTTACTGCAACATGGAACTATGAGTCCTCTATGCTTTGGCTACCTGTTAATAGATCTATAGCCGAGAGTTAACCCCTTGTTTCCTGAAGGAAGGCGGCACAGTGTACTATTACTTGCTTTATTCCTACTTTTGGATTTTTACTTGACTGTGCAATAAGTACATCCCTCCCTGTTGTGCTGGGTATTAAAGATTTTACCTCTGTGCTTCTTTTTTGATTAAATGTGATATTTTTTAATTGATTGTATTTATGTTGAGTTCCACTGAGCGCTGATTTTAAATTGTATTCATGTGAACCTCTCTCCGGAAGTTTTTTCAGCTGCACTGGATACCACTCGGAATCGCTAGTTTTTAATCTGACTTTGATAGGTTGTCTCCAATAAAGCTGGCCATACACCGTGCAATTTTCTTTTTCGATTTCCTCTGGGTTTGCCTTCAGCTGTTTGGTACAAGGGCCTGTCTGATTGCACACACATTGAAGATGTTTGGATTTGGCCTCATATTGTGTGGTTTTTGGTAGATCTGGGGGAGATCCATAGGGGAGAATTGTATGGTGTATGGCCAGCATAGGACCAAAAAATCTTAGCGCTGGAGTTTTGTGTTGTTGACCCATGGACAATGTGCCTGGCTGCTGAGTTCATCGCCCCATCCCTGCACTCAGTGCACTGATTGGCAGTACTGACAGGCAGCAATAATTGACACTGATCGGTGGCACTGATTGGCACTGATCGGCGGCACTGATGGGCCCTGATTGACACTGATAGGTGGCACTGACTGGCAGCACTAATGGCACTGATAAGGAAAAGGGAAAAAAACACTGCGCTAAGGTCACAAAAAAAAAAACAATAAGAAAAAAATTAATAAGAGAAAAATTAGCTGCTGACACTCAAACAAACCAAGCCAAATAGAAATTATATAAAAATAGTGTAGCGCTTGTAAATAAAACAGTGTGAGAACAGTCTATGGTGAGATAAGGAAAACAGCAATGAAGCTCAAAGACACACTGAAAAACAAAGATACATAAATCCCAATATATACGGGAGAGATTAAAAAATTGTCCCAATCTTTAATCCACATATATTAGATGGTGAAATTTCAATGAGAATCTTCACAGCAATGGTATGGACGGCCACACAGATCAAAAACCAGGAAAAAACAGCTTGTCTGTAGTTAAAACTATTTCTGAAAGGGCTATCTACTCTTACCAGAAAAGTTGGACACACCTGTCATGTGACAGTGTGTCGTAAGCGCTTGAAGACCTAACTGGTCTCAATCAAAAGCTGTACATTTGAATAAATCCTGGTGATCCTGATGGTGGGTCGTCACCGTGGCATCTCAAAGCTCCATGGTCAGCTGGAACTCATAATATGAAAAAAGTGCATCTCCAAAAACTCCAAAATCCAAGAAGAGAATATCCAGGATATGGTAAAAAAAGAAAGAAAAAAAAAGGGGCTCCAAATGGTGCAGGTCAGAAAGTAACCAATAGGTTTATTGAAAAGTCATAAAAGTCATAAAAATGACATAAAAAAAAACACAAGTGATCACGCAAGCACTCCCGTGATACAGCTAGCTGCCGTAGCCACTCACTGTATCACTCGCCCTGCCCCTGGCGCGCCACATCATTGGATGTGATTGACAGCAGCGCGAGCCAATGGCTGCGCTGCTTTCAATCCATCCACTCTAGCCAATCAATGGGCAGGGTGAGTGGCGAAGAGGATGTCGGAGGCGAGCGCAGTACTTCCGAGGGGTCAGGTAAGTAAAACGGGGGGGGGGGGCTGGGGGAGCCGGCACTGCCAGATGTTTTTTCACCTTAATGCATAGAATGCATTAAAGAGGAAGTAAACTCCCACTCTGATGCTTTTTTTCATTTAGTCCATTATAATAAGTAATTATCAAACTGTAGCCACTGTATTCCAGCCCAAATTGCATATTACTTACTGTTTAAAGAAACTTTAAAAAACTTGTTTCCAGGGGTTCGGCAGCGACATCTTAAGTATTGTTTTCTGAGTCCACAGTGGAGTGCATTTCCGCCCTTACATTGAGCACTTCCTGTACTGTTAACCAAGCCTCCTTCTCAATCCAACGTTTCTATGGCAACCCTGCTTCCCTGTTCGTAGCTGACTTGTTTTATTTCATAGCCCTTGTACACACGGTCGGAGATTCCGACGGAATGTGTCCTATTGGACCCTTTTGTCGGATAATAGGACTGTGTGTGGTCTCCATCGGACTTTTTCCGTCGGAGTATCCGACGGACCAAGTTTTCCAACTTGTCCATAAAATTTTCCCACAAATTGCTCCGATCGGACATACTCCGATCATGTGTAGCCTACTCAAAGTGCCACGCATGCTCAGATCAAATTCCTAGACCAAAGCTATTGGCTACTAGCCTGAACGTAGTCCCGTCGTAATGAAATAACGTCATCACGTTATGTACAATCGGATTTTCTGACAACTTTGTCCGACCGTGTGTATGCAACAGTTTCGGACAAAATCCGTCGGACAAAATCCAACGGATTTGGTTGTCAGAATGTCCGACCGTGTGTACAAGGGCTTTGTGTTTGCCTGTGTAAGTCCAATCGGATTCAGCTGATAAGAGTGCAGTAATGCTGTCCCATGCCGTGCTTTACATTGCATGTGTCACATGGTGTGTAGAAGGAAGCTCTGAGTGATTATGAAGCCTCCTGGGAGTTCAGTGTTGTGCTGTGGAAGTCCTGATAACAGATAGATAAGACATAGAGAGTGTGCCGTAAATCAGGGGAGATCTGGGCATGCTCAGTGACGTCATTCTAAAGAACAAAAAGGATTACAACAATACTAAGCAAGTAAGGAGATATCTACAAGCAGTGTTCATTAGGGATTTTTATGCTGATTTACATGGGACAAAGTTGTGGAGGAGGGTTTACAACCACTTTAAAGTGGTTGTAAACCCTTACAAACCACTTTGACCTACAGGTAAGCCTAGATTAAGGTTTACCTGTAGGTCCAAGAAATATCTCCTAAACCTATATGGTTTAGGAGATATTTGCCCGAAAACAGGCACTGCTGTCTACGGCGCATGTCTACGCCGTAGACAGTGGCGTGCAGGCGCACTGAGCGCGGCATTCTCAACGACGGAGCTGCCGCGCGTGTCGGCTCCCGTGCGCATGCGCGGGAGTGACGTCATCGCGGCTTCGCCGAATGACAGCGGCGGAGCTGCGAGACCCCACCAAGAAGATGGATGCGGCGGACTACAGGGGACAGCGGCGACTTCGCTGGCTCCTGTGTCAGGTAAGTGACACATAATGGACTACTATGCGATGCATAGTAGTCCATTATGCTTTGCCTTTGCAGGGAATGAAAGAGGAAGTAAACTCATCAGGGTTTACTTCCTCTTTAAGGTGAAGAAATGTTTACCTTTACAACCCGTTTAAGCTCCTAGAAGCTATTATGAGCATTTTATTTCTACTCCTAGAAGCTAATAGTGTTATCCTATGTGTCCATGCACACTATTTTATGCTAGAAGCATTTTTCAAGTTTCAGCATTTAGGAGCAGAAAAAAATATTTTTGTAAAGTTTTTGGGAGTGTTTTCCCAGCAGAAAAAACGCTAAACGCTCCTAAACACTTCTTAACACTTCTAAATGCTCCTAACAGCTTTTTTGCAGCTTTTATGCACTGATAAAACGCTAATGCTCCTAAAAGCTACTAACGTGCTACTACAAGCTGGCACAAAAACGCTATTTACAGCATTTTTCATCCAGCATTTTTTTCTAGCATTTTGTGGAGCTTATAAAAAATGCTAGTGTGCATGGAGCCTTAGAATATTTATGTATTATTTATGAATTAAGGGTAAATTGTAACTTACTGCGCTATAATGAATAAAATATTGCAGTTTTACATTATTTGTATTTAAGAAATTATTTTCCCTCTTGCTGAAGCTAACTTTATATGGGGTTTGGCCTGCCTTTAAAATTGTATGCCTCAAAATGGAATTGGACTCCCGAGGAGCTGCAAGCAGAGGGAAAATCTATTATTCTGTGGAATTCTATAAAAACTAATAGAGCTTGTCTTTTGCTAACACTTGTGAAGACACCCAGCTATGCTAGATACCACAAAAAAGACGGTCTAACCATGGCATGAAACACACTTGTTTATTCAGTCTTTAAATAAGTACCTCTTTCAGCCGTGGTGAATTTGGAATTCGGTCTTTAAACTGATCAAAGACACCTATTTTTAACCTACCAGGGAGGGATACCTAGATATTAATGTATACTCATTAGACTGTTCTCACCAATACCTAGTATTTTCTGTCTAATTCCCTGTACACACGGTCGGAAATTCCTATGGAAAAAGGTCCGATCGGATTATATTGTTGGAAAATCCGATCGTGTGTGGGCTCTATGGGACTTTTTCAGTCAGAAATTCCCACGGAAAAAATTGGAGAGCAGGATCTAAAATTTTCCGGCAAAAAAATCAGTTCAGACTTTTTCCGATCGTTTGTAGAGAATTCCGACGGATAAAGTGCCACGCATGCTCAGATTAAATTACAAGACCAAAGCTATTGGCTACTAGGTTCTACGTAGTGCCATCGTATGCAACGAATGTCATCACGTTCTAAACGATCAGAGTTTCCGACAACTTTGTCCGACCGTGTGTATGCAACACCAATTTCAGACAAAATCCTTTGGAAAAAATCTGATGGATTTTGTGGTCGGAATGTCCGACCGTGTGTACAAGGCATTAGTGGCAGCGGTCACCAGAACAATTAGAGAAGGTTAATCAACCCAGTTGGGTCGCAGACAGAAATAAACACCTAGAAGAAGGTTCAACCCTTTCCCATCCCCAAAAAGGCTTTAAAAAAGCCTCTCTCAATCATCATTGGCTATTTTTAATCCTTATGTTGTTTGCATTAGTAAATAAATAAAAAAATATATATCATATTTGCTTTTTTTCACATTTCTTCAGTTACTTTTATGTTTTCCATGCATAGGCAAATAATGTCATACATCCCAGGGGTCTTCATCAGGGGAGGAGGTGTTTTCTCAGCTATACACACCATCCTGCCTGTGTTCCTGTCAAATTTTTTAACGAAAGTGACGTTCCGTCACGGCCATCTTACTACACTTCGCAGTTGCCCACAGTAAAGATACAGTGAGAAGGTGGCAAGCGGACATCTTTTTACACCCACTGGAGTCTTAGCATTTCACACTTATTTTTACCAGTAAACTGAGCTTATATAGTGAAATACAATATTTTTAAATCCGTCTAACTCTTTTAATGTTGAATTTTAAAAGCAGCGTTGTTCTGTCAGATTAGCAGGCTTGCCGCTGCTTTTAAAATTCAACATCAAAACAGTCAGACGGATTTCAAAATACTGTATTTCACTATTTAAGCTCTGTTTACTGCTAAAAATAAGTGTGAAATGCCTCCATTGGGTGTAAAAAGATGTCTGCTTACCGCCTTCTCACTGTATCTTTACTGTGGACGACTGCGGGGTGTACCAAGATGACCGTGACTGAACATCACTTCTGTTACAAAATTTGAAGGGGCGCCTAATTAGGATTCCAGGAATTAAATGCTACATGAATCATTTGCCCTTGCTCAAGATGGCCACAGCCAGAAATGTGATTTCTCAGCAAAATAGAGCATGGAAACATGGATGGATGGGGGGAGTTTGCTTTGAATATTAAATGTGAATTTTATAGTGCTTTTGGTTTGTGGTGCTCATATGCATACAATGGTGATACACTTTTTTTCCTTTTTTTTTTTTTTTCGTTCAAAAATGAGGTGGCTGGAGGAATCTGAAACAACCACCCCGTCTTCTTCACCAGGGCTTTGTATTCTAAGGCCGCGTACACACGGGCGGACTGTTCGCCCAACTTTGTCCGCTGAACAGTGTTTCAGCGGACAGTCCGCTCGTGTGTGGGCTTCAGCGGACAGTTTCAGCGGACAGTCTGACGAACAAAGTTTTTTGGAATTCCCGTAAGACAGTCCGCTGAAACTTGGTTTGAGCGGACAGTCCGCTCGTGTGTAGGCTTGTTCGTCAAACTAAGTTCCGCGCATGCTCAGAAAGGATTTACACGCCGAAGGTTGCATTGCAGTGTATAGGACGTCGTTTTTCTAGTCCCGTCGTACGTGCCGTTCACGTCATCGCGCACGCTTTCAGCGGACTGTTCGTTCATCGTGTGTGGTCAAGTCCGCTCATGCAAATTTTGAGCGGACTGTTTGTCGGATTGTTTGACAAACTAAGTTGGGCGAACAGTCCGCCCGTGTGTACGCGGCCTAACAGTAGCGCCCTCTGATGTCAGAATACCCTGATCAGTGACTGCAGCTGCAGATTAAATTTTTTTTTACAACTTGTCCATTTGACCAAAGTCAATCAAACAATCAAGTTTTGTGTAGCAGGGTCTGCCACACACTGATTGACGTTCATTTCTGCTGAAATGGCCAGCTTTAGAGGCCTAATCCACCTTTGTAAAAATAACAAAAAAACTAAAGAAAAAAAAAATGTAATAAATGCACCAACAATGATTAACTAAAAATGTACATTTATTGCCTTTTTGCATTGAAGAACATTGCAACTATGAGTGGGTGCAATGCACAGGATCCTGCTTTGTTTACCTTTAGCCCCTGGTCCGTACAGACTTTATGTTTTGGCAGTGGCGGCTGCTCATAAAGGGCACAGGCCCCCCCCCCCCTAATCCATGCCTCTAGCTCCTAATCTCCATGCAGGGTGCCAGACACATGGATTTAAATGGGGTGTTTTTTTTTTTAAACACATGATTAGACCCTGAGGCTTTAATTGGTTTCAAAAAGGATGGGCTCAGGGTTCAGAGCTCTGCGCCCCGAGCCCACACACTTGTGTGACATTAGCTAATTAATAATCACTAATGTCTTCCTGCTTCTCCTCCCGGCCATTCAGGAAGCGGGTCCTAAGGCCCAACTGGCCAGGAGTTCTAGGACCCAGTTGGCTGGGAGGAAAAGTGACCGCCGGGACTTGAGAGGAGATGCAGGGGGGAAACTGTCAAAGCTGCAACCTGGATCGGCTAAGTGCGGGGAAGGCGAGTGAAGCGGGAATCAAACGTGCAATCGATCAAGCGATGGGGCGGAGTGAGGGGGCCAGGTTTGTTTACCGCCCAACTGAGAAAAAATTGAGCACCAGCCGCCACTGTTTTATGGGGCTGGGGGAAGTCAACAATAGATCCCTGGCAGATCCATGTGAATGGAGGACATGGCTGTGCATGGCTCTGCACTGCATTTATAACAAAACACATTGACTAGAGAGAAGCAGCCCATGATTCAGGTAAGCAGGCAATAGTTTGAGGATGAAAGATGTAATCTTCTCCTATAAATATGGGTGTAACATGAATGGTGGGCTATGATTTTAAGTGGTTACGTCTGAGCAAAGTTTTTCTGTAGGAAAGAATAAAGAGTAGCTGAGTGTCATACTGTAAATGAGATGTTTGTAATACTATAATTATTCCCTTCTTTACTTGCAAAGTATAGGTTGTTTTGTGTGTTATTTCTGTATTTTATAGTTTGTGGAAAGTGGGCCACTGCCTACTATTAACACAACTATACAAGCTTATACCTAGAATGTACTTAAAGTAAATGTTTCAGGATTTAATAGTGGCGGGTTTTATGTGCTGTTTTGTGCTGTTTTGTTTATGATTATGCCAGTAAAAAGCAGCACTTTTAGAGATATAAAAAACGTTAGACATAAAACTCATTAAAATAAAAGCCTGTTTGGGCACAGGAGGATCAGAAAGTGTAACAAAATCATCAATCATCGAGTCATTATAAAGTCCACTGTGAAATAAATTATACTTTTTTAGAATCTAAAATACTGTCTCCTTGCCAGCAATTACAGTGTGATATCCTTGTTTTCTCTGGGATAGCAGCGGTCCCTCTGCAGAGGTCTAACATGTCTCCTGCTGAATCATATCTATAGCTCCCAATCAGCAAAGCTAATACTCCCTCCTGATTGGAGAGCTCTGGCCCTAGCTCTGACTCAGTAAGGGGTGTTCAGAACCTCTGCAGAGAGACCACTGATTCTCCACGGAGAACAAAACTCACACTCCGCTGCATGCTTTTCTATTTAGGCTGTAAACACCTTAGAAAGAAAAATTAATCACAGTTTACTTTAATCACCAATAAAGTAACATTTTAATGTGAGATTCTGGGTGGAGAAGGCTACAGCAGAAAATCAGAAAAAAATTATTGGAAACCCAAATGTTTGAATTTGAAGCAAGCATATCTGTAGAGCACACCACAGTGCTTTATTAAATAAAATAAAATAATATAATATATTGATCATGTCCCTTTAAGTACCGGTTCACACTAGTGCGATGCCAGACATTGCATGTAATTCACAGCGCCACTGCTGTTCACATTACATGCGATGTCTGTGTGGTGCGATGTCAGCCATACAGATAGTATGACTGATATTGCACCGCATTCAGTCCAAACACGCACAGGACCCTTTTTTCTGTTTGGACCAGAATCGGATCGCATGTGTGTTCACACATATGCCATCCGCTTCATGTCCAATTCATGTCTGAACTGTCAGTTCGCAGTGCGATATGCGAGCTGAAATGGGGGTGTTGTTATATAATAACAACCCCCCCAGCAGTTCGCATATGGCAGTGTGTGCCGTGCATGTCAGGTGCGATGCGATGCGGGAACCCACAGTTGATTCGCAGGGTTCTCGCATCGCACGAGTGTGAACCAGCATTCAAGCGCGTTATACAGCACAGTGCTTGTGCTGTGTAATTTGCCCTCTGTATCACCAGAAATACTGCGCTGATCCTGCCTGGTTCTGCCCTCCCCTCTGTAAACTGACCATGGTATATCATGGCTGCTGAGCGCTGACAGTTTATGTGCCTCCGTCACCCACAGCTCTCCCCTGTCTTCCTGTCCCCCGTCCCTCCCTACCTGTCAGCTCCTGCGTCTGTGAGATGTCTATGCCCCCTCCTGACATTATTAGTAATACAGTAAATATTACAAAACTGCCACTGCCAGCCCACCTTTTATGTAGCCATAACACACACTGTAAATATTTATGAAAAATGAAGCTTCTAAATTATTTAGTCTCCTGTCTATCTTTATATAAAACCAGTCATGCTCAGCCTCTATGATGTATAGGGCTCATTGTTGCATTGTGGTATCAAGCACATTACGAAATCCCTTATTAACATGCCTCAGCATATTGTGGCACATGTCAATTTTTTTGGACATTTAAAGTGGTTCTAAAGGCAATTAGAAAAAAATAAAAAAAGCAAGGGTATACTTACCTGATGATGCTCAGCTACACTACAGTGCATGAGCATCGTGGGAAATGTAGTTCCAAAACATCTGGGGTGCCAAGGTTCACCATCACTTTTTTTATAACATTGAGATCCCATATTTTCAGTAAGGAGTTTGACTATTTGTGGGCCATTTTAAGAGGACACCTGTCTGCAATCCATTCTTTATGCACATCATCATTCTTACAAGTGTAACGATGCCCCTGTGGGGTTGCTGCATGTACTAGCATCCACACAGTTCACCCTGCTGGTCAGACATCCATTTTTGGCACACTTTCCTAGACAACGAACAGTCTCTTGCTTGTTTTTGTTGTTTTTATTAGGGGATTAAACTTGGATGAGGAAAAGGGACATGGGATGCCCATATAATGAATAGTTCTCAATGAAATAAATGTTGGTTTAGTCTAGATTTGACATTCTCTTCCTCTGCATATCTCCCCCAGCACATTACTTGAAATCACTTGCTTCACTTCACTGTCCAAATCTAGGTTCCTGTCTCCATTAGCACATGACTAGGCCTCACTCTGAATAAATCCTAATGTTTTCCTAACAGCCCATTACAGGCAGGGGTCTGCAGTTCCCATTGAGATAGCAACCGTATTAGTAGAGAAGAATAAATGTGCTAATTGACACTTGGTGGACTACTGATCCCAGCACGTCCAATGCAAATCCTGACAGCCCTCCTGGCTGCAATGACTTGACTTCACAACAACCCCACAGTTTCTCCCTCTGGCTCCACATCCAACTCCTTGCATGTCTCTTCCAGAGCTTTCCACTGTGCTTTTCACTCACCAACTCCAGCATGGATCTCTCCTGAATGACTTGCCTGGCATTGCTCCCAACTCTCCTCTTTCTTGCTCCTGTTCCAGGACACTTCTCAATGACCGCATAGAGAGAGGTTCCCAGCTCCCCGAGCTCCCGGTCTGAGGTACACCCCCCCCCCAGAAAGGGAGTTCCCTCTAGAGTGACCACATTTCCAAACTGCCATTCAGGGACACCCCCCCCAAAAATATGATTTTTGTCATTTTTTGTGGGGTGGCGCTGTAAACATCCCACAGGGTCTCCCTGCAGGGATGTAGTCCCAAGGGAGGGGGGCGAGAACGCTGACTAACCCCCAGCCAGAACAGCTCGGATGATGGGGGCAAGCTTACAGGAAGTGAGAAATTCAGACAAAGAAAAAAAACATTTAGAAGGGAAATCAAAGGAAAAGGTAAGGGAACTAGCTTAAAGGAACCTATTTAGAAAATAAAAAACGACTGACTTTTGTTAAATGGAGCAGGGATAACCACTGACCACGGTCAAAGTGTGTTTTTAAACGTTCATGCTGAGATTAAAGCAGTATTAAACCCCAAACTAAAAATAACATGTAATATATTGCAGCTTACTAATAATTAGATATGGTGGCTGCAATCATTTTCTTTTTTTTTAGTATTTTTTCCCTCTGTTTTCACCTGGTGATCTGACCAGTTACACACCTCCCATATTAGAGAGCCCCCACTCTAAATGAATAGGCACAGGGGGCACATCAGAAAGCAGCATTGACAGACTGGGGTGGAGGAGAGTGTTAAATGTACTAGTATATTTAACCAATTAAGGACCAAGCCTCTTTTTGAGATTTGTTGTTTACAAGTTAAAAACAATTTTTTTTCGAACACCCTAGAGAATAAAATGGCGGTCGTTGCAATACTTTCTGTCACACCGTATTTGCACAGCAGTCTTACAAGCGCACTTTTTTGGGAAAAAATACACTTTTTTGAATTAAAAAATAAGACAACAGTAAAGTTAGCCCAGTTTTTTTTTATATTGTGAAAGGTAATGTTACACCAAGTAAATTGATACCCAACATGTCACGCTTCAAAATTGCGCCCACTCGTGGAATTCTACAGGTTGCATATTTTAAGTTATAGAGGAGGTCTAGGGCTAGAATTATTGCTGTTGCTCTAGTGATCATGGCAATACCTCACATGTGTGGTTTGAACACCGTTTTCATATGCATTCACTTCTGCATGCGAGTTAGGCGTGTTTTTATTTTTACAGTGTTTGAAAAAAAAAAAGTGTCAGTTTTATTAGAATTACAAGGAATGTAAACGTCCCTTGTAATAGAAAAAAAGCATGACAGGACCTCTTAAATATGAGATCTGGGGTCAAAAAGACGATTTGACGTTGCTTCCGCTCTCCATTTTTATGGAGACGGATGGGGGCCATCTTCCCCTCACTCATCTCCATGCCCAGCCAGGGTGAAGATCCCATCAACTCCACCACTGCCGACGGCTCCGGTAAGTGGCGGTGCACCAGAGCGAGGTGGGAATCCGCCGCAGAGACCACTCTTAGAAACTGGACCGCCGGCGGAACAAGAAGATACCGGGGTCCTATAAGTCACAAGAGTACACTTAGTTCTGCACTCCTGTAAACCGGAATCAGCCCACAGCAGGCTAAAGTCCACTGTCGGCTGACGTCACTCAGCCAGTCCAGACTTTGGTGGGATCATGACTTTAATGTCATGATCGGCCCAAATGCCTCACCGGCAGCTGGTTAAGTCTCTCAGTGCACTGCCGAGAGCCTGAGCCAACCACTCCTGTGCCCTCCATAGTGCCGCACTGCAGTGAGTACTGGAGAGGCAGAGCAGAAAGCTGACAATCTTTGATCACTCAGTTCTCTATCTTAGAGGTGGCGGGTGACAATTGAGCATTCGACTGATGTTGCATCCACCTATTTTGAAACCCCACACTTCTTTTTCAAAGAAGATGGACCACATTGCCTGAAATGCAAGGTTCACCCGAATTTACAATGTGCCAGTAGGATTGCTGCATAGATTCCTTCTCGTAATATTTTTTTTCCCTTCTGCCAGTTACTTTTGGACTGTCTGTCACACATTAGTCTCTGCTACAATATTTGGCAACCTAACTATATGATTTGTATAATTAGATATAATTACTTTACTCCCCAATTACATTATTGTATAATAATTGAGCAACCCAATTTCTATACCCTCTAACTTTTTTTTCCAAATCTGTGCTAATCCTCTCAAGGAATATAAGCCATGAGCGCCACCTTCTGGAGATGTCTGAATAAGGAAAAAAAAAATCTCATCTCTAATCAGTATTAGGTTACATACAAACAGAGGGTTTGTCCCTTTGTTGTCAAAACCAAGGAATTCTGTGTTTGGGGCATACCACCCTTAGTGCATGCACCCCTAAACGTGAGTGTCGCTTTGCACAGCATCCAGCTACCATGTATTTCAGCCGATAAAATATTTTTACAGGCCCCAGCAGTGAGTTTAAAAAGCTGCATCTGCTTCTCTAGGGTGCCCGGGAATGCCAGGATTTTACGCCGATGGGCCAAACAACCTGTGTCCATGAGGCCTTAGTAGCCTTTGCTCATAAATAAACTAAACAGTGTTGGCTGTAGCAAGAACTTTCAAAGAATTTCAGCAGTTTTCTTAACCTGCATTCACACCTGAGTAGAGCTTATTCCTAGTGATTTTTTTGGGGTGTTTTTAAAGAGTTAGGCTTGATTCACACCTATGCATTTTTAGTGCTTCTTGCATTTTGCAGAATTGCTCTACAGAACGTGTTCCATAGGAAACCATGTTAAATGGACTGTAGTCCAAATCTGCAAAATGCAAAAAGCACTAAAACTGCATAGGTGTGAATCCAGCCTTATAGAGGCTTTGTGCAAGTGTTTTTGTACTTGTTTGAAGCTCCCGATGTATCCTGAGCTGGGAAGGGGCGGAGAGCAGTTCTTATGCCGTGTACACATGGTCGGACTTTCCAGCAGAAAAAGTCAGATGGAATCTGTTCATCGGATATTCTGATCGTGTGTATGCCTCATTGGACTTTTTTTTTTGTGAAAATTCTGATGGACCTAGAAATAGAACGTTTTAAATCTTTCCGACAGAATCAATTCCTATCTGGAAAACCGTTCGTCTGTATGCTGTTCCGGCAGACCAAAACGACACATGGGCAGCTTTTGGACACTGGATATTGAACTTCCTTTTTCTAGTCCCATCGTACGTGCTGTACGTCACCGCGTTCTAGAAGATCGGACTTTGGTGTGATCGTGTGTAGGCAAGACCGTTTCAGCGAAATTCTGATGGAAAAACCGTCAGTTTATTCTGTTGCGGCATTAGAGGAAAGGAGCGTGTCGGGTGTTTACAGGCACTTAAATTCAAATCTGTAGGGCCAAAAACACCTGGTCTTGGCCACCGTGCTGCAGCTCAGTTTCAGGGTTTTGGCAATCTTCTTATAGCCTATTCTTTTTTTCAGATCCTCAGAAAGTCCTTTGCCATGAGGTGCCATGTTCACATTCCACTGACCAGTATGAGAGAGTGAGAGCGATAACACCAAATTGAACACATTGCTCTACCTTCACACCTGGGACCTTGTAACGCTAGCAAGTCACATGACACTGGGGAGAGAAAATGGCTAATTGGGCCAAATTTGGAAATTTTCAAAAATCCAATGGTAACCTGTGAAGCTTTGGTGAACTCCATGCCCAAGAGGGTTAAGGCAGTGCTGGAAAATAATGGTGGCCACACAAAATATTGACACTTCGGGCCCAATTTGGACATTTTCACCTTAGGGGTGTACTCGCTTTAGTTGCCAGCAGTTTAGACATTAATGGCTGTGTGTTCAGTTATTTTGAGAGGACAAATTTGCACTGTTATACAAGCTGTACACTTACTACTTTACATTGTAGCAAAGTGTAATTTCTTCAGTGTTGTCACATGAAAAGATATAATGAAATATTTGCAAAAATGTGAGGGGGTGTATTCAGTTTTGTGAGATTTCTTTGAGTGTAGGACGACGCACATACAAGTGACTGACTGTTGAAATGGGAAGAGGTACAATTACAAACAATGGGATTCAGATGTGAATAGGGCGGGAGGGATCAATGATCATGTGACCACTGTGATTCACTGTCACAGTAGTCACATTGTAGGTGGAGTACAGAGTGGTATGACGGCAGTAATTCACACAGACAAGTGCAATGGAAAAATAGGTTGGAAATAATGCAGCCACAGTTTTACAGTGTCTGTAAAAGGGAGCAGAATGCAGCCTGGCTATCTGGTGTTCAAGCAGGATGAAGCCCAGAGTAGTTGTGAACCTGTGCTTTCCCTACTGCCAGTACTGTCCCTAACAGATTGGGTAGCTTTCCCTACACTACCCACTTGCATAAAGCGCATCAAACCCAGGAGCCAGGACCTTAAATAGGCTCTGCCTGACCCAAGATGGCTTCCAGAGTTACATGGGGCAACAGCCTTCAACCAGATAGCTTCCCCAGGAAACCATAGAGGAACCATGTTCCTCTTGACTTTGTCTCCAGATCAAAACACCACCTGCAGTGGAGAAAGTAGACTGCACCTACCTACACTATGATCAGGAGCTGGTTGCACTGGCTACCGATTAGTAATGGGGACAAAGAGTTGTCTTTGATAGTTCGGTCACTGAGCTGGAAGTACATAGTTAAAGCCCATCCTTTTGACGCCTGATATATTCGTGATGCAGGCAGCAACAGGTAAAAGCACTGTTTAGCTCTGCTCCAGGTGCTCAAAATACCAATTTTATTAATTGTGCTGACTGCAGCTTCACACAGGTTTTTGGGAGGCTTTATGATGTTTCAGGTAACCCCCCCCCCCCCCCCCAAAGGGCCAACATAAATATTAATTATTTGGATTTTTCATGAAGAATGTCCATGGAATCTATTCTTTCTATACATCTTTGGATAAAATAATTAGGTGTATTAGATACATTAAACGATTTTTTTCCAGTAACTGATAAAACAAGCTGTACAGTACTTCATGCATTTTAATATGGTATGTTTCTGTTTTATTTAAGGCAGAGACTTGTGGGTTTTGGTTGTGGGATTACATCCAACCACACACACAGTTGGAATTCCTGAGTTCAAGTACGTTGCAAACATGCATGGCAATGAGGTATGCATCTGTTCTTCTGTCCATTTTTTCCCACAGATGATTTTCTTAGAAATGCCTTTTCTGGTTATCTGCTTTATGGTCACTGGTACTGCTAATGTGCAGGTACTGGAAGCGCCATTGGAGAGAGTGAGGTAAAGCCTCGTACACACAGTACGATTGTGGGCCAGCCGAGCGTCTGATTTTTGTCAAAAGGGCGTGTGCCAAAATCTTGTCTTGCATAGTAACATTACACAAATTGTCGTGCCACAAACACAAACGTAGTGACGTACTACGAGGAATTTCAGCTCTTGAGTGCCACCCTTTGGGCCCCTTCTGCTAATTTTGTGTTTGGTGAGCATTGCGTACTTTTGACTTTTGTGTGACGGATTTGTGTACTAAACATACGAAAAATCTGACGTCAAACCGCTGTGCCATTGAAAATTTGATAGCCTGCCACCCAACATTTGTTGGCCAAAAATTGGACAACAATTGTCAAAAGGAGCGTACTAATGGTAAGATTTTAGGACAACAGTCTGTCAACAGACAATCCCCTGCCTACAATCGTACCGTGTGTACGGGGCTTAAATCTAACTAAAATCAACATGCCTTCATTCTAAAATCTGTTTTTTTTTTCTTCTGATGTCAGAATACACTGATCAGAAGAAAATCAGTGGGCCAATTACACAAGCAAAAAAATTTAATTTCCAGGGGCATTCTACCATCGCTATACAGAACACCCCCAGGTTGCCTAATTGCATTGAACTTTCCAAAAAACTACAGCAGAAAGGTCATTTTAATAACTTTCAATTACTGCACTGTTTGATTAGCAATTGTATATGCTTTATATTTTTTATTTGCTATGTTTTTTTCCCACTTAAGTGGAGTCACCCTTCAAAAACATTAACAGGTTTTTCTGCAATTGTTTTAATTTCATCTAGGCAGTTGGTAGAGAACTGATGCTACACCTAATAGAATACCTCCTAACAAATTACCAGTCTGATCCAATTATTACGCAAATGATAACTAAAACCCGCATACATATTATGCCTTCTATGAATCCAGATGGCTTTGAAAATTCTGATATTTTGGATTGTACCTCTATAAATGGAAGGTAAGTCAGAGCTCCTGTTCTTCTGTGTGGCTTGGTTTTAGACACTTGCATTTTTTTTTTATAATATAAAGGTGCTTGCAAAGATATTGAATTTTAATAATTAATTTAAATTTAATTAATGCCTACAAGGTGCGTAACAAAAGAAGAACTGTAAAAAAAAAACCTAAATAAATTAAATCTAATCAATATTTGGTGAAGTAAATCCAATCAATATTTAGTGTGTCTGTGTCAGAAACCATGAATCAGACTGAGAAAGAAGTAAAGTTAAATCACACTTGTTTAATAAAAAAAAAAAAGAAAAAGTAAACAGTAAACATAGTCAAAACATAGCCAGAGTTCAGGAACCGAAAAGGATAGTCAGACAAGCCAAAACGTCAGGGAGCCAGAGAGGAGCGTAGTAGAACAGCAAGCAGGATCTGGAGCCAGAAGGAATGTCAGCTAAGCAAGTCTTTAACAGGAACACAGGAGAGGGTCTCTAGAGATGTGACCAAGGCGAAGGCAGAGAACATCTGGACTGGACAGCTTAAGTAGGCAGAACTGACGTGCAGGATATCATCAACAGGTGAGTCACTATGAAGAGACAGGAGCTGGAAACTAGCCGACAGCAGAGTTGCCAGCTTTGAGAAGGAAGAACTGAGCCCAGCCCTGACAGTACCCCCTCCTCAATGACCCTCCCCCCCTCGGAGGACCACCAGGCTTGAGGGGAAAACGTTTATGGAAATCACAGAGGAGGACAGGGGCATGTACGTCCGTGGATGAGACCCAAGAGACCTCCAGGCCATACCCTTTCCAAAGCACCAGGTACTGTATACACCCACGGAACCCACGGGAGATAACAATGGACTGTACTTCATACTCCTCATGGTTCTCAACCTATACAGGGTGAGGACGAGGCACTGAGGTGGTAAAGCGGTTGCAGACCAAAGGTTTTAATAAGGAGACATGAAATACATTCGAGATAGCCATATTAAAAGGAAGGTTTAATGCGTAAGCCACTGGGTTAATTCTGTGAAAAATACGGAAAGGCCCATTAAACCGAGGAGCGAACTTCAGAGATGGAACACGAAGTTGGGGGTTGCGAGATCACAGCCAGACCCTGTCCCCTACCTGGTAGGAAGTCGCAGGCGGGCATCTGCGGCCATCATGGAGTCTGTACCTCTCATTAGCATGTCACCCAAAGGAGGAGTGAGACTGTTGCGAACCATAGCCAGAATATGATCAGGAGGAATCACAGGAACCGGAACCGACTCCATTTTAGAAGTGGAGGAAAATTGTTGTGACAAAGCGTCAGCCCTTACATTCTTAGTACCGGGTAAGAATGAGACAATGTAATTGAAACTAGACAAGAAAAAAGCCCATCGCACCCTTCTGGGAGAAAGGCGTTTAGCCTAAGACAAGAATGTGAGATTCTTATGGTCAGTAAGAATGAGAACCGGCACAGTGGTATCTTCAAGGAGATGTCTCCATTCTTTCAGGGCTAAAATGATCGCTAACAGCTCTCTGGCACCAATCTTGTAATTGCACTCCGCAGGTGACAATTTCTTGAAAAAGTAGCCACAAGGATGCATAGCGGTCTCAGAGGTAGAACTTTGATACAGAAGGGTGCCAACTCCAGTCTCAGAAGCATCAACCTCAAGGATAAAAGGTAACGTAGGATCAGGATGTGCCAAGACAGGAGCAAAAACAAAGGCAGCCTTGAGACTCAAAGGCCTTAATGGACTCCGGAGACCAACTCTGAAGGTTATCGTCCTTTCTGGTCATATCAGTCAGGGGCTTGAGCAGAGACGAGAAGTTATGAATAAACTTACGATAATAGTTGGCAAAGCCAAGAAAACACTGCAGAGGATGTAAACACATGGGTCGGGGGCCACTGTAGGACTGCTGAGAGTTTCTCTGGGTCCATCGAAAAACCAGCAGTGGAAATTACATAACCCAGGAATTTAACCTGTTCGCAATGGAATTTGCACTTCTCCAATTTACAATAGAGATTATAGAAAAAATGAGGTTCCCTCGTGCTATCAAAGTGAAAAATATCTGAATGTGGTATGTTGGTTAGATTGCTGCTAGACTTAAAGTGTATACCATGCACTTGAACAAAACTAAATAAAAAAGGTGATCAGAGCAAACTATATACCATATATTACTACAACGATGGAATATCCTTGTTTAATATATATTCTATCTCATAGATAAAGTGCAATAAATCAATATTTATACCAATACTAATAGTGAATCCTAGTGCAAATTGCTGTTGTGCGTGCAATTATTTAGCTTCTGTGCAAATTGCTACTGTGCAAACTACGCAAATAAATTATTTGCTGTGCATGAAATTATTTAGCTGCTGTGCAAACTACGCAAACAAATTATTTTCAAAGAATGCACAACACATTACCATAAATTAATAAAGTAAATAAAATAGCTGCTGCTGTGCAGATTATTAAAACAAACAATTAATATAGTGCAAAATCGTGAAAATCATCATCAGGTGCTAAATATTAAATAATAATTGAACAAACACTAAATAGTGCAAGATTATCAAAAAGTGGCAAGTATCAAATGATCCTTTGAGTACACCTTTAAGTGTGTAGGTGTACCAAAACAGTCCTATTTATATTGAGTAGCGATACCCATAAAAGTTCATCCATAAACAGTAAACATGCAAATTAGTGCAAAAAGTGCTGGTGTGCAGCAATTTGACAGGCAAACTCTTCAGGTAACATCCACTGTGTACTCTTCGTGTGCTCCACTCAGTGCTCCCTATGCGCTTACCTCTAAATGGGTAAGAAATGCCACTCAGATATTTCTAATGATGAGCCCTCCTGACTGTGGTAACCAGGGATGATGTCCTTAAGAGTGCTGTATTGCAATAATGGCTCCCAGTTGGTTAGTTCGCCCATTCATCCATGAAAAATGAAAGCGGGAATAAGCAGGAAGACCCCACAGCATCATATGTCTCAAATAGGTTTATTTATGTTTAAAAAATGGCTACTTACAACAATGCTGAAAACGGCAGGCAGATCAAACAATGTGCGGTGTTACAAACGTCTCCATGCGTCACTTCCGGTTGCTCCTTAATCCAGTAACTTCCCTATGCATTACGTCACAGGTCGTGACTTCATCAGGGGCATCATCCCATACATTGGGACAAAATTTGGTTTACAATGCGTAGCAATGTTTCACAGTGAAGCGCCAAGCATACAGTTGAATGAATGTTATTTAAAAAAAAATTAAAAACAAAACTAGGCACTACATTACCATGTAACAAAGCACTGTAATGTGTTTGCACAATTCACACCAGCGCACAGGTATAAATTGCACTATAACAGTGCATGTGTACATTATGTAATAATTAAATAGTTTTAAAAAAATATTATTTTATTAATTTTTACAGTACGTCATTTGGCTATAGTGAATATTAGGGTCTAAAATGACCCCTGAAATTTCCCTTATGAGATGGAGAAAGAGATTGAGGAGTTTGTTCGCCAACAGCCTTAGGAGCGGTACACAGATAAGTGTCAGCAGGCAACAGAAAAGCATGGTATAAGCTTCCTTCCTTGTACCATGCTTTTTAACCACTTCCCGACCGGCGCACGCCGATGTACGTCGGCAGAATGGCACGGGCAGGCATATTAGTGTACAGGTACGTCCAATTTTAAATGCCCCCTGCCACCGCGAGCGTGGTGGCGGCAGCAAGCTCGCGTGCCTGTCGGGACCCCCGTGAGTCCGGTAGCGGGTCCCGCGGACTCGATCACCGCGGGCATACCCGCGATCGTCTCACGGGGCGGCTGAATTGGGAGATGCCGTTGTAAACAGCATCTCCCAGTTCTGCCTAGCAACAAGTGACGCTGATCTGTGCTTCATGTGATTGGAGCAGAGATCAGTGTTCACTAAAAGAAAGCCCAGCCCCCCACAGTTAGTAACACACCCCTAGGAACACTTAACCCCTATAATGCCACCCACTGGTTAACCCCTTCACTGCCAGTGTCATTTACACAGGAATCACTGCATTTGTATAGCAGTGATTGCTGTATAAATGACAATGGTGTCTCACTGGGATAGAATGTGTGTGTGTGTGTGTGTGGGGGGGGGCGGGGGGGGGGGTGTAAGGTGCTTTTATTGTCGTTAGTGTCCATGTTGGACAGATTTTCTAAACTTCTGTTCTGCAGTTGAAAAGAAAATGTAAGTGTGGCACTATTCCTCTATGCTAAAAAGGTATTGAATATAAGTATTAAGTTGCACGTGCTGAAAAAGATTTTTTTTAATGTAAATTAACTTGCTTGTGAATCGTGCCTTGTAAATTAGTGGTGGCTTGGTATATTTACTCAATATGATTGATTATATAAGATGCTGTGGGGGGTTTAATCTCCTGCCGGTGTGTTTAAAGGTGCTAATAGGTAGGCTAATGATGTAATATCAATGATACCACAATTGCTTAAAATGCATATATATGTAGATCCACATTAAACATATCAGTAGAGTCCATAAACAAAAACGTATACACTTTTTAATACTATTAAATAATAATAAAGTGATTGCTGCTCATTAGTAAAGTGTCCAGTGCTAGTTGTCCACAAATAAAAACTGTTATATCTTCTCCTCTCAGTAAAGTGCTTGTAGTGCAGGTGACTAATCTGTGCTCTTATTCAGAATGCACTCACCAGATACTTCTTACCCCACCTGGGGTGTTATGCAGCCACAGTATTTGCTACTGTGTAGCACTCTGGGAGATCGGTCCTTATTTGTAGTTTTGGCGTTCCTCCAAGTTTTAGTATGTAAAGAAGAGACGGGTGCCCATAGTGCATTACCGCTTAAAAAACATTTATTTTAATAAAAAAGGTGTTGCGATATACTCACATTTAATCAAACATCAGACATGTATTGCTGACAAAGTCGCCAAGGAAAAAACTGTCTACGGCCTCAAACGGAAGTGACCTTAAGACGTACTGTAGCCCCGCCGTACACGTTTCGTCACACTAGACGTCATCTGGAGCATCCATTAAAAGACTAATGAATATTAGCCTGTAATAATAATCCACCCTCAAAGGGACTCCGTGGTATCCTCTCCACTATGCACGAAAGGTAGCCAAAACATCTGTCCTGTTAGGGAAATGCTTACCACCCTCTCTGGTCAGCAGGTGCTAAGCATTTCCCTAACAGGACGGATGTTTTGGCTACCCTGTGTTACATTTCTGAAAAGTCACCATTGTGGTTTTGCTTGCAATGGGGCATGATGGTGTTAACACAAAGCAGTGGAAAAGTGGCTTTTAAAGGATATATAAATCAAAAAAACAAAGTGTAATATATTGCAGTTTATCAGTCCATGGATATTATGGCTGCATTTTTTTGTTTTTCAGGCTTCATTCCTTTACTTTTTACATAGGGATCCTGTCAGTAACATGTTACCTGTCATAAAGGGGGCAACATCCACTTGCTCTATTGGAATTATGGGGGAACAGCGGTGTTACCCTGGGCTGCTCTTTTATTTTAGACAACAAACATCTCCTCCTTTTTTTTATCTATATACCACAGAGGGGTTGCTTTGCAGTTCATTGAAGTTATCTGGGGTGCCTGATAGGATTTTTGGTATTTCAGTTTAGTGCACAGCGAGAACTAAAGAGGTATTTTTCTGTACTTACAGAAAACATTATTATTCTAAAAAAAGAAAAAGAAAGCAGTCAGCACATCTAAGGACTGATTATCTGCAATATATTAAATTTTTGTTCTTGGGTTTAAATATCTTATAAGATACTAGTACAAAGTTGATTGACTTTACTGTATTTTTCTTTATGAGTTAACACTTGTATTTTATTTATTTTTTAGGACCAATGCAAATGGCTATGACCTTAACAGAAACTTTCCTGATTACTTTGAGATAAACCATGATACAATCCAGCCAGAAACCCAGGCTGTCATGAACTGGCTCACACAGGAGACTTTTGTGCTGTCTGCTAATTTTCATGGTGGTGCCTTGGTCGCTAGCTATCCATATGATAACTCTGCTAAAAGTAAGATTCTCTTAAATATATTCTCTCTGTCACTTTATATCAAGCATGAAACAACTTCAATACAGATTCTCTTAGGTCCGGTTCACACTGAGGCAGCACGACTTACAGCGCAACTGCCTCAGGCGACCTGGACGCAACCGCTGCGGCGACTTGCAAAACGACCTCTGTATAGAAGTCAATGCAAGTCGCCTCCAAAGTCGTACAGGAACCTTTTTCTAAGTCGGAGCGACTTGTGTCACTCCGATTAGAACGGTTCCATTGTACAGAACGGGACGCTACTTGTCAGGCGGCTAAGTCGCCTGACAAGTCGTCCTAGTGTGAACCCACCCTATCTAGACTGTCTTTTGGAAAAGTTCGCAATAGGATAAAAAAAAGCACTTTTTTTTTCCAGAAATAACAAACATAATGTAACATTATTTATTTATTTATAATCAAATATATATCAATTTTCTCACTTTCACCCTGAATATAATGGCATCACAAGACAGAATGCCCAAAATAGGAATAGTATTTTTGTTGGAATATACGGGCATACTGCCACCTCCAGGGTCATTGAAATATTTACACAGAAAGTATTTTCAGAGGTCCTGGAAAAATATATTCCGCACTTGTACACAGCTGTGTGAACGGCCGTCATTGTACGCCAGCCGCTTTAAGAGCTATTGGAGGCGCGCGCCCCCCCCTCCCGCGTCGTGCTGGAGCCGATACGTGGGGCCTGACATCTGCGGTATTTTTTTTTTTTTTTATTCCATCTATAAACAAAATAAAGAGCTACATATTTTAAAAAAAAACAATATATTTTACTTTTTGCTATAATAAATAACCCCAATTTTTAAAAAACACATTTCTTCAGTTTTGGCCAATATATATTCTTCTACATATTTTTGATTAAAAAAAATCGCAATAAGCATATATTGATTGGTTTGCGCAAAAGTTATAGCGCCTACAAACTATAGTAACGATTTATGGCATTTTTTTTACTAGTAATGGCGGTGATCTGCATTTTTTAGCGGCACTGCGACATTGCAGTGGACAGATCGGACAGTTTTGACACCTTTTTGGGGTCATTGTCATTTATACAGCGATCAGTGCTATAAAAATACACTGATTACTGTAAATCTTACTGGTAGGGAATGGGTTAACACTAGGGGCGATCAAGGGGTTAAATGTGTTCCCTCTGAGTGTTTCTTACTGTGGGGGGATGGGACATATGGCTGTTTCTTCTTACTAGGAACAAACAATCTGTCTTCTCTCCCCTGACAGGACAGCGATTTGTGTGTTTACACACATAAATACCCATTCTGGCTCTCGTGCCCACGATCATGGGTGGCCGGCGGCGAATGCTTCCGCCGGCCATGCACAGCCATTGTTATGCCAGAGTCTGCATTAGCAGCACAGGATCTGCATGGTCCCATGAAGAGGAGAAGTACAGAGCTCCCTCTAGTGGTTAGTCTATAGATTTCTCTATTTCATACAATAAAGTTAGCACAGCTGGTCGGGGTGGTATTTTTAGTTATTATTGGTACTTGTATAGCATCAACTAATTAGACAGGAGCCAGGTAACCTACCAGCATCTATGGAGTGTGGGAGGAAACCAGCGTACCCATGAGAAACCCACACAAGCTTTGTGATATGCATTTTTTATTGATAAATATTTGTTCACTTCAATATTCTAATCTCACAGCATCTCCGGATAATGATTTTCTGAAGTATCTCGCTCAAACATATGCCAACAATCACGCCACAATGTCCACAAACAATATGTGTGATTCATCAGCATTTCCGGGTGGCATCACCAATGGCTACACATGGTATCCTGTGAGTGGTAGGTTCTTTAAAAGTCTTCATGTTCTTTGTTTTTTTTTTTTTTTTTTCCTGTTTTTTTTCCTGAGCATTACATTTGGCACTTTATTTATTTTGGTTAGCACAAAAGAAAACATTTTTAACCACTTGAGTCCCTGAGTCTTTTTCCTCCTAAGGCTTCTTGCACACTGCAGCTTGAAAAAGCTCAGTACAGCTCTTTTTTTACTGAGCCAAAATACAGCCCATGTGCCTATGCACATAGGGGCATAAACAAGCGCCATGTAATCTTCAGTAAAAAAAAAAAAAAATTGGAAAAATCTGCATTTTTGGTCAGTAATTAACGCAATTGAGCACATTTGTGCACAAATGTCCATTAACACATTGTGAACGCGAGAATACGTTTGCACGCATTTGTGTGCGCAAATACACGCAAATACATTTAAAAAAAAACACTGCTGAAAAAATAGATGCTCAAACAAAAGTATCGTGTGCAAGAGTGTTTTTTCCATTTTTACAATGTCTCGGTTCCATACAGAATATAAAGTGTTTTAGATTTTTAGATCCAACCTAAAGTATTACAATTTTTTTTTTTTTCTTCAGGACTTATAGAAGTTAATTTGCTAGAAATTTTGGATATATATATTTTTATCTTCTTGCTTTTTAATGGGAATCATACAAAATAAAAAAGTAATAATTTTTCTCAACGCAATGTTTATGGACAGTGCCACCCCCATATATTTATCCCAAAATATAATTAACGCCCGCTGATTAAGTAGATGTCACATCAGTGTGATTTGTATAGAACTTATCAAACGTGAACATGTGTTTTACTTTTGGAAGGATTCATTCCTATTTTGCTGCATTGTGACACAATTGAAGAAACAAAAGCAACAAAAAAAGAATAACAATAACCTATTCAATGTTTCACCACCTTCCTGCCAAGGACAATTTTCAGATTTCAGCGCTGTCACAGTTTGAAAGACAATTGCGCAGCCCCACAAAGCACCTTGTCCCCATGTTGATGGGGACAAGGGCCTCATCCACACAAACCTTGACTGGTGGTTGTGGAGGTATGTGGGTGGGGGGCTTATCGGAATCTGGGAGTCCCCTTTAACAAGGGAACCCCCAGATCCCCCCCCCCGTGTGTGAATTGGTAATGGGGTACCCCTACCAAATACCCCTACCATTTCAAAAAAAAGTGTAAAAATGGTAAAAAACACAATAACCGGTTTTTGACAATTCCTTCATTAATAATGTCTTCTTCTTTCCCCTGCTTCTTCCGCCATCTTCTTGTGGTCTTCCTTTGGTTTTCTCCTTCTTCCTCCATCTTCCTCTGCTTCTTCCTACGGTCGTCTGCTTCTTCCTCTGGCTTCTTCTTACCCGCTTCGTCCTCCAGACGATCCATCTCAATGGGAGGCTCTCGTTGTGCAATGAGTCTGTGCTTGTGACAGTTCTTATATAACCCTGTGACCCCTCCCCCTCTGAAGCCACGGGTACTTCCCTATGGCTTTACCGTGGCGTCAGAGGGGGGCAGGTCACGAGGTTTACATAACGAGGAAGAAGCAGAGGACCAGAGGAAGAAGCAGAGGAAGATGGAGGAAGAAGGAGAAAACCGAAGGAAGACCAGAAGAAGATAGAGGAAGAAGCAGGGGGAAAGGAGAAGACATAATTAATAAAGGAATTGTCAAAAACAGGCTATTGTCTTTTTTTACCATATTGACACTTTTTTTGTGAAATGGTAGGGGTACTTGTACCCCATTACCCATTCACAAGGGGGGGTGGGATCTGGGGGTCCCCATGCTAAAGGGAGCTTCCAGATTCCGATAAACCCCCGCCCACATACCCCCACAACCCTTGGGCGAGGGTTGTGGAGATGAGGCCCTTGTTTCCATCAACATGGGGACAAGGTCCTTTGGGGGGGCTACCCCAAAGCACCATCCCCATGTTGAGGGCATGTGGCCTGGCACTCTCTCATACCCCCTCTTTTCCTGCAGCCTGCCAGGTTGCGTGCTCGTATAAGGGTCAGGTATGGATTTTAGGGGGACCCCCACGCAATATTTTTTTTACATTTTGGTTCGGGCATCCCCTTAATATTCATACTAGACCCAAAGGGCCTGGTAATGGACTGGGGGGGATCTCATGCTCTTCTTTTCAATGATTTTTATCTATATTTCTGAGACCCAACAATTCATTACAGCTGCGATCAGTTTTAAATTACAATTTTTCCTTTAGAAATGTCATTTTGCCATGGTACTGTTCTAAACACGGGAAAAATGTGTCACTTTACAGGCATACCATAGACACCCCCCAGGCATGATATTTAAAGGAAAATTTCATTTTTTTTGTTTCACTATAAGCATTAAAGAAATCACTGCTCCCAAAAAAACCGGCCGTTTTTTAAAATACAATTTTCATTGATACATGTCCCCTGGGGCAGGACCTAGGTCCCCAAACACTTTTTATGACAATAGCCTTTAAAATGAACACTTTTGTTTTTCATGTTAAAGTCCCATAGACTTTAACAGTGTTCCAGCAGCTTTCGAATTTGCCCTGGACACCGCATATTGTTTGGTGTTTGCAGAACATCCGAAACAACCAAAGTTCGGCCCAAACTTATGCTCGGGTCGAACCGTTCGCCCATCCCTACCCTCTAACACTTACCTGAGGTCCCTCTCTGTCCAGTGATGTCCACGAGTGTCTCAGCCATCTGAGATTCTCCCTCCTGATTGGCTGAGACACAGCAGCAGTGCCATTGGCTGCCACTGCTGTCAATCAAAGGCAGCTAGCCAATCAGGGGAGAGAGGGGGGAAGGGCCAGACTCCATGTCTGAATGGATACAGGGAGCTGTGACTCAGCTCGGTGCCCCCAAAGCAAGCTGCTTGGTGTGGGGGCACTGAACAGGAGAGAGGGGCCAGGATCACAGAACATGGACCCAAGAAGAGAAGGACCAGGGCTGCTCTGTGCAAAACTATTATACAGAACAGGTAAGTATAACAGGTTTTTTATTTTTATAGGGGGAAAAAAAATGAGACTTCAATCACTTTAACCACAAGCTGCATGCACCTTGCTGCATTTACCTGTGTACATAAGCTAAAAGGAGACTCACAGGTCAGGTGCAGATCCTTAAAGCGGAGGTCCACCCACCCCTGCCAAAATTGAAAGCCAGCAGCTACACATACTTCAGCTGATGAATTTTAATAATAGGACACTTACTTGTCCTGGAGTCCAGCGATGTTGGCACCGCAGATGTTTCCATCAGCTGTCGGGTGCTGCTGCCGACATTGCGGGTAAGGGTACCTGGCAGTGTAGCCTTACGGCTTCATGCCGGAAACTCTACTGTGCATGCGCGAGGCACCACTGCGCTCTCCTACTGGCCTGGTGGAGGAAGAGAGAGCCAAGCTGTGACATCATGTGCCGCAGCCCAGACTCTCGGAAGTGGGGACAGGATACCTGTCAAACACAGGCACCTGCTTCCCCCCCCCCCCCCCCCAAAAAAGGTGCCAAATGTGGGGGGAAGAGACAAATGAGTGGAAGTTGCACTTTTGGGTGGGACTCCGCTTTAACATTAGGGCTGTGTAAAGTCTTTGGAACCCACTTAAATGCATCCCCACCAATGTCAGGTTTCTGGTCCAGAGGCAAAGAAATTAGTCACATTTAGATTGCAGGCCCCTTATATATACCGTACATCACCTTACATCTTTCAATCCTGCTGACAACAATGTTAATGATAGATTTGTTACTTGTTTAGTATGATGAAAGATGAGAAACTTCAAAAATGTTCTTCCAGTATTTTTTGTGACAGTTAATTCCTAAAAGCTGTGCTTTCCCTTTTAACCCAAAATAGCCTTTTGCTTCATATACAGTATCTCACAAAAGTGAGTACACCCCAGTGGCGGCTGGTGCTCAAAAAATTTTTTTTGGGGGGGGGGCGCGCAAACAAACGGAACAAAAAAACCCTGTGCCCATCAAACGCAGCCACTGTACCCATAAATTGCCGCCACTGTGCCATCAAACACAACTACTGTACCCATCAATTGCTGCCACTGTGCCCATCAATTGCCACCACTATACCCAATCAATTGCCGCCAGTGTGCCCCATGAATTGCCGCCAGTGTGCCCCATGAATTGCCGCCAGCATGCCCAATCAATTGATGCCAGTGTGTCCCATCAATTGCTGTCAGTGTGCCCCATCAAATGCTGCCAGTGTGCCCAATCAATTGCCACTACTGTTCCCTATCAAATGCTGCCAGTGTGCCCGCCCGGCACTTACGTGTCTTGGCACTGTCCTCCACGCTCCGAATCCTCCATGTCTTCTCCCATCCTCTTTCTGTCATCTCTGCTATGATTGGAAGCCTGATAGGCGTCCAATCACAGCGCCTTTTGCTTCAGCCAGTCAGGTGACAGGGTAACCAGACCCGAGCACCTGATTGGCTGAGAGGTGGGTCAGTGTTAGGGAAGGAATGTATTCGCTTCTCTAACACAACACAGCGAACGCACAGCATTGCACCCGCTGTTTACCAATTTGGCTCTAATCAGGATGCCTATTAGAGCCGACAGCTCTAATCAGGTGCTTCCAAAAACACCCCCTTTGCTGTAATTCAGATGCCCGACACCCAACAAGGGGCCGGACACCTGAATAGGGGATGGCAGCGGCGACAATAGATAGATTCATACATTACATGAATCTATCTATTGGTGATAGAGCGGTGCAGGAGAGAGGGGGTGGCACTCCTGCACCCTTTATGTACACACCGCCACTGGTACACCCCTCACATTATTGTAAATATTTTATTATATTTTTTCATGTGACAACACTGAAGAAATTACAGTTTGCTTCAATGTAAAGTAGTGATTGTACAGCTTGTATAAAAGTGTAAATTTGCTGTCCCCTCAAAATAACATACAGCCATTAATGTCTAAACCGCTGGCAACAAAAGTGAGTACACCCCTAAGTGAAAATATCCAAATTGGGCACAAAGCGTCAATATTTTGTGTGGCCACCATTAATTTCCAGCACTGCCTTAACCCTCTTGGGCATGGAGTTCACTAGAGCTTCACAGGTTGACACTGGAGTCCTCTTCCACTCCTCCATGATGACTTTACGGAGCTGGTGGATGTTGGAGACCTGGAGCTCCTCCACCTTCTGTTTGAGGATGCCCCAACAGTGCTTGTCCAGTCCATCATCTTTACCCTCATCTTCTTAAGCAAGGCAGTGGTCATCTTGGAGGTGTGTTTGGGGTTGTTATGTTGGAATACTGCCCTGCGGCTCAGTCTCCAAAGTGAGGGGATCATGCTCTGCTTCAGTATGTTACAGTACATGTTGGTATTCATGGTTCCCTCAATGAACTGTAGCTCCCCAGTGCCAACAGCACTCCTGCAGCCCCAGACCATGACACTACCACCACCATACTTGACTGTAGGCAACACACTTATCTTTCTCTCCTCACCTGGTTGCCGCCACACATGCTTGACACCATCTGAACCAAAAAAAGTTTATCTTGGTCTCAGCAGACCACAGGACATGGTTCCAGTAATCCATGTCCTTAGTCTGCTTGTCTTCAGAAAACGGTTTGCAGGCTTTCTTGGGCATCATCTTTAGAAGAGGCTTCCTTTTGGGACAACAACAGTGGTGGTGCATCCATGAGGGCCCATGGGTGCTGCCCCCTCTCTCCAGCCACCCCTTCTATGACCAATGGATAGATTCATGCATACCATGGCTGTTGCTGCCACCCCCTATTCAGGTGCTCGCCCCCATTTCAGGCACCAGGCACCTGAATTACAGCGGCGGGGGTGTTTTTAAAGCACCTGATTAGAGCCGTAGGATCTAATTGGCTTCAAAATAGGTGAACTGCGAGTCCCATGCTTGGCGCTCGCAGTCCACCCAGGTGTGTTAGGAAAGTGAATATTCATTGGCTTCTCTAACATTGAACTGCCCCTCCACTAATCAGAAGCTCGGGTCTGTTACCCATCACCTGTGCCTGTCAGGAGGAGGGGATGGGAGGAGACACATGGAGGACACCGCTCGCCACTGTCACCCGCTGCCCCAATGAGATAGGGAAAGTGCCAGGCAGGCGGCAAGCAGGGGGGGTCACAGTGACGGCATTAGATGGGCACACTGGCAGCATTCGATGGGCACAGTGGCAGCATTGGCACAGTGGCAGCATTTGATGGGTACAGTGGCAGCATTTGATGGCACAGTGGCGACATTTGCTGGCACAGTGGCGACATTTGCTGGCACAGCGGCAGCATTTGATGGCACAGTGGCAGCATTTGATGGGTAGAGTGGCAGCATTTGGTACAGTAGCGGCATTCAATGGGCATGGTGGCAGTATTTGATGGCATAGTGGCAGCGTTTTGGCACAGTGGATGCATTTTATGGGCACAGTGGCGGTATTTGATGGCACAGTGGCAGCATTTGATGGGAGCAGTTGCTGCATTTGATGGGCACAGTGGCTGCATTTGATGGGCACAGTGGCTGCATTTGATGGGCACAGTGAGGCTGCAATTGATGTTTTTTTCCAGAATTTTTCAGTTTGCTTGTGCCCCCCCCCCCCCCCCCAAAAAAAGGGCAGCCATGCAGATCAGTTTGATGCAGTGTGCGGCATATGGTCTGAGCACTGACACCGACCCCCCCCCCCCATTCAACCTCTGCAGCAATGCTGCCAGCAATCATACATCTATTCCCAAAGACAACCTCTGGATATGACACTGAGCACGTGCACTCAAATTCTTTGGTCAACCATGGCGAGGCCTGTTCTGAGTGGAACCTGTCCTGTTAAACCGCTTTAAATTTAGGGCTCCTTCACACGGACGTGTCCGTGTACTGAGCCTGCTCTGCTCAGCGGGGGGATCACTCCATTAATCCCTGCTGAGCAGGAAGATAACAGGTCGGTGCACACTATGGGGGATCGGAGGAGGATGAACCGCAGAGTCCGTCATCATCCAAACCTCAGACGGATGGAAAATTTGGTTTTTCCTCCGTTACACTTTTTCGGATCGGAGCAGGTCGGATGTCAGCAGACATGTCACCATTGACGTCCGACGCTCCATAGAGGTCTATGGAGCATCCGTTCAGGTCTGCCGAAAAAAACTGACAGGCGAACCTGAACGGATTGTTCGTGTGAAAGAGGCCTTATGCTGTTACAAGCTGTACATTACTTTACATTGTAGCAAAGTGCCATTTCTTCAGTGTTGTCACATTAAAAGATATAAAATGTTTACAAAAATGTGAGGGGTGTGTGTGTGTGTGTGTGTGTGTGTGTGTGTGTGTGTGTGTGTGTGTGTGTGTGTGTGTGTGTGTGTGTGTGTGTGTGTTACAAGTTGTACATATCTAAACTATGTCCTTTATGAATACAGGTGGGATGCAAGATTATAACTACATCTATAGCCAATGTTTTGAAATTACTGTTGAGGTCTCATGCTGTAAATATCCAAATGAGTCCACACTGCAGAAGTACTGGAATGATAACAAAGTATCTTTGATTGAGTACATGAAGAAGGTGCACATGGGTACGTATGTATCGATAATTGTACTTAGTAGCTAGTTGTAATGTACCACAGACCAGCAGGAGGTTGTATGCAGGACCATTCCAAATCTGTTTGGGAGTCCAAAGAGGCCAAAGGGTTATGAGGCAGCAGTAATTTTCTTTTCAAAAGTTGATTAACTGTAGCAAATACAGATTTATTAAAGATATACTGTATAATCAGCAGGTCCACTGTATTGCTGACATAAGGCTTAATTTACCCCAGGACAAGGGTTCTTTCCCACAATACGAAGTTCTTTCATTGGAGGAGATGGATCCTGTTATTCATATACCTGTCCTCCATTCACAGAGAGCTTTGCATTCTGGGAAAGAATAGGACAACTTCTACGAATGGAGGAGGCGGGCAAGAGGCATAACTCTTTCGCACTTGCAGTGACTGGTGTTAACCCCCACAGTGCTGTAAGATCAGTGCGGTGGGGTGGACCCAGTAGCAGCAGAGAAAAGATTTTCTACACTATGCAGCAGCCTGCCTGTAATGGGACACAGAGGTAAGTTATGGCCCTAGTACTGCATACCAAAAAACTAAAGCAGCTTTTAGTACAGAAACATTTCCGATGATATGCCAGAAATCCAGTGAGTTTGTTAGGTAACTGCAGAACACCCCATCCCCATTTTTTATGGAAAGGGTGTTCCATTGTCCTAACGCAATTCCTTTTCTAGGGTAATAACACTGCTCCTCTTTATTTATTTATTTTAGAAATTATTTTTATTTCATTTAAAAGTTAAGTTATACAAAATAAAGCCTATTGGGCATACCTAGGCTTAAAAACACAGAAGAGAGAAAGAAAAAAAGCACACAAAACATAAAAGGTTGGCAACCAAAGTCAAAGTGACCACACTCAGTTCTGCTGGTAGGCACTAAGTAGGATTCAGGAGAACATGTACCCATATTACAATGGAATAACATTTGTCAAATACTTGGAAGCAGAAAAGCATTATTCATGGGGGCATTGGCGATGAGACAACCATATCCCTGGACTCCGTCAAGATGTCCCATGCCTTCGAGAATTTGTTAGACCATCCTCTAGGTTCATATGTAAATTTATACAAAGGCATAATTTTAGTAACGGAATTGCAGAAGTCTAAAGTAGGGGCCTGTGGGGATTTCCATTTAAGGAGTATAGACTTGCGAACATAAAATAACAATCCTATTAAAATTCTCATGGCCCTGGGAGGTGGCCAGTAAATGAACTAGACCCAATATACAAACTGTGGATACAGTTACTGAAATGATAGCAACTGAACAAATGCACTGAGAAATATTAGTCCAAAAAAGCTTAATCCCCAGACAGTCCCAGAACACATGTAAAAATGTGGCAGGGTCTTCTGAACAGCGCCAGTATTTAGATGTGTGTAGGGGATAAATGTTATGTAATCATTGGGGAGTGAAGTAGACTCTATGAATAATTTTAAATTGTTTCAATCTATCCCCGACAGGGGCCAGGTGTTGCATAGGGTAATCCCACATATCCTCACAATCCTCTGAATCCAGTTCCGGAACCTCAGTGCGCCAACAGGACAAAAGCTTGTCAACACCGCCATGTATAGTGGGTTGGAGGGCCTTGTAAATTGCAGAGAGAGATTTCTCTAGGGCAGGGATCCTCAAACTACGGCCCTCCAGCTGTTGCGGAACTACACATCCCATGAGGCATTGTAAAACTCTGACATTCACAGACATGGCTAGGCATGATGGGAATTGTAGTTCCTGAACAACTGGAGGGCCGTAGTTTGAAGACCCATGCTCTAGGGTTTCCTCTCACAATAGGGACTCAGTCCCTGATAATTTAAGAAGTACTGGTTGATTGCAAAATTGCAACTTGAAACGCATGGCCCAACTGGGAGTACCAGATCAGGTATGAGTTAGGAAGGGAGTAGTTCAGTTTAAGTGAGTCAAAAGTTTGAAGGACACCCCCTGTACAAATTAGGCTGAGATATTAAATTCTTTTAGACGCCCATATGTTAGTATCTGGAAACAGAAACAATTGTTTGAGAAAGGGAGTAAACCACAGTGATGTATTGGGCAAGAAATTATGAGGGGACGATGGGTGTTGCAGTTGCCAGGTTCCAATAATGGATCTCATGGAATGTGTACTTGAAAAAAATTCATATGAGCCAAGATGTGCTTCCTCCAGTACCATTGCTGCATTGGTCTTCCACCAGCCAGTTATGCGTCTGAGTAAGCAAAGCAGCGATGTAATAGGCAAATAAGTCTGGACATGCTAGTCCACCCTGTGTCAATGGTCTCTGTAGTGTTGTCAGTCTAAATCTAGGCTGTTTTGAACCTCAGATGAATGAGGCCAGAGCAGATTTGAATTGTCTAAAATATTTCCTGAGGATCCATACTGGGGCATGATGAAGAATGTATGGTATACTTAGTGGCCCTTTAACTTAATAAAACTTCTCATGAACAAAAAATAGAGGCTGTTATTTCCTCCCTCTGCCTCTGAGAATGCTAGTTACCTGGCTTCCGTAACAGACATTTTCTAGCATTTTCAGAATTACTTTTTTTAATGGTAATCCTCATATTTGCTTCATGTCAGGTTTATAGAATGTAGACTGGAAGGGAAATTAAATTACACACTGACCTATGTGACAGGTCAGCTTGTTAAACTGTCTATTCTGATTCACTTCTAGCAGCTGTGTCCTGTTCTGTGGTTTCCATGTAATATGGGTTGAGCCATAGGGGAAATACCTGACAACCTGGAGATAAATGAGCAAGACACAGCAGCCAAATGCATTTTTAGACAAGCATTTTAAAGCTACTGATCTCTGAACTGGAGCACATAGATCATTGGCATGGACACACTACACCCCTCTTTCCCAGTCACACACATTAACAGATATGCACCCTAAGTGCCCTTTCAGAACATTCAGATCCGTATGTCAGTTTTTTCTGAACAGTTGCTCCATAGAGCTCTGTGGAGCGACAGGTGTCAGAGGTGACATGTCCGCTGACATCCGATCCACCCCGATCCGATCTGCAATATCCAGATGGATGGAAACCCTGTTTTCCATCCGTCGATCGGATCAAAATGGACAGGCAGACCATAATCATCTGATTCTCTCTCTCTCCCCCCCCCCCCATAGAGGATAGCAGAGATCTGACATGTCCATCCCTGCACAGTGTGTAGAGATGGACTTGTCATCCGCCGGCTCAGCGGGGATCAATGGAGGATTCCCTGCTGAGCAAGCGGATGGCTAAATACGTATCCGCATGTCTGAAAGGGCCCTAAAGGCTACACTGATGCAACAGTTTAGCTGCATCACTTTCTGCTATTAGCTGTGATTATCTGAAGCCAGTTTGTGTGTAGACAAAACTTTGCAGTAGCACTGGCACTGGACACACACTGTGTTCAGGCTTTGTGTTTGCATGTAACCACTCACATGAGCAGCTACAATGGACATAAAAAAGTCTACACACCCCTGTTAAAACGTCAGGTTTCTGTGATATAAAAAAATGAGACAAAAATAAATCATTACAAAACTTTTTTCACCTTTAATGTGACCTATAAATTGTACAACACAATTGAAAAACAAACTGAAATCTTTTGGGGGGTAAAAATAAAAAATAATGTGGTTGCATAAGTGTACACACCCTCTTAAAACTGGGGATGTAGCTGTGTTCAGAATGAAGCAATCACATTCAAACTGATGTTAAATAGGAGTCAGTACACACCTGCCATCATTTAAAGTGCCTCTGATTAACCCCAAATAAAGTTCAGCTGTTCTAGTAGGTCTTTCCTGACATTTTCTCACGTCCTACAACAAAAGCCATGGTCCGCAGAGAGCTTACAAAGCATCAGAGGGATCTCACTGTTTAAAGTTATCAGTCAGGAGAAGGGTACAAAAGAATTTTCAAGGCATTAGATATACCATGGAACACAGTGAAGACAGTCATCAAGTGGAGAAAATATGGCACAACAGTGACATTACCAAGAACTGGACGTCCCTCCAAATGATGAAAAGATGAGAAGAAAAATGGTCAAGGAGGCTGCCAAGAGGCCTACAGCAACATTAAAAGAGCTGCAGGAATATCTGGCAAGGATTGGCTGTGTGGTACATGTGACAACCATTTCCCATTTTCTTCATGTCTGGGCTATGGGGTAGAGTGGCAAAACTGAAGCCTTTTCTTACAAAGAAATACATGCAAGCCTGGCTAAATTTAGCAAAAACACATCTGAAGTATCACAAAAGCATGTGTGAAAATGTGTTTTGGTCTGATGAAACCAAGGTTGAATTTTTGGCCATAATTCCAAAAGCTATGTTTGGTGGAAAAACAACACTGCACATCACCAAAAGAACACTACACCCACCGTGAAGCATGGTGGTGGCAGCATCATGCTTTGGGGCTGTTGTTCTTCAGCTGGAACAGGGGCCTTAGTGGAAAAAGTTCTGAAATTATTTATCTTTCTAATTTTTTTACATCACAGAAACCTGACATTTTAGCAGGGGTGTGTAGACTTTTTATATCCACTGTACATACGAAACAGCTGGAGCACCAGCCATTGATCTTTACAGAGTACAAATCTGACAGTTGTCACTGATAGCTGCTGCTAGATGCACACTGCGCACAAGCAGTGTTTAAAAGTGCTTACAGGAATCTACTGCCCTTCCCACACGCAAACTGCCCTGTGAATGTAGCCAAAGATGTTCAGTTGATTAGTGTCGTTTATTTACAGAAGTCCAAAGGCAGTGGTAAAATCCTGTCCTTCTTAGGACTCCATGAACAAAACAAGGATAAACTATGTTCAGTTGAAGGAAAGCACAATTGTCCTGTATAATATTTTGTATGTCCATTGATTTCACAGGAGTAAAGGGACAGGTGTTTGACATAAATGGAAAACCTGTCCAAAACGCTATTGTGGAGGTCAGTGGAAAGCAACATATATGTCCATATAAAACTAACAAGTATGGGGAATATTATCTCTTGCTTCTTCCTGGAACATACACATTTAATGTAAGTAATGATAGAGACCTGAGAAGCTAGTAAATGATTAATATACTGTATACCAGTAGATGGACAACTTATGAAAAGCAGTCAGTAGTTACCTGTCCTTGCCTCCTTTTCTTCCCCCCCTTACTTTTTTTTTTTTCTTTTCCCCTTTACCTTCAGCCCATAAATAAGACCTCTTAGACCCAAAACTTCCACCCTAATGATGCCCAACTGCCTAACAATTACATGCCATGTGCAATACTGAAGTAGGCCACAACTGGTAAAACCCCAGTGGGCATGAACACAAATGCCAACCACCTCCCCCCCTCCCTTTTTCCCTTCTTCCCCAATGGTTTACCACTTTGTGTATTGCTTTATATTGCTTTTACCACTTTGTGTATTGTTTTATATTGCTTTTACCACTTTGTGTATTGCTTTATATTGCTTTTACCACTTTGTGTATTGCTTTATATTGCTTTTACCACTTTGTGTATTGTTTTATATTGCTTTTACCACTTTGTGTATTGCTTCATATGTATATGTGCATTCATGTCATACCCGAGCTGTTAATTTCACTGTGTGGCTTTGCACATACTTTTGTAAACTAACGCTAATACTAAACTGCACCTCAAAATGCTTAAAGTGTTACTAAACCCAGGACCCTGCATTCATTATGTCTGGTTTCCCACAGAACACGGAAATATTTTTGTAAATATAAACTTCTAAATACCTTTTCTCATCAGGAGTATATAGCAGTCTGGTGACTTCTATCAGTGTCTGGCCGAGCACTGGTTAAAGCTTATAGGAGTGCTTTTTCTCCTCTGACTGTCCTATGAGGCTGCAGGACCCGGACCCTCTAGACAGTGCTGATTGGCCCTGTGCTGATTACATGCACCCTCCCAACAAAAGAAACTCTCTAGAGCAAAACAGCAAACTGAGCATGTACAGAGTGCACCCAAGACTTTTTTCTAGCAGTAGATAGGGAATAAGAGGAGAATCAAACAGCCTTTTTATACAATGCAGAGAATTAACCCCTTAGGTTCCACAGTGAGTATAACAAGCATGCTTTACTGCATTTGCGTACTGATTTCACTGTTGTGGGTTTATTAACACTTTAATAAAATTATTATGAAAAAAATATTTCTGGTGAAAGGGATCACAGAACTACAGCTTGTCTACCACTTCTGCTTTATTCTGTTAATGTTAGATCTTGGTTCTTCTGGAATTTGGTCTGTTTTGAAATCTATACTGTCTTCTGTGCATCATACCAATTTTGTACATACAGCTAGTAAAGCTAAAAGTATCATCTTATTAACATATGTTTAATGTTCCCATGTTTTAGGTCTCAATGAATGAAACAATACTAACCAATATAACAGTGCCAGAGACTGTAAATTTCTCAGCGATGACTTATGATTTCCAGTACAAAGTCAATATCGGCAGCCCAGCTGTGGTCTCAACAAGTTGCCTTCCTGACGGAGACAGCAATAGCAGCAGCATACTGAACGCATGTTTGCTGACAATGCTACTAAGAACTGCGCTGACATTATTCGTTAATGCACTATAGCGCCTGCCATGAAGGATTCAACCCTGCGCATAGGAGCAAGTTTTGGGACTTTCCAGAAAGCAAGAAGCCAAAAAAGTTACCAAAGTTTATATAGCAACAAGACACCATTGAATTACTCTTTTTAACTGCTTTTATTCCATGAATCACACCAGCAATATACAGATTGTTGTAGCATTTATTGAAGATGTTAAGGTTATAATGTTCGAGTTAACTTGTATGTGCCATTATTCAGACTTGCAATGCTTTATCATTCGAATTTAAGCTGAACTGCCTCCGTGGTTGTTTATTAAAATATCCATGTGAAATATTTGCTTTTACCATTTTGAGCCAGGACAAAGATCTGGAAGTATAGGTCAGCCTTTTTCAACCACGGTGCCTTGGCAAAATGCCTAAAAATTGCACAAATTGGCCAAAAACTGTCACCAAGCCCGTGAGAAGATCAAGCCTTGCGTTTTGTTTCAAAAAGCCACAGGTTTTTATTGTGCATGATTGCACCCTTGGACACTATGCTGGCCAGCCACTGGCATCCTAACAATCAATGGTGTCATTAGTTGATAAGCAGGACCTTGGGTGCCTGCATATTTTTCTTGTTTGTCCCTCAGCACTGGTGTCACGTTAGTGGAGAGCGGGAGAGAAAATGAGGAAGAACACAAATACTATAATACTAACCAGTACCAATTTGCAAAGGTGGAAGAATTAATCGCCTCTATCTAATGTTGGGTGGCCCATGTGTGTAAATGCTGCTGCGATATGCAAAACTATTAGTTTTGTTTTTTACATTTTAGAATGGTGTGGCTTGAGTTTGTGCTTAATTTAAAGGGTGCCTTGACTAAATAAATGTTGAGAAACACTGGTCTAGGTTACTGGTTTCCTGCTACCCATAGAACGTGATCACCAGGCTTTCATGGTCTTTCAGGGTTTTATACCAAAGATTGTTCCATAAGCTCTAAAGACTTTCCCTGCTCAGAAATTTGTACATTTGCATAATAGATATTTCCAGATTTTACTTTTAGACAGTGCTTTACAGGTTCATGTAAGTTGTGTGCTCCTTCAGTTGCTTTGGGATAGAAAAAAAAGACATGCAATAGAAAATACATTTTAATTCCACAGATAACGTTACTGGCTACTTTAGTCTGATGTGAAGATCAATGTTCTCACCCTAAAATTGTAGGACACAACAGATATATAGGATCTATGACCATTGAACTACAGCACCGCCTTCAGGACTAGGACACTAGGTAAAAAAACAAAGCACAGCATAGGGGAAACCTCTGATGGTGGCCAAATCCCCCCCCCCCCAATCTGGTAGAGCCAGCTCTCAGTTAGTCGCAAATCAATATATAGAGTACAGCTGATCACAGACACAACAATCAGTTCCCCAACCTTATAATAAGTAGAAGGGAAAAAGACAGTAAATATACTTACCGTACTCCTGGTTTCAGTACTGCAGAGTGTGATGTCATGATCCCTTAGCGCAGGTGTGTATTCTTGTGAGATGGAAGATATTCAGAATTCCCTGGGATATTGCCAGAAAAAATACCTCAGGCAGAAGCTGGGGTGAGGTAAGTATATATAATAAAAAAAAATTCCCTACAGTTTTTCTCTTTCATGCTATTTATTTTGAAGAAAGAACCCCTAATATATTGAAGCTCTGTTTTAAGTGCCAAGTGATCTTTCAAGTGCTATATGTTTAGATGTGTCCTCCACTGTAAACCTTTACATATACCCACTGAAGTGACTGGCCTCAGTTGATACACAGAGAAGAAACATCCTTCTCCATAACTTGTACTGTTTATCTTCAGCCCTCTCTCCTATAGCCACCCAAAGCACACATACTACACAGCATTCCTGAGCTTTCAGAGGCTGAGGGCGGGGATCTGACATCAATAAATTCACAACATTGAGGAGGGAGCTAAATGTAAGATGAGACCTGAGTGGCAGGAATGGACACACACACACTCCTTTACACAGCCTTACAGGGAAACGTGCAGGCGAGGCTAACAATCACCTACTGGGTGCTAGAGGAAAAAAAAAGGGGGGGGGGTGGGGGGCAAGGCCATCACCCGGGATTCTAGTACACACTATAGAAGGATATGCCTTGTACATTTTTAATTTAAGAGGTTTACAACCACTTTAACTACACAATTGTGCTCATATAGAGCACAGTCTTTATTAGAAAAAAGAAAAAATATATATACAGTGCATTGAAGAAGTATTCATACCCCTTAACATTTTCCACATTTTGTCATGTTACAACCAAAAAAGGTAAATGTATTTTATTAGGATTTTATGTGATAAACCAACACAAAGTGGCACATAATTGTGAAGTGGAAGGAAAATAATAAATGGTTTTGTATTCAGCCCCCCGAGTCAATACTTTGTAGAATCACCTTTCTCTGCAATTACAGCTGAGCTTATTATGTACAGCTTATTCAATAAAGTGATACATTGAGAAAAAACAATACAATTTGGTGACTTGATTTTCATATAATAGTCTCCATTCCAGAACAAAATCAGTGTGTCCGGTGATATCCGTTGTGCAAATGTCAAATTCCTCAGTGATGTGATCACTCTCCCTTGCACCTCAATCCACACTGTTTGCTAGTAGCTCACCTCATTCTCTAGACCAGAAGGTCTAAAAGCATTTAGGGTGTAAGCAATTCTTATGCATGGGTGGCTATATCATATTCTTCTTCCAATCAGAAATGCAAGCTATATGGGTCTGTCCTCACTCTCTCCCACTATCCATTCTCCTCTTCCCCAGGGGGCAATATGGTTCTACAAGAAAGCAAATCCTTGAGTAGTATTCCAATTAAAATGTATTATATAAAAAAAAACATAGCAACTCACATTTAAAATCGATTACAACAGCATCAGAATCCTTGAACTTGTTGAAGAAGTTCATGGTTTCGGATGCTGTTGTAATTGATTTTAAAATGTTAATTACTATCTTTTTAATATAATAAATTTTTATTGCAATACTACACAGAGTCAAGCATGGTGGTGGGAGTGTCATGGTCTGGGGCTGCATGAGTGCTGCCAGCACTGGGGAGCTACTGTTTATTGAGGGAATCATGAATGCCAACATGTACTGTGATATACTGAAGCAGAGCATGATCCCCTCCCTTCAGAGACTGGGCCGCAAGGCAGTATTCCAACATAACGACCCCAAACACACCTCCAAGACAACCACTGCCTTGCTAAAGAAGCTGAGGGTAAAGGTGAAGGCCTGACCAAGCATGTCTCCAGACCTAAACTCTATTGAGCATCTGTGAGGCATCCTCAAACAGAAGGTGGAGGAGCACAAGGTCTCTAACATCCACCAGCCCTGTGATGTCATCATGAAGGAGTGGAAGCAGAATCCAATGGCAACCTGTGAAGCTCTGGTGAACTCCATGCCCATGAGGGTTAAGTGCTAGAAAATAATGGTGGCCACACAAAATATTGACATTTCAGGCCCAATTTGGACATTTTCACTTAGGGGTGTACTCATTTTAGTTGCCAGCGGTTTAGACATTAATGGCTGTGTGTTGAGTTATTTTGAGAGGACAGCAAATTTGCACTGTTATACAAGCTGTACACTCACTACTTTACATTGTAGCAAAGTGTAATTTCTTCAGTTGTCACATGAAAAGATATAATGAAATATTTACAAAAATGGGAGGGGGTGTATTTAGTTTTGTGAGATACTGTATTTCTTTGAGTATAGGATTATACACATACAAGTGACTGACCGTTGAAATTGAAAGAGGTACAATTACAAACAATGGGATTCAGATGTGAATGGGGCTTAATGCATTTAACTCATTCCCATGCACCTCGAGATCCCTTTAAAAAGTTTTGAATGCCCATGGGCGGGAGGGATCAATGATCATGTGACCACTGTGCTTCACTGTCACAGTAGTCACATTGTAGGTGGGGTATAGAGTGGTGTGGCGGCAGTAATTCACACAGACAAGTGCAATGAAAAAATAGTTTGGAAATAATGTTGAGGGGACAGGAAAGTTACTGTTATACAAGCTGCACACACACACTACTTTACAAGCAAAGTGTAATTTCTTCAGTGTTGTCACATGAAAAGATATAATAAAATATTTACAAAAATGTGAGGGTTGTACTGACTTTTGTGAGATACTGTATCTGTTCTTAAAGCATTCCACCCTGAACAAAAAAATTACATAATCACAGACCTTTAATCCTACAAAGAAACATTTGGGGGAATTTTTTTTTCATACCAGAAACACCCTTTTTTTCTATGTAGTGCTCCTAATCTGCACTTCTTGGTCCACGGAGCTCCTCGTCACTTCCTCCCTTGCTTCTAGGAAATGTGAGTTATCAGTTCCCAGGAGTCTGTGGGCAGTACTGTGATCAAAAATCGTGTTATTTCCCGACAGCAAATGACGCAATTTAAGGCGGTTGCCATAAAGGCGCAGGACCTTCCTCCGTCACCGCCCGTTATGGCAACTTTTGAAACAATCTGCACTACGCCCGCTGGAGAATCGCGCATGTGTGAGATCGAGAGGTGCATGCTGGTTACCCATAGCTAATCCCGTAGCAAAAGATAGGGGGAGGAGCCCCTGTGTTTTTCCTATTGCAGAGAGCGTGAGATGTACAGTACCCTGCAGCCGAGGACCAGCGCAAAACATTCTCATGGGCAGGTGTTGTAGCTGACCTTGCATTGTATTTGGTCTGTCGGACCAGCATACAGACAAATGGGTTTCCCGCTAGGAACTGGGTCCGGTGGAAAAATTTAAAACATGTTCTATTTCTAAAGTCCGTCGGATTTTTGGCAAGCAAAGGTCCAATGGAACCCACACACGATCAAATTGTCCAACTTGCATATAGAAGAGGAAGTGACAAGAAACCCAATGTGCTACAGAATACGTTTGTGCAGGAGGGAAGGATTCCTGGGAGCAATAGTCTGCAGGAGTTACGCAGAGGAGGAGCAATGGTCTGCATGATGATGCAGGGAAGAGACTGTAGATCTTATACATGTTCATCATTTCTTCAAGGCTCAATCGAAGTTCTAAATTATTAATATGATGGCAAAGTAATCTGATCTATGGGCATCCCATATACCCATTTCCCCAACCAAGTTAAATCCCCCTAATAAACAAAAACAAAACAAAAGCAAATGACTGTTCATTGTCTCAGAAGTGATATATGAAGGTCGGGCAGCAGGGCGATTTGGTGGCTGTTAGTAACTAGTGACAACATACCACTACATATGTAATCAGGGCACTGATCATCAGTGCCCTCATTACAATTAAGTGCCACCAATGAGTGCCCACCACTGCCAGCAATCAGTGGCCATTAGTAATGCCAGTCAGTGCTGGCCATCACTGCTGCCTATCAATGCTGCCAATCACTGCCGCCTATGTGTGCCCATTAGTGCCGCCTGTGTCCACCAGTGCGGCATATTCGTACCTCATCAGTTACACCTCATCAGTGCCCATTAGTGAAGGAGAATTACTTATTTACAAAATTTACTGACAGAAACTAAGAAAAAAAACTTTTTTTTTTTTTTTTTTTAACATTTTCGTAAAAAAATACCACCAAAAGAAAGCTCTATTTGTGTGAAGAAAATGGTTAAAAATGTCACATGGTTACAGTGTTGCATGACCGTGCAATTGTCATTCAAAGTGTGACAGCACTGAAAGCTGAAAAATGGCCTGGGCAGGAAGGGGGTGTAAGTGCACTGTATTGAGGAGGTAAAAGTGACAGAAAATGGAAAAAAAATATTTAAAATATAGTTATTAACATTTACTAACCTTCTTCATGTCTACAGTGGGGAAATGTGCTAAACCCCCCTTCTCCCCTGGGACAGCACTGGTGTGATTGGGCTCTGTCAACTTATTCTAGCATCCTTGTATAATGCAAGACAAAGCATTTACCAAAAAGTGTCTAAGGAAAGAGCGGTTTAAAGTGATTGTAGTCGTGTTTTTTTTCCCTATAAAAATAACAAATGTGTTATAATTACCTGTTCTGTTGCAGTGGATTTGCAGAGAGCAGCCCGAATCCTCCTCTTTTCGGTGATCCTAGCCCCTCCTCCCTGCTGTTCAGTGTGCCCCCAGAGCAAGCAGCTTGCTATGGGGGCACCTGAGCTGAGTCACAGCTCTATTTGTCCATTCGCCCCGGCCTGGCCCTGCCCCCTCTCTCCCCTGATTGGCTGTCTTACTTTGACTGAATGCATTAAGATAGGAAAAAAAAAAACACCTTCTGCCTTTACAACCACCAAGTCAAAAAATACTGATTATGGAAATCAATTCAATCACTTTTAATAAACAGTGTGAAAAGGCTATTGCAAGCTATTTTGTGCCAGTAGTTTAATGTAAATGCATTAACCCAAAGCATTGCACATCTGACTCAAACCTCCCAGTATCTGTTATTAAAAAAAAAATAATAATAAAAAACACAAAACACACAACCTGCATCACTGCAAAACAATTAAAATTAATTGTTTTAATCTTAAATAATTCACAAAATGTAACATTTTCAATAGTTTATATACAGTGCATTTTAGTTGAATGTTCTGTACAGAGGGTTAAATGTACATATCAGCTCTTAGGACTGTAAATGTTTTTCACAGTGCAAACAACTGAAGAAGGTGCTAAGAGGAGAAAGTACAGAAACAACCATTAGCAACTGGTTTTACTCTCTGTATTTACTCTATGCATTGTTACTGCTGATCAGTCATAGATGGAAATAAATAGCAAAACATTAACAAAAAACACACAGCATGAAAGCCTAATGAAGTGTAAATTATACCTAGACACATTTGGGTTTAAATATAAGTTAAGGAGTAATCATGGGCAAAACTTAGCAAGATTATAGTGATGTACTTCGATCCAAAAAAATAAAAAATAAAAAACACAATCATGGTCAAATGTAGCAGGATTATCATGGCACATTAAACTAAGAAAAGTCCAAAACATTTTACTCTAATAGACATTTCCAAAATCAAAAGAGAGAAAAAATAAATTAAAAAATCTGACAATGTCAAGCAAATCACTGTGCACGCTGAATGATGTCGCCAAGAAATATTACTTCTGAACATCTACTACAATTTATTATTCTATCACTTTTAGTCCCTCTTACATGTTAATTTTTACTACTTGTTTTTAATAAATTCATAAGTGCTTATAGTCCAATTAGCCTTTCCAAAGATCCATTAGTGAGCAGACCACTGTATCCAGCATAAATAACTACATTTTAATATTCAAAGCTAACAGTTGCAACAAACTAAACCTTTTGCTGTATAAATCTTCTAAAATAAAAGTGATAACGTTATGATGTATGGAAATGATTAAGTCTGGCCAAACATCAATTCACCAGCAAACAGGTTATATTGCCTTTATCGACCCCCAAATCTCAAGCCAAATAAAGTAAATGCTGGGCGTTCCTGCCAGTTGTCAATATTAGTGCACATTTCACTTAAAGCAGCGTTCCACCCAAAAGCTGAACTTTCGCTTTAAGCACTCCTCGTCCCCTGACATTAAACATTTAGCATATCATTTTTTTGTATGAAGGGGGGGGGGGAGCGGGGAGTGTGTACCCTCTTTTTAGTGGGACTTCCTGTCCCACTTCCTCCTTCCGCCTCTCGGCCGCCTAGGTGACCCCTCCTCTCGCCCTCCCTGCCAGCTATCTTCTGGGACACAAGACAGGTCCCAGAAGATTGGCTGGCCAACAGAGCGCAGCGCGACTCGTGCAGTGCGCACCTGGCCGTGAGCTGTCACTGCTTGGTGCCCACAGTTGCCATGCTAGCGCCAAGGAGAGGAGGGAAAGAGGAGTGAGGCTCTGGGCGGCCACATCGCTGGACCGTGGGACAGATTTCAGTTTATTAAAAGTCAGCAACTACACTTTTTGTAGCTGCTGACTTTTAGTAAAACTAAAAAACGGGTAGAACTCCGCTTTAGGGGAACATCAGCCTTCTTCCTCGAAACAGAATATGTCTAAGCCTGCGTTTTATGCATCTTATTACAGTTGGTAATTTTAGTAGAAACAAACTAAGTTATATATAAACAGGCATGAGACGAGAAAAGTTGCTGACCACAGTTCTCCATCTATGGGCAACACTCGCCTTATTGGACAATATGAATTCACATTTGGACCAATGACACACTCTTGCTACAGTTTTGTAAAAAAGCACTTGGGGTTTTTTTTTTTTGGGAGAAACTCTACATAAAAGATATGCAATCACATCAACAAATTCTAAACAAACTAAATTACATGCACACTAATTGCAATATTTCAATAATGAATTTACCAAAGGCTAAGCAAAAAAGAAAGAAAAAATAATATTTATGGTAGTTATATATCCAATAAAAAGATATGAAATACATTGAAAAGTACAGCTGTCATATCTATCTGCCCAAAGTTGTCTTCTCACAATCCTCTTCACTGCAGTAATCAGCATGAAAGTGAAAGGCTCCATTGCATTATACAATACTGTCAGTCTAACATATTTCCATGCTGGTTGCAAAAGGGGAGAGCATAGGGAGGTTTTCAGCAATAGGTGGATGCTTTTCAATTGATAACAAGCAAACAAGTGACACAGAAGCTATAGTGTTTGGTGAAGAATGGGTCACACTTCTGGCTATGCAATGCAACAGGTGTGTGTAAAAATCACAAAAATGGTCTGGAAATATCCTCGCCTTTGAAAACTGATATAGCCAATCGTATTTTTAATAAACAAACAAGATATAGATTAATATCGTTTCTAAACTTGTATGTTTCACCAAAATTAGTCAGCAAAGATGGTACTCATTCACCTGCAACAAAAAACGATTACTCTACAAGGGCAATCTAGCCAGACAGCACTGCCCACAACATGAAACAGAGGCGGCCATGGTCATCTATCACCTTACATGAAGTGTGTAGTACCATTTTGGTTAAACAATGCTCAGTGTGTAAATTCACAAATAAAAGTTTACAAAAACTAAAGCAAAGCTCAATCATTATGAATATCTGCAAAAAAAAAAAAAAAAAAATTCTTACTAATCCTACACTAAATACCTTACATGTATTACTGGGTGGTTTGGGTTGCGGGACAAATCTTTGCATTCACAACCGATGCTCAAAATATTTAAAGGCACAAGAATAAAATTCTGCACAGCAGACATACATCACATAGCAAATAGGATAACTGAACAGATGCCATCCATTAATCTTATTACAAACTCTTCATATAAAATACACTACCTCAAAGAGATCTGTAAAAATTCTCTACACACCTATGGAGAAAATGTACGCAACATATAAGGCCTTATGGCTACAACTTCTGCCAGATAAATCTCAGACAGGAAAATAAAATTGCGTAGATTTTAAAAGTAAATTCATGCAGCTTTCAAAAGCCAGTCAGCCAACCCAGGAGCTAGCAACATGTAATGCAGCAGGGAATCTGCACTGCCATTAACATCATTACAAAAGAATAGCATATTCTTCAAGGCGCACTGGCAAGCTAACTCCTGGAATTTTTGTAGGCTTGCTCACAAACTAAAATATAAGGGGATTGCTAATTGTTTTGACAACTACTCAAACAAGTTATGAATAACATATCACTTGCAAGAGGTAACTTGTATTCAGGGGTTCAGTCCTTCAAAATGTCTGTGTGCAAAAAACTGCATGCTTTCCACCTGAAAAAGACTAGTGGAGAAGCAGGATGGACTATTAAATAGTAAGAGGATACATTATACCAGTGGTAGGCAACCTCGGCACTCAAGCCGTTTTGAAACTACAAATCCCATCATGCCTCTGCCTCTAGGAGTCATACCTGTGATTGTCAGGGTCTTGCAATGTCTCATGGGACTTGTAGTTTCACTACAGCTGGAGGGCAGAGATTGCCTACCCCTGCATACTATGGCTGATGCAGAATTAAACCTGCCTGCTGGAGATAAACCACCACAGGCATCAAAGCCCATAGAGCCCATTCACACAAGGAACTGCATGTGAATCACACAGGATAGTGTTCATCTGCGATTCACATTGAGTTCTGTGCAGTGCGATTTCAGCCCATTCATTTTGCATGCAAATAGCTTTACACAATATACAAAACAGAGAATGAAAGCTTCTACATGTGAGCAACTTTACAGAAAAGAATGTACTTCTGATGTCTGCTGTTTTAGCTAACCTATTTGACAACCTATCGGTTCTGTAGTCATGCTATTCAAGGTGCCATTTGGTAAGTGTTTGTGCACCAAGCCAAATAGTTCATTGCATACTTCATTTGCTACCAGCTGGTCACCACATTGACTTTCACTGACCTTTGAATAGAAAAGGTCCATCAGAAGAGGATTCCAAATGGGGGTGGAGCACTGACACTTTTTCTATGGTGACCACGTTTCTTTACACACGCTTAATATAAAAGCAAATCTATCTATATTACAAGCTAATTAAATATACAAAGTTGGCCATTAGCAGCTACCACAAGATGCCTGCATTCTTTCTCACGTTGTACTTTGGGGGGCTTCTGTGTGTACTGTACACAAATAACTTGGTGAAAAACATGCTTTGCAATATCCCAGTAGCATCCAATAACGCAAAGTGTGCACCTCGCTATAATTTTCCAAAACGTCAGGTGCACATTGTGAAAGCTCCAACTTGGTTACCAAATCTTTGAATTCAAGGCTCCTGACTTCAAAGCTTCAATAAGCACCTTTGGAGCCTTTAACATAGAGCACAGAAGCGCTGAATGGACACTTTGTGGTATAGTTAGTAGTGGTAAAATATTAAAATAGACTTTTTCTGTAATGTTTAAGGCTGGATTTGCACTGTTCCGTGTGCATGCAGCGTGCATAGTTATGCACACATGTAAATGGGCCCATAGAGTTTTCCTTTGTCTTTCATATTAAACTTCAGTGCATAGTTATGAATCAGTCACACATGAGAGAATGAGATTTCTACCTGACATGCATTTTCATGCAGCAAAATGCAAGAGTTTTTCTGCTTTAAAACAGACAAGTGTAATGGGCCCTTGGGCAATTTGGATCTTATCCAAGAAATCTCTTCCTTTCCAAGAGGCAGCTTGGACAAACTCAAAACAGCAAAGATTACAGAACAAGTCTACCTGAATGTGACCCACTACCCCTAGCTATAAGACCCCTCCCTTTCACACTGGGGTGCTTTGCAGGTGCTACAGTGCTAAAAAATAGCGCCTGCAACGTGCCCTGAAAGAGCTGCTCCTCATACTCCAGTGTGGAAGCCCAAGGGCTTCACCCCACTAGCTGCTAAAACGACGGTAAAGTGTCGCTAAAGATAGCGCCGTTTTACCACTGGCACCCACACTGCTTCAGTATGAAAGGGGTTAAGATTACTTTAAAAGTGGTTGTAAACCCTGTTACACCACTTGTACCTACATGTAAGGCCATAATAAAGCTTACCTGTAGGTACTGTAAATATCTCTTAAACCTGCACGGGTTTAAGAGATAGTTACCATATACATTTGCGCCGACGCCATTGGCGCATGCGTGCCATTTCTAAAGGTCTTCTGCTGTGACCGGCGGCTCCCACGCACGTGACATCATCGCACCTCCGGCCAATCACAACACTTGGGCCCGTGAACCTGGAAATAACTCAGGGAGACATGTCGCCAGCCACAGCAGTGTATGGGGACCTCTGCAACAGCTTTGATCTAAGATAAGTATTTCATAATGAGCTAGTATGCGGTGCATACTAGCTTATTATACGTTTATCTTGCAGGGGGTTTTTTTTTCTATGGATTTACAACCACTTTAATAAGGAGAACCTTCACAGATGTATCTTGTGGTATCTCCTTTTTGTCTATTGTATAATGTTGGAATCCTGACCTATTGACTGAAAGCACCTGCATACAGTATTAAAGGAGACGTCCAACCAAAGCTCGTTTGGCTGGGCTTCTCCTATGGATCACAGGAGGGCAATTCGTTTTGCACTCCTGTGACCCGTTTTCAGCAGAGAGCGGACTGAAGTCCGTGCTCTGCTGATGTCACAGAAATCAGTCCAGGCACCTCTTCATCGTGACAACGGAAGTCTGGATCCGCCAGGTGGACTGACACCCGTCTCAGTGAGCCGCCGAGAGCCTGAGACGGCCGCACCCCCCTCCACAGCTCAGTGCTCCAGTGTGCGAGGAGGAGCATAGCGGAGAGCTGTTGATTGACAGTCAGAAGATCTCTCTTCAGGGAGCTGTGAGAACCGAGCCATCGACGGTGTTCGATCGCTTGGTTCTCAGTGTAGAGGTGCTGGGGGACAATGCAGCATCGGACAGATGCTGCATCCACCAAGGTAAGTATGATACTGAAAAAAATCCCTTACTTCTCTTAACTGGTTAGAAGCATTTATCACAGCAATAGTGTAATTAGAAGCACAGCATCACCCTAGAAATGAACTACAATGTCCCAGTCCATCAAGTGTAAATGTGGTCACCATCTGGCACACCTGTTATCGCACCCCCATCGCCGGATTGCAAACATCATTAATAGATCATGGATATGAAAAAAATACACCGACCTGTGCATAAATTTACAAACTATAGGATTTAAACTATGTACATTTTTATAAATAAACCTGCTTACTAGAATTCTTCATTAAGCAAATAAACCCAACAATTATTACAGTTTGACAGTCCATTCTCCTGTTGAGGGAAAAATACTATATATATATATATTATGTATAACTATTGGATACAAAGGTTTTATGATCTAGGTTTTTTTTTTTTTTCCATTTTAAAGCTTAATAGTTAAGGATTGAGTTTTAGCTGAAGTAGGTTAATACAATCATCTGGATGGGCTGTCTGCAGACAGGACAAGGCTTGTTCCTTTTCTTCAGTTTTTTTGCACAGCTAAAACATGCCATGAGGTGTCCCGTCCTACCATGGACAATGCATCCATTTTTTGGCCTTGTCTGGCAAATGACGCAAGGTTCTATGCTGGTCAAAGGCAGGCTCTTTTCTGAGCTTTCTTCATAAGATTGCTCCCGCTCATTCTCTCTGAGCTCCTCCTGACTACAAGAAGCCATGCTACCCGACGTGGATGGCTGAGAAAAGTCCTCTGTCTCCTGGGATTCTGAACTTTGTAAGCCCTCATCTTCCTTCTTTTCTAGATTTAATTCTTGTGAATCAGACAATTTTGCCTTTTTGCCATCAGGTACATCAAACCCCTCATCATCTAGAGAATCTTCCATATTTTTCCTCTTTAAGGAGTTTGTTTTTTTCTCATTCTCATCAGGAAGCCAGCCCTTGCGAAGAGACCAACACCTGTGACAGTATCTTGGGATAGGAGGATTCATCTCCTCACACTCAAAACATTTCCAATAATCCTGCAATGACAGGTACAAGACACACTTACCACATAGCACCCCAGAAAAAGTTCATTTAAAAAAAAGAAAAAAAGAACACCTTATTTTCATACATCGTTACAATGGGTCTTTCATTTTGTGGCAGAAATATTTTTAAGAACAATGAAAATAGTTTAAAAACATTATGACAAGAGCAGGAGAGAATAGTTTGTGTTTTCAACATCTTAAAAAAGGTAAGAACATTTTTTTTTTGGGTATGCTGTGTGACTGGGATCACATAAAACACAGTGGGGTTTTATCAAATTTGACTGCAAAATTATCCCTTGTAGTGAGTGGGGCTGTACTTGTAATTCAAGGTCTAGGGGACCAACAAAAAAAAAAAAAAAAGAAGATCCACCTACCCCAATTCCTCCACATTGCTAGACCAGTCCCTGTAACATCTTCTCCCCCATGCTCCAGCGTTCTAAGGTCCCCTGACACCATCAAAACCAGATTTATTTTAAATGTGTATAATTGGGTACAACATATGTAGGAAGATTTGTTTCTTTTGTGTATCACCTGAGGCTAGTCACTTCAGTGGGTATTTGTGAGGGCTTACAATCAATTTAAGTCAAATCCAAAAGCAAGCATTTATTTTACTGCAGCTTACCAATTTTTAGATGTAATGGCTGCAATCATTTTCTATTTCAGGCTCCCTAATTTTCACCTTTTTCAACAATGCAAGCTTTCCTGCAGATGTAACAGTTAGATGGTTGAAAGGGTTATTATACTGCAGTGTATCAATTCTTAGGTGTGAATTTTTAGCCTATTCTATTTAAGTCTGGTGTTTTTCAAAAGAACAAGCTCTCTTGCAGATGTATCAGTTACAGAGAAAAGACAAACCATTTACCACTGACAGGGGTGCTTACAATGGGCAGCTTTTATATATGTAAATCCTTGTCCCAAAATAAAAAATAAAAAAACTGTTGCTGTAACGGTTTAAAAAGTTTACCTCCGTTGCTCCTTTATCACTCTAATACAGGAGGAGTGTTACTGGGCAGATCACCAGGTGAAAACAAAAAGGAAAAGAAGTAGGGCTGTGGAAATTAAAGATTAATTCCTCGATTCATTTTTTTGATCAGTACTCACCTCTCTGCCGACTTCCAGGTCTTCAGGGAGTTCCATCAGAGATCCGGTGACGTCACGGACATCGACATCAGTGGACTCCTCCCCCCTTCCCCAAGTGCCTTCATCGGCTAACGAAGGGAAGAGGGAAGGAGTCCGGTGACGTTGAAGTTCTGATTGAAAGTAACGTGTACGGGGGAGGAGCTACGCATGACGTCACCCACTGCTGCCCTACAGAACCAACATGATTGTTGGCTTTACATAGTGGGTTTTTAACATCTTTATGTGAGTAGTTTGTGTTTGAACACAAAAATTTAATCTTATACTTAAGCGGTAAGCACTTTTCTTTCTACCCATGACCTGGCATCCTTGCTGAGATCTAATAAGACGTGAGAGAAATTTATGGTCCGTGTTAACCCTTTTGATACCCGCTTGCATGACCACCTGTTTACACAGGGGTCCATGCCATGAGGTCAGATTGATTAGTTAGACCGGAGATGGAGGAATTGTCACGCTACTGTGGAAAAAAAAATGACTTACGTCAGTGCTACAGTTTGAATTTAAAAAGTATTTGTGTGAAATGTGAAGTTAAGTCATGGATTGTGGAATCTAATTAGTGTCGGGTGATTGTATAGATTGTATATAGTGTATACCACATTTACCACTGACTAATGCAGAGTTGCAATGCAAGGAGATCAGCTAAAAGTAGTTGGATCTGTATGTGCGTTATAATTAAATGAAATTAGTCGATTAAAAAACAATTAATCGAACATGAAAATTTTAATCAGTAACCGCCCTAAAAAAAATAAAAAAATTAAAAAAAAAAAAAAGAAGCTTAAAATAAATAAATATATAAAAAAAAGAAGATTAAATGCTTGGTTTTGGGTTTAATACCGCTTTAAAGCGGGAGTCCACCGGGACTCCGCGTTTTTTTTTTTTTTTTTAAAAGCCAGCAGCTACAAATACTGCAGCTGCTGACTTTTAAATAGTGACACTTACCTGTCCAGCGCGCCCGCGATGTCGGCACCCGAAGCCGATCGCTCGCTCGGCTGCCGGGTCCCGCCGCCATCTTGGGTATGGGAATCAGGAAATGGAGCCTTTCGGCTTCATTTCCCGGTTCCCTACTGCGCATGCGCGAGCCGCGCGGCGCAATCCGGACGGTCCCCGCTGCCTCTGGGAGCTGTGTGTTTCCCAGCAGGCAGCGGGGCACTTGCTGAAGGGGCCGGGCGCTTGCGGAACGGAGGCGTAACCTACGCTCGTTCCGCAGAGCGCTAGCCCGGAAGTGGGTGCAGTTACCTGGTAACTGCACCCCCCTCCCCCCTGAAAGGTGCCGATTGTGGCGCCGGAGGGGGGGGGGATTCCGATGAGTGGAGGTCCATTTTATGGTGGACCTCCGCTTTAAGTGTTAAATTATGGCTTAAAATGTGTTAAAAGCTTTGGCTGATTTAGGGTTAAGTATCAAAGTGAAGGATAAGTTCACCTATTGGAGCAGGTTACATATTACATGTGTATTTAGGGTGTAACATGTAATATTTTTACCCCCCTCTGATGCTGGGGGGAAAAAATATGATTTTTGTACTCACCATAAAATCCTTTTCTTTGAAGTTCACTGAATGACACAGCTCCATTAATCTTGACCATAGGGTTGTTACGCCACCTTCAGGAGAGGACTAGGCAGAACATGTTATAAAGGTGAAAAACAGAACTTTACAGTTCCGCCCAGGGGGCCATCCCTCCAGTAACATCCCCTCAGCCTGCCTCCTGCAGCTCAGTACGTCAACAAGCAGTATAATGTAAACCAATAGGAGGGGAGGGTGCTGTGTCAGTCAGTGAACTTCAGAGAAAAGGATTTTATGGTACAAAAATCCTACTCTCTTTCGTTCACTGACTGACACAGCTCCATTAATCTTGACCATAGGGACGTCCCCAAGCAGTGTCATAACGAGGGGTGGAAACAGCATTAAAAAAAAAAAAAAAACACACTTCACCCACAACCAAACAAGGGAGTCACCCCCTTATCTAGCTGCATCAGAACTTGCAGACAATGCAACAGTGCATTATACTCAAACTAACTGTATTTTCTTTAAACAGAAAAAGGAGTGCAGAATTGCAACATTACACGGCCGCCTGCAAAACTTGTGGCCAAAGCAGGCATCAGACGATGCGCTTACATCCACTTTGTAGAATTTGGTAAAAGTGTGAATGGACGAGTAAGTCGCCACCTTACACTCCAGAGCGACTGACGCTCGATGTCAGAAAGCCTAAGAGGCCCCAATTGCCCTGGTGGAATGGGCCATGACAGGAAAGGGAGGCACCTGCCCCTTCAAGGCGTAGGCCTGTACCACATCTGTCTAATCCACCTGGAAATGGTGGTCGACGAGACCGCCATACCTTTTTTTTGGACCAGCTACTGAAAAGAACAGAGAATCTGACTTTCGAAAGGGAGCCGTGGCAGACAAATATACCCTTATAGCCCTGACCACGTCCAGGGAATAAAGGGCCACCTCTTTAGGATGTGTCGGTTTAGGACACAGAGATGGTAACACAATGTCTTCATTGATGTGGAACGCCGAAAAAAAACCTTGTCCTTATGGATAACCAGATAGGGCGACTTGCAAGACAAGGCCGCCAGTTCCGAAACCCTCCTGGCCGATGTAATGGCCACTAGAAAGACCACTTTCTGGGAAAGAGTCAACAAGGGAATTTCTCGAGTGTTCTCAAAGGGCGGTTTCTAAAGCACCGATAACACGAGGTTCAGATCCCATGGGGGTAACAGTGGACGCACCGGAGGAACTACATGTCGGACCCCCTGAACAAAAGTGCTCACTAGAGAGTGAGATGCCAGGGGTCGCTGAAAAAAAGACAGGCAAGGCTGATATTTGTCCTCTAATGGTGCTTAAAGCCAATTTCTGGTCTATTCCTCACTGTAGAAACAGCAGGATCTTGGAAACGGAATAGGTGCGCGGACACCATCTTTTCTCCTCACACATAGAGATGCATGCCTTCCAGGTACAATGGTATATCTTCCGAGAAGAAGATTTCCGTGCTTTCAACATAGTTGAAATCACCGAGTCCGATAGACCTCGGTACCTTAAACCTAAAACAGGATGGAGAATCGGACCTCAACACAGAAAGTCCTCTCGCAACGGCAGTTGCCAGGGAGCTTTCGCAACCAGGCATACTAGGTCGGCGCGACAGGGACGCCGAGGCCAATTAGGGGCAATCAGTATTATTGGAACTCCCTCAGTCTCCACTCTGCGGAGCAGACATGGTAGTAGTTTAGCGGAGGAAAATCAGTCGGTACTGATCCCATGGAGCCACCAGCGCGATTGACGCGTCTGCCCAAGGATCTCTTATCCTGAATATGAATCTCGGCCCCTTCCAATTGAGACGGGAGGCCAGAAGATCCACGTCTGGTGTGCCCAACCGCAGGCACAGTAGCCTGAACATCTCCGGATGCAACGCCCATTCCCCTGGGCCCAGCATTTGGCGACTTAGGTCTGCCTGCCAGTTTTCTATTGCCGGGATGTAAATGGCCGACAAGGCCAGTACTTGTCGCTCTATCCACTGAAGGATGTGAGCGACCTCCCGTGCTGCAGCCGAGCTTCTTGTTCCTCCTTGGTGGCGTTGTCTGACCTGATCCTGATCAGACACCCTCGTAGTCTCATCGACCATGTGGAGAGGCAAAGCCTGATCGCTCGGAGTTCGAGCACATTGATCAGCAACTTAGGTTCCTCACCCGACCAGGGGCCCTGGGTCGACTGTACTCGCAGTACTCCACCCCAGCCGGTCAGGCTGGCGTCTGTTGTGCTCACAGTCCAATGTAGCGTTAGGAACGACTTCCCGGACCGAAGTGACATGGACCTCAGCCACCAGTGCAGGGAGTCCCTGACTGACTGGCTCACCTGAATCTGCCGATCCAGGGATAACGGAGATATGTTCCATTTTGTCAATATCTCCTTCTGCAAGACTCTGGTGTGGAACTGTGCGTAGGGTACTGCCCCGTGGGAGGCCACCATGAGGCCCAGAATTCGCATGCAGAAACGCGATGACCACCTGCGGTTCATCAATAGTTTTACTGCGGCTCTGAGAGTCTGCATATTGTCCGAAGGGAGAAAATCTCTCGCTTCCATGGAGTCCAGCAGTAAGCCTAGGTACTCCAACCACTGAATCGGTATGAGCACCATCTTTTTTAGGTTCAACAGCCACCCAAAATCCTGCAGGGTTTGCCTGGTGATCGCCACATCCTCCTTTAATTCTGAGGCGGAAGCAGCTCGCAGAAGGAGATCGTCCAGGTAACTTACAATTGCGATCCCGCGTTGTCTCAACAACGCCAAAATTGGAGTCAATACCTTAGTAAAGACTCGGGTGCTGAAGCCAAGCCAAAAAAGGGAGAGCCACAAACTGGTAGTGGGCTTCCCAGACTGCAATTCGCAGAACCCTCTGATGCCTGAGGCATATAGGTATGCGGAGGTACGCATCCTGGATGTCCAAAGACGCCAGGGTGTCCCCTTGATGGAGTGCGACTACTGAGAGAACTGATTCCATTCTGAACTTCTGTACTATAACAAAGCAATTGAGGCTTTTAGGTCCAAGATTGGACGTACCCCTTCCTTTTTGGGGTCTACAGATTAGAGTAGAACCCCTGGAACCTTTCCGACTCTGGAACAGGCACTATCACCCTGTGACTTAGCAGGTCCCATACTGCCCCCATGGGGCCTTCTAGCGAGTCGGGAGTCAGGGTATGCTGGAGGGGAAGAATCTGTTTGGTGGCCAAGAGAAGAACTCTATCTTGTAGCCAGAGGAAATAATTTCGCAGACCCATTGGTCAGACAGCTGAGAGGCCCACCGGGCTGCAAACTTCCGAAGGCGACCCCCCCGTATGACGGGCAGGAGTAAACCTTTATGCGGTAGCACCTTTGCTCGCAGGCTTGTTAGGTGAAAAAAACTCTTGAGTGGAAAATGAGTCCTTGCCTGCGGCGTGGCCCTTTAGTCTTCCTAGCCTGTGGGAGCAAGGTACTCTTCCCACCTGTGACATTCTTAATGTCATCCAACGAGGCTCCAAAGAGCCGCTCACCAAGGAAGGGTAGATCCGTCAAGGCTTTTTTAGATGCTTGGTCCGCCAACCAGCATTTCAACCAAATCAGGCGCCTCCGCGCCACTGCTGACACTGAAGCCCTGGATAGCAGAGGAAACTTATCCAGAGCCACGTCCTAAACCTACTTAAGACCGCGCACTAACTGGTCTGCTAGTTCCACGCAGACGGGATTAGCCTGCTGCTTCTCCAATTTGCGACGCAAAAGTTTTACCCATTCAGTAAGTGTCTATGACACAAGTGCTCTGGTCAGTACTGGTCGTATTGCTGACCCCCCAACTGTAAACAAGGAACAGACCACTGCCTTGGTTCCTGCCCGTGGGGTCCTTAAACACAGGAGCCAACTGTACCAGGATCGTGGGTTACTTTATTTAACCTGGATACTGGGGGGTCCACGACCGGAGGAGCCGACCATTATTTAAGAAGGCTCTCCCCAAAGGGGTAACGCACCGCCATGCTTTTTGGGACTGAAAAGGTCAGTTGTGGTCACTCCCATTCCTGTATATGAACTTATCACAATAAGTCAGATCAGGAAACACTAGGTGCATGGGCTGGCTTACGGGACCTGAAACCTCAGGGCATCACGCACAGCTGTGATAACTGCTCCAACTAGAGGTCTTCTTGCGCGGACCCGGACGTGGACTCGTCCTCACTGTCCGATTGGTCCTGGTCAGCGTCACTTGAAGCAACAGAGCAGGTGCCGCCAGTCTCAGCTGGGCCAGAGTCTGCGTCAGAGCTCTCCCCGGAGGATGGGGGCAGGGGCCGCTTTCTACCACCTTGCGCCCGCACACCGCCTCCACTCTGGCAACAAACGTTTTCAGGACCATCGAAAAAGCATCCAAAGGCACTGCACTGTTTGCAGACGAGCCGGTTGCAATTGCAGGGAGTTAGGGGGGAAGAAACATCAGTTTCTGAAGCCATGCTGACCCACCCTGTCTGCCACCCTTGGGGACTTAGGACAGGTGCACAGTCCCACTCTCCTAGCTGCTGCGGACTAAGGAGCCCCCCACCGCAGGAATCACCACCCTGACGGAGTTCTGCACTGCTCAGCTACTAGTGCCTGTGTCAGCCCCCAGGTGTCCCGAGTAAAAAAAGGTGCTGTTCTGAGCCTCAGGGACCAATGCCGAGCATGAAAACCGTGCTGGGCTACAACAAAATGGCCGCCGGGCATCCAGTATAAAAGGACATAATCACAGGGAAAATGGCTGCTGAACTACAGTACAATGGTTCCTGACCATGCTTTCCACTGAGGCACACTAAACATGGCTGACAAACAACTGTACGCAGAGAAGAACAGTGAAAAAGACAGAAAATGGTGGCAGAACAGCCCTATGGCGATCAGCACATACAGACCTCCAGACACCCAGCGCAGCCCCCCCATCCAGGTGAGAGCCCTCTGGGGAACCCCTGGCTATAGGCGCACACACACCGCTCAGCAGCCCATCATGCAGCAGATCGGGGGGGGGGAGAGAAGAGAGGGAGGAGAAGGACCCCCGAATTGACCTCCCAGGAAATGCCCAGCTGTTCAACCCCACGCCAAGGCAGGGAGAGCTGTACTTACCATCCGGACGAGCTGGGGACATCCCATCACAGACCCACTCCCGAAGAGTACGGGGTGGCTGCTGGCCACGGCACGCTGTGACTCAGACATCAGTAGCCCGGTCATATGTGTGATCCTGAACGTTGCGCTCACCTGGAGCCTGAGGGGCATGTTGTGGCCGACCCAGCATGTAGCTATGGTCTGCGCACGCTCGATGGCCAAGCTGGGGAGACTACAAGGATAAGGGTATCCAGCCTGTCACCCAGCCGGCTGTTGATAGTAGATCACAGGATCTCAAATCTTGCGCAAAAGGCAAACTTCTGCAAAAAAATGCCAGGACTGATGGGCCCGCAGGGTTCCTAGGTCCATCTCCTTGACTAGGCAGAAAAAACTGAGCTGCAGGAGGCAGGCTGAGGGGATGTTACTGGAGGAACCGCCCCCTAGGCAGAACTGTAAAGTTCTGTTTTTCACATGTATAACATGTTCTGCCTAGTCCTCTCCTGAAGGTGGCATGACAACCCTATGGTCAAGATTAATGGAGCTGTGTCAGTCAGTGAACGAAAGAGAAAACATTCGGATCCGGAGCACGATTCTTCCACATTCAGGAGAGGGAGGTTAAAGCTCACCTAAACACAGCAGCTGCTACACTCTGCTAAGAGCCTATGTGTACATGGACACATAGGCTTTTATGGAGTTGAGTTCAGGAGCCTTGGCAAAAAAAAAATGGCAAAAGCTCCTAAAAGTCAAGTTTAGGAGCTGCCAGTGCAGCCTGGTGAACATGATGCCTAAGTGTTAATGTGTGCGTTTGTGTAAAGAGTTTTAACAAACACAATTTAAAGGGAATGTTCCAGTATTGACCCATTTGGCTCAATAGACTTTTACTGGGCTTTATGAATGAAAGTCAGCTGCTAAATGTTAGCAATATGTATGAGGATAAAAAGCTAATACACATTTTTTATGTTGGTCTACTCCATAAAAAAACAAAAAAATAAATAAAAAATAAATAAAATAAAAAAAAAAAACACACAACTTACAGCTTCTGAAATTTCAGTATCATCTTCAAAAGAATCCACATTACTATCCTCTGCTTGGTATATGGTTACTTGATATACCTAGATTTAGAAAACAGAAGGTCATTACAGAGAAACGGAATGATCTTTCAGTAGACACTGAAAAAAACAAAACAAAAACAATGTAGACCTTTAAAATTTTAAATATACACTCCAAAACATGGATGGGGAAACCATGGCCCTCCAGCTGTTGGGAAACTACAAGTTCCATCACGCCACTTTCTCTGGAGCTTTCAGTCTTGCAATGCCTCATGGGATATGTAGGTCCATCACAGCCTGGAGGGCCACAGCTTGTCCACCCCTGTTGTAAATCATCATGAAAATAATTGAACTATTTCCAAACAGCACCTTTCCAACATCACACCTTATAGAAACACGAGTAAGTTAGTGTTACTCTTTCACAAATGTATGTTAATATTTCTGCTTTTCTATTTCCTGCATTGGTGGCTTGATGTACACCGGCCACCGAAGTGTAAATGAACAGAAGAAAAATCCAAAATTAATATTATTATTAGGTGTGACCACCCTTTGCCTTCAAAACAGCATCAATTCTTCTAGGTACACTTGCACACAGTTTCTGAAGGAACTTGGCAGGTAGGTTGTTCCAAACATGTTGGATAACTATCCACAGATCTTCTCGTTTCTTCATGTAATCCCAGACAGACTAGATGTTAAGATCAGGGCTTTGTGGGGGCCAAACCATTACTTCCAGGACTCCTTGTTCTTTATGCTGAAGATAGTTCTTAACCCATTAATGTCTCTTGTTCCAATATTGCTACAGCCAAATATTTCACATTTAAAAATTTTCAGTCGAGAGAATCTGCTGACATTTTCTGCAACCAGGTTCCTATGTTAGAGCAAAAGAATGTCACCAGCACATCATGGATCTTCAGAACAGGTGCAAAGCTTTAATCAGCAATAACATCATTACAGCAGACAGCAAGGTTTTGGAGCTACGCAGGACCCCTTCATCAGGCACGAGACAAAGTGCGATACAGAACAGAAATTTTTTAAATATTTTAATAAATAAAATATTTAAAATATCTGCTGTAATGAGGTGATCGCAGATTAAAGCTTTGGAACCGTTCTGGAGATCCATGTTGTGCTCTTTTTACAGTTCTCCTCAGCATTCACTAACATTCACAGCCATTTCTACAGATACATGTAAATTGGGAATTGTGAGTTTGAAGCAGTTCCTATGTTTTTGTGCATAGTTGATTCACTTTTGTGTTTCCACGTCAGTTGTATGGATTTTTGCAATTCTTTCACGAATATCACTTCCGGTCAGACTTCTCTGGACAGTAAATGGGTGTAACTGGGTCACACTGCTTTCCGCCAGTTCTGTGCTGATGGCATTGCTGGGCTTCTTTCAATGTCGAAGGAAAGTAAACATGATGTGTCTTTCACCTGCTGCATTTTTCCTTGGCCGACCACTGCGTCTACGGTCTTCAACAATGCCTGTTTCTTTGGGCTTCTTCAAAAGAGCTTTAACACCACATCTTGCTTCGAAAGCTTTGCCTGGGAAAGATCTTGTTGATGCAGTATAACTATCTTGTGTCCTGTCGCTGTGCTCAGTTTTGCCACGGTGTATGACATGTGACATGAAACGGTCTTCCACAGCCTCACCTTAGTAACAGAGTTTGGCAGGTCCTCACCCAGTTCTTAGCCTCCTACACAGCTGCTTCTGTTTCAGTTAATTACTATTTCAACCTACATATGAAATTGATAAAACATTAGCTTCTGCTTGGTATAATTGTTTAATCATACACCTGACTTAAATCCTCCAAAATCCATGACTTTGTGCAAGTGTACAAGTTCTTTCCACAAGTCTGCTTTGCTCAGCAGGAGATCGGCCCATTGATCCACTGCTGAACAAATCAGAGCGTGCAGATGAGATGTCCATGTCCGCTCAGTTTATGCATGGCGGACACAGCCCACTCTGCTCTTTGGGCGATTGGGTGCAAATGACCCGGCTGCTTGTTTACATCAGACTGCCCTCCAATCTGATCTAGATGGAAGGCAATAAATGCCCATGCCCATCCTTTTTTCCCGGAGGATTGGAAGTAGGCGAGTGTAAACAGACACAAGTCCATTTACACTCAACGCTCAATAGGGATGCATGGAACATTGGATCAGGTCCGTTAGAAAAAATGACCTGAACTGATTGCCCATGTAAAATGCCGCTGGTTTGAAGGCAAAGGGCAGTCACATCGAATATTGATTTGATTTAGATTTTTCTTCTGTTCACTCACTTTGCATTTTGTAAATTGATAAAAAATAAACAGTAAAAATGTATATATTTTTGAAAGCATTCATACTTTACAGCACTTCTTTACACCTGCCTAAAACCTTTGCACAGTACTGTATAGTTGTGCTCATAAGTTTACACACCCTGGCAGAATTTATGAATTCTTGGCCATTTTTTAGAGAATATGGATAACACAAAAACTTTTTTCACTCATGGTTAGTGTTTGGCTGAAGCCATTTATTATCAGTTTAAATCATGACGACAACAGAAACTAGCCAAATGTTTACATACCCCAGTTCTTATTACCGTGTATTGCCCCCTTTAACATTAATGACAGCTTATTTGTGGATGAGGCTTTTTATCTTCTCACATGGTAAAGCTGCCCATTCCTCTTAGCAAAAAGCCTCCAGTTCCTGTAAATTCTAAAGCTATTTTCACACTGGGGCGTTATGGGCGCTGGGGGTAAAGCGGTGCTATATTTAGTGTTGCTTTACCGTCGTTTTAGCAGCGCTATGCCCCGCTAGCGGCCGAAAAAGGGTTAAAACTGCCCGCAAAGCGCCGCTGCAGTGGCGCTTTGCAGGCGGGTTTGCCCCATTGAATTCTATGGGAAGGGGTGCATTAGGAGCAGGAAATACACTGCTACAAAGATGCGGCTTGCAGGACTTTTTTGACCGTGCTGCAAGCGCACCGCTCCAGTGTGAAAGCCCTCAGGGCTTTCACACTTAGACAGCAGCGGCTGATTCAGGGCAATTTGCAGGCGCTTTTTTTAGCGCTGTAGTGCCTGCAAAGCGCCTCAGTGTGAAAGGAGCCTTAGGCTGTCTTGCATGAACTACACGTTTGAGATCTCCCCAGAGTGGATCAATGATATTGAGGTTAGGAGACTAAGATGACCACTCCAGAACCTTCACTGTATTCTGCTGTAGCCAATGACAGGTCAACTTGGCCTTGTGTTTTGGATCATAGCCATGTTGGAATGCCCAAGTACGTCCCATGCACAGCTTCCTTGCTGATAAATGCAAATGTTCCTTCAGGATATTTTGATAAAATACTGCATTCATCTTGCCATCAATTTTGACCAAATTTCCTGTGCCTTTGCAGCTCACACATCCCCAAAAACATCAGCGATCCACCTCTGTGTTTCACAGTAGGAATAGTGTACATTTCATCATAGGCCTTGTTGAATTCTCTCCAAATGTAGCGTTTATGGTTGTGGCCAAAAAATAGGATTGCAGGGTGGAAGATCAGCCCTTGGGATAGCAGATCCTCCCTGAGGAGGCAGCCGCCAGAGGGCACGTGCGACCATGTGCCCCAGGTCGGCGTACCAGGACCGACGAGGCCAGTGCCAGGACCTATAGAATGTCTGGAACTCCTTTGGCCTCGATCCTACATAACAGCCGAGGCAGAAGCTTGAGAGGAGGAAAGGTGTAGATCAGACAATACTGGCCTCCCGGAGCCACCAGAGCGTCTGAGGCGCCTGCCAGAAGGTCCCGAGACAAGGCCACAAACCTCTGCACCTTCCTGTTGACCTGGGATGCCATCGGATGCCACTCTGGAGAGCCCTAATGCAGACATATCTGTTGAAATACCTCCTGATGAAGGGACCACTCCCCTTGGACCAACAATTGTCGACTGAGGTAATCCCATTGCCACTTGTCCACTCACAGAATGTGGACAGCGGAGGTGGCCGGGACAAAACGCTATGCCCACCAGAGAATGCCAGCTACTTTCGGACCCACTAACACTCTTTGTTCCTCCCTGGTGGTTGACATAGGCCACTGCCGTGGCATTGGCCGAATGGATCCGTATCGGGAGCCCCTGAAGTTGATCCGTCCAATGATCCAGACAGAGTGTGATCGCCCGGAGTTCCAAGATGTTGATAGGTAGCCTGGATTCCTCCAGTGTCCAGCGACCCTGAGCAGAGCTCAGGCCTTCTCCCCACCTGGACAGACTGGCATTTGTGGTGACCATCGTCTAGAACAAAGGGAGAAAGGATTTCCCCTGCCAAAGAGTCAAGGAACAAAGCCACCAGATCAGGGAGCCTTTGGCTCCTAGGCTCAGCCGAATCTGACTGTCCAGAGAACCTGGACATTTGACCCATTTTAACAAGACCTCCTTTTGCAGGGGTCTTGTATGGAGAACTGAGCAAATGGGACAATCTCGAACGTTGAAAGAAATCTGCTTGGGGGACAAGAACTCTATCTTGTAACCAGACAGAATCACTTCGTGGACCCACGTGTCGTTTATCAGAGAGGTCCATGGGCCTGAAAACCAGCGAAGATGTCCCCCCACCCGGACTGCAGGTGAGAGTGCCCCTTCATGCCAAAGGAGACTTATCTGGGGGTCTGGAGAACCCTGCTTTCGGTTTGCCCGACAAGGGTCGCTGGCAACCTCCTGAGGGGGGCTTGAAAGACTTTGAGCCTTTATCAGTGGACCCTGAGGGACGAAAAAACTCCTGCCTGGCGTAAGCGCAATACTTTGAGGCATTTGCGTAGTAATGGCTTTCTTCTGGCAACTCGACCATGCAGTTTATCTTTCTTCAAGTGCCTTCATATTGTGCATTTTGAAACAGCCACACCACATGTTTTAAGAGAGTCCTGTATTTCACCTGAAGTTATTTTTTGTTTTTTCTTTGCATCCCAAACAAATTTTCCTGGCAGTTGTAGCTAAAATTTTAGTTGGTTTACCAGACCTTGGTTTCGTTTCAACAGAACCCCTCATTTTCCACTTCTTGATTAGAGTTTGAACACTGCTGATTGATAATGCCAATTTCTTCAACTACTTTTTCCCTGCAGATCCTTTTGACAAATCTTTTGCTTTCCCCATTACTTAGAATCCAGAAAAGTCAGTGAAGCACTGGATGATAGATTCAAGGGTCTGTCAGGAGTCCAGAAACTCATTGGACCTTTTATACACACACAAATTACAAGCAAACGGATCTCAGGTGAGGATGGTTACCTTTAATAGCCATTCAAACCCCTTTGTGTCAACTTGTGTGCATGTTATTAGGCCAAAAACAACACAGTTGATTGATAATAAGTGGCTTCAGCCAAACACTAACCATGAGTGAAAGAAATGTTTTTGTGTTATTCATATTCTCTGAAAAATGGCAAAGAAATCATAAATCCTGCCAGGGTATGCAAACTTACGAACACAACTGTATATTACTGCAAAGCAAAGTAATATTTAAAACAGCGGAATCTTAGACATTCATAAAGAACAATTTGAAGTCCCTACACAGTTAAACTTCAAAAAGTGGTCTGTAAAAATCTAAATTCCCCAGCTTTTACTACTGTCTAAAACTCCAATAGTGAGCTCTTCCACGGTCTTTGCTGTAACAAGCCAATTTCACCTTTTCAGCCAAGTTATTCTTTGGCTGAATTTGAATATTTTCTCGATATAAAGTAAAGGTGAAAAAGATAAAGATGCTTAGCTTAATTTAAATGATCGTATCAATCGCTATTAATGATTTTAGTGGAACTGGTTTATATAGCATGTAAGTATACAGTACATGTACATGGCCGCAACTCTATCTGCTGATTATATAAGCAGGCACTGATTTCTGCTTAGAAGTGGTACATGGTGATGTTGCCTTATTGCTTCTTTCCTGGAAGTCTACAGTTAGAGTTCATGATTAAATGTAACAAAATTTGTATGTGGTCAAGATCTGGCTAGAGCTTGAGAGAGGAGGATAAGGGGCTTTACACAAGCTATTTCAAAATTCTCACTTGGTACTGATGCCCTACAATGCTCCCCATCGTCTATCCCTCAGTCACAGTCCAATGGTGGAAAAAAATATCTGGGCACTATGTTCCATTTGGTGGGCTTGCACCCTCACAACAAACTCTGGGGCATAATCCAGGAACTCTACACCAAAACCACAGGTTCTGCTGTCCCTTACCGTCCGTATGGTTACACTTTCGGTGTTACCATGCTCTAGCTCTATTAAACATGCTACTCAAGATATCCTTTAACATTTTCTCATGTGATCGCAACTGGTGTGGACCCTAACCACCTACCCTTCCAGAGTGGGTCAATGTATTAGACTATATTACCCATCTCCATCTGTCTTCATATCCTCAGACCTGAGTTGGCTGGACTGCCCTTTGGAATTCACAAGAATTCTATAACAGATTATCATCCCCTTAAAATGTATGCATTTTCTGTGTACGTGCTGCGATGAAGATGCGTCCTATGCCCTTCCTTACACCACTACTCTTTTCCCCACCTAACCTACTCTTTCCTTCTTGCCCCCCCCCCCAAATATGTCCTTCTCCTTGAATATATTTATGCAACCACCAGCCCCCCCATCCTCTAAACACCAGAGACTCTAAGCCACACCCTGGAAATTAGGAACCCTGGAAATTACACTATTTTAAAATCTGTAGCCCTTATTTGTCTTAATCTAACATTCAGTAAATGCACAATAAAAAAATTTCAAAAACACATTGAAATTTAAAAAGACATTTTCTATTAAAATGGTTTGCTCCAGTTTCCTACCTGGGAGACAATGAATAGTCTTGTAGACTGGATCTGAGCTCAGTGTGTGTGGGAATTGACAGGCTGTTTGCCATGCTTCTCTGCCTTCCCACTCACATCTGAACAGATGACATTAGGTTTGGAGCAATGAAGACGAGGGGCCACTCACTAAAATGCACAAGCATATGAACATGCATTTCAGTGATATCAGAAGTTGCTGATCATCTTCAGTACCCAAAATGTAACAACAGACCAGGCTTACAGCAGCCTATGGAAGTAAGAGAGGAAATACTGCAATGAAGGCATGACGATTTGCTTTGTTTAAATACATAAAAGACAATAAAATTATCACATTGCTCAGTAATCACAATGCCTTTACATACAATATTTACAACCATCTACCTTCATTCAGTTTCTAAGTTTCAGTTAGCAGAATAAGAGTTTGCTAACAAATGTATCAGTTCCAAAGAGACCCACCCAGACACATACAAATCCTTTGAAAAGTATCCAAAGGCTTGCCATAAAGCCAGACAAAAACATGCATTAGCAGAGGCCATGGTTTATCAAAATATGGTTATCTCTGAATGCTGATAAGCAGCACTTTAAATACCTCTAAATACCGTATATACTTAAGTATAAAAAAAGCTGACTTTCAACACGTGTTTTATGCTGAAAAAGCCCCCTTCGGCTTATACTTCAGTGAGGGTCTTCCGCTGTGTCATGCAGTCTAACTGTTCGGCGACCGTTCACTGTAACAAAGCAAGGAAAAGAACCCACTCCAGGTGTCTGGGTCACAAAAAAAATCTTCTCCTCAAATAATGGTGTTGGCTCTGTATGCAAGGTAGCATATAGAAAATAATTAAATCCGGATAGTGGCACGCCAACAACGATTTCTTTATTGGTTAAAAACCATACAGCAAAAGATGAAATCAACAGCTGACAGGTTTCACACCGTAACTACTGGTCCTTACTTGCTACTGTAACAAAGCCCCGTCTCCTTCCTGTTCGTGAAAGACAGAACACTGATACAATACTGGGAAACTGAATCAGTGTTTTCCATCTATCACGGATGAGGAGGAGGCGGGGCTTTGTTACAGCAGACAGCCGCCGAACAGACTGCAGTTGCATGACACAGCGGGAGACACCCGCTGTTTGTAATCAAAGGTGCAGATGGACACCGTGTTGGCTGCAAATGGGCACCGAAGATACAAGTGGGCACACTGAGACTGCAAATGGGCATTGTTTACCAGTAGCTGCTGCATTTCCCACCCTAGGCGTATACTCGAGTCAACAAGTTTTCCCATTTTTTTTGTGGTAAAATTAGGTGCCTCGGTTTATATTCGGGTCGGCTTATACTTGAGTATATACGGTAAGTTGTTGTTTTTTTTTTATTTAAGGTAGAATCTAAAAACACATCATCGAGATTTAAAAATAGCTTAAAAAAAAAAAGTTCCTGTTAAAGCTGAAAGCCACATGGATAGAAAAATGAAAAAGCATTGCACCCATGTATCCAAGTCAAGTGCCTAAATTTTCCTTGAGAGAAGCAACCTGTAATAGTCTGTACAGCACTTCTCACAATGGTAGGAAAGGGGTGGGAATGTGCAGCATACTGAGCCATTTAGACTTTGTTCATTGTCAGTGTGCTAACAAGAGAAGAGAAAGTGGACAGAGAGATGGCCTCTCCAGCACGCTGCAGATTCTTCACTATCCAATCAGCAGACTGTGCTGCTTGATAAAGTGCTGCTGCAGTGGAGGTCCAGGATGTGGCTGGGATGCCTGACAGTGGTGCCAGGATCAAAGCATTAAAAATCCTTTGGTGGGTAAAATGGTTTCCTTTTTGTATTTAAATTGTTGGTAATCTCACTACCTAGAGATCAGCCTTGGCATTAGCCATATTATTTTTCTGTGTATTGTTTAGTGGTGGTCTGGTTTTATAAGAAACATGTATGCAACAAGGTTAAACAAATTCTTAAACTCTGCTTAAATAGCATACAAATTACATAAGAAAATACATTTGCATTGAGTGGACATTTTCCAAGATACCATTAGCATTTAAAAGCATATGCGTACCTCATCATCTAAATCATCATCCGAATGACTCTGTTCATCTGCACTGGGGCTGTAATCATCCGAATATACAGACTCAACTTCAAATTCCACACTGAACTGGTCAGAGTCAGAATCTTGGTCCAGCCACTCAGAGTCATCTGAATGTGCTTGGAGATCCTAAAACAAGACGTGAAAGTAAAAAATACCTGTTGAAATGATGAGGTGCTAAAAATGGTGTCTGCAGTTTGGAAAGAAGAGAGAATCAATCTTAAATAAGTGGGGATCACTGGTATTGCTTAGCTCCCGACAGCCAGTGAACACTGAAAAATATAGTTCAACTTACCAATGTATCCACTTCAAAATGAAAATAAATGTTCATTTTGACAGCAGAAAAAATAAATAAATGAATAAATCCTGAAGTCATACAAAATATATTGGCCCTCCCTCAGTGGCTGCATTACATCAGGTGGGATGATGGCAAATATGCTTTTACAGGCTGATGTGTGCAATTAGGGATGTCTTTCTAGAATCAGCAACTCAACACAGAAGTCTGGAAAGTTAATAAATGGTTCCAGTCCAGATGCACTGCTACAGATCTGCCCCATCTGGCATTTAGCTTATCTTCTGATTATGCCCAACTGGTATCATAGTACCTTACAGCTTATCATGGTACCTCTCTCACTTCCTCACGTTATAAATACTTTCACAATTTTTAAAGCAAAGTTTACATTTTATGAATACTGCTATAAACAGCCTTTCTTTGCAAATGTTTTTTCATACCTCCATGTAGTCCAAAGAGATTTACTGGGTTGTTTGTGCACACAGACTAGAAAGATGTCTTTCACAGATGCAACATTCTGTTGGATGTTACAAACAGTCCCAAGTGTATAGTGTGTACTGTTACTTAAAAGGGACATTAACACTCGAAGATTAGGCCTTAGTTTGGAACTTTTTGTTCCAAAGTTTAAATTTGTATTTTTTGCAGAAAATTACTTAGAACCCCCAAGCATTATATATTATCTTTTTAGCAGAGACTCTAGAGAATAAAATGGCGATCGTTACAATATTTTATGTCACACAGTATTTGCGCAGTGGTCTTTCAAACTAAATTTTTTTGGTAAAAAATACACTTTAATTAAAAAAACAAAAAACACAATATTTACCCCAAATTGTATAATGTGAAAGATGATGCTACGCAGAGTAAATAGATACCCAACAAGTCATGTTTTAAAATTGTGCACGCTTGTGGAATGGAGACAAGCTACGATACCTAAAAATCTCCATAGGCAATGCTTTAAAAATGTTTGCATATTACCAGTCTAGTTACAGAGGAGGTCTTACACAACAATTATTGGTCTCACTCAAATGATCGTGTGAATACCTCACGTGTGGTTTGAACACTGTTCACATATGCTTGCATAACTTACGTACGTGTTCGTTTATATAGTATATTGACATCTGTGATGCTGTTTTGATGTTACATTTTAAAAGAATCTGGACACCAGCAGTAGGAAGATGCCGAAGGCCATGTTGGTACACCCCACACCGCTCAGCGCTAAGCCTTTAGGCTTTCAATATTAAACAATCAAACAGCATGACAGATGTCAATATACTACTATATTTATATACGCTCACTTTATTGCTAAAATTTCTCTGAAATGAAAGATGTAGCTGGGTGTAGTAAGATGTCTGCTGCCGTCTTCTGACTGCAGGTGTTCTGTTAGATTAGCAAACCTGGTAGTGGTGGAATGCATGCGCAGCTGATGGAACGCCACTTCCATTAGCTGATCTAACAGAACACCATTATTCTAGTTTTAGAAAATTAGTTGTTGATAGTAGGACTTGCATGCTCTTGCTGTCTTTTTTATTGTCTCAAAGCCAAAAGCTCAGGAGCCACTGACATTCGCTACGGGAGCACGCACGAAGTGGAAACCCCTGCAAGACTCCATAGATTCCGGGAACACACTTACCTGAAGTTAGGCAGCATGGCTGGGGAGCAGTGTAATGGGCAAGCACAGTGGAGAAAAAATAAATAAGCGCTGGAGTATGCAAGTCCTGCTATCAGCATTTCATTTTGCCCCAAAAAAAAAAAAAAAAAGAAAAAAATTGCTTAAATATCACTTTAATACCAAGGCAGGCTATAATGCGAATAAAGCAAAGCGTGCCACACTGCATCTCCCCGAATCTGCCCATGCAGAACAATCCATCAGTAAAATATAAATCTACTATCCTATTTATAAAAAGAAACCTTAACCACTTAGCCATTGCCCGTTTGCAATGCACTGCGTAAACACTGCACTGGGCAAAGCGACATACCTGTATGTCGCTGACTAATTTCGGTCATGCCCCCCTGGCACCCGCTGTGATTGCACACAGCAGAAGCCTGTCAAGTAAGTCCTGGCAAATCATTCATGGCTGGGACCTGCTGATCAGCTTGTGTGCAATCACAGCCCAGAGCTCCTGTGTTGGCAAACACAGAGCTCTGTACAGAGGGGGGCAATCTGTTAGTTTCTCTCTTAGTAAAAGCAGCACACTGCACACACAATACACATAGTTAAAAAGAGGAGCTCCAGGCTCCTTCAGAAATACTGTAGCTGCTGACTTAATATTAGACCCCTTTCACACCAGGGCGTTTTGCAGGCACTATAGCGTTAGAAAAGGCGCCTGCAATCCGCCCTAAAAAAGCTGCACCATTGTTTGTAGTGTGAAAGCCCCGAGGGCTTTCACACTACAGCAGTGTGCTGGCAGGACGTCAGGCAAAAGTCCTGCCAGCAGCTTCTTTGGAGCGGTGAAGGAGCGGTGTGTTGACCGCTCCTCCACCGCTGCTCCCCATTGAAATCAATAGGGTAGCGCTGTAATACTGCCGGCAAAACGCCGCTATTGCAGGGGTAAAAGCGCACCGCTAGCGGCCGAAATGCGCCGCAAATCCGCCGACGCTATGGGCGGTGTGATGTGAAAGGGGTCTTAGGGTTCCTAACTGTCCAGAAATCCAGTGGTGTCCACACCCGGTCTCTTACTGTGCTGCATGAATTGGCTAGCTGCAGGGGAAGGCACAAAACTGAGCATGTCAAAACCAGGTCCCCCCGACCTCAAAAGGTGGCAAATGGGGGGGGGGGGGGTATGGGGAGACATACAAACTGAGCTTTCCCTTTTGGGTGAAGCTCTGCTTTAAGCACATATTTAACCCCTTGATCTCCCTAGATGTTAACTCTTCCCAGCCAGTGTCATTAGTACAGTTAGAGTGTATAGTACTATTATTGTATTAATGTCACTGGTGATGTCAGTGTCCGTTAGTCAGTTCCCCTTAGCATCAGATTGAAAAAAAAATACAAAATTTTCATTTATATCACAAAAAAAAAACAAACACAAAAAAACAACCAAGTAGTGCTCAAATACCATCAAAAGAAAGCTCTATTTCTGTGAAAAAAAAAAAAATATTATATAAATTTTGTTTTGGTACAGCGTTGCAATCGCCAGTCAAAATAGCCAGTACCGAACAGCAAAAAGCGACCTGGTCATGCAGGGGGCAAAATCTTCCAGAGCTGAAGTGGTTAAACATAGGTAAAGTTTCTCCATTTACTTACCAATCACTTACAAAGATGAATGTTTATTCAGAGAATCTTTATTTTACCAAAGCAACCGATGTTCAAATAAAGATGGCCATGAAACTTTCCCACCGCTGTTTCTATTCAGACCTTAGCTTTCACTTGATTACGACCTATAGAATCTCTTGGCACATCGCATTCATGCAGACAAACTCAAAACCAACTGCGTAATGCAAACAGAACCTCTCACAGTCAACCCTGCCACTTTTGTTCTTACATATTCTGTCTTTATCCATTCGAATAGCCTGTATCCCAAACAAATCACAAACCAAACACTGTAGCATAGAATCTACCTCAAAGGCAACAAAGAATGCTGTTAACTTGCACTGTTGTCTAACACCCTTTGCTGAAAAAATACAAATCTCTCACACCAATTTGTTGTCAGCCAATAACCTTACTTACAGCATTAGAAGAGGTGTCTGTTGAATCACTGTTATTTCTATCACACCGTAAGCCACTTATCACCCACCACGAAAGGCTTTCATCAAACGTTAATGAAATACTGTCTGACTTATGGCGCTTTCTCTGTTGTTCTGCTGGTTGATCATTTGAAGAATTTTCTTCTATGCAAAGTAAAAAAAAATTTAAAAAAATAAAAATACATAGAAAATGTGCTCAATAACTATATAATGGCCAAGAGATTATATACACTTTGGAGGGAATGTCAAGACCAATGTGACACCAAGGCATCAGAGATCACGAAGGTTCCTTACCAGAGTCACTGTTGCCTTTTTTTGAACACGACGCAGAGGTGCCTGGAGGTAACTTCTCTTGGAACTCCACAGAGGACGCCTAGATGTGAGACAAACATAGTTAGAGACAACAGGACCATTTTCTGATACGAGTCATAAAAAAAAATAAAGAAAAGTAGAATTTAGGGTAAATGGTTCACTTTCAAAACTGATGTTTTTCCAAAGAATAAAAAACCTTCACCGCACCACGCGAGACTGCTCCCCTCAAGAAAAAAAAAACACACTCACCAAAACAACGTAATAAAGACTCCTTGTGACAATGATGTATCATTAGCAGAGGATTCCTTCTCCGTTTCATTATGGTGCTACAGGCTAATGATACATCATTGTAACAAGGCATCTTATTTACTGTATTTTCCGGACCATAAGACGCACTCTTTTCCCCCAGAAATATGGGGGAAAATGTGCCTGTGTCTTAAGGTGCGAATATGGTGGCCTCGGCCTTAGGAAAGGCTGCGGCTTCGGCCTAGTGCCAGAACGGTGGCCATCGTGATGCACCCGCCGTTTGCAATGCGATCGCTCTGTCAAATAACGGAGTGATCACTTGTAAACAAACCAGCGTCATGACGACGCCGGTTCCTCTCTCCCCTCTGTGTACAGATCTGTAGAGTGGAGGGGAGAGATCTCGGATGGCAGCAGCGCTGTGGGCTGCATCTGTAGAGCCCACAGCGCTACACTATAAGTGCAGTCACAGCCATCCCTCCATACCCTGCCAATACTTTCTATGGTAATGGTCACTCTGCATTTCATGGGCACTGGAAAATATTTTAGTACACCATTTGGTTCAGAATATTTTTTTTCTTGTTTTCAACCTTTAAACCCTAGGTGTCTTATGGACAGGTGCGTCTTATGGAGCGAAAAATACAGTACATTGTTCTGGCAAATGCGTTTGAGGGGAGCGGTCTCACGTGGTGCGGTGAAGGTTTTTTTATGCTTTGGAAAAACATGATATGAATACTTTTAGGATCACCTGATGCACTATGGACTCACCCTTCAGAGGGCATATTATCACCACTGGACTTTGTTGTTTTTATTTTCAGAGCGCTGCTAAAGCTTGTGAATTACATCTATGGTAACCTGTAAAACCTTTTAAAGCGTCCACTATGGTGCTTTTTAAGTACTGTAGTTTGTAATCGTTCCATGGGTTTATGCAATTTTAAAGTATGACATGTTAGGTATCTAACATTATCTTTTACATTTTGACAAAAAAGGGTATTGTACTGTGTTTGTGAGCAGCAAAAATCCTTAACGTGTGTGTTTTCCCCTGCTCGCTGTCACAAAAGGTGAACTTATCTATTAACACAGCCCTCTTTTTGGGGAGCTTTCATTTTCTTAGATGCCTCTGAAAAGGACAGAAAATAAGCGGTTTAGAAGTGTATACCAACCTGAGATCCCGGGGATTGTAAAGTACACTTGTCTTTCCCATACAATACGTCTCCCAAGGACTCTGAAAAATACACAGATTATTGGTACGTATACAAAGAAATTATAAAATCTATACACAGATGACTTTCAACATTCTAAATAGAAAAATACTTTGGACAATAGTTCCAAGCTCTTCTAAAGAAAAGATGGATACAATAAATCATTTAAGTATACAAAACAGGACAATTGTAGAATGTGTAGAATACAGTGTTTTTAGCTCTGTCTTTTTAACCCTTTTGTGACTAGAGATTATTGAAGCCTGGATGCCCAAGTTAAATCTAGCCATGTCAGTATGTACCAGTTACCCTTAATATAATACTATAAATTATCTGCATACCTAAATATTTTTTATATATATTTTATTTTTATATAAGGCCTTTATTTGGTACCCGGCTTATTTAAAAATGCTGCTCTGTTTTTATTTTATTATGGGCCGACAGGCCAATACTATATCAAAGCTGAAATAGTAATCGCATTTCTGGGAAAAACTTTGATTTGTTAATAGGGGTGAGAGCAGTAAGTGACAGCCTGGTCTATCAGGTAGCAGCTAAAGTTAAGGCTTGTTCATATCTGTGTTAATTATGAAGAACAGAGCAATGCTCAATAATGCTCCTATGGCGTTTATGACGCATTTTCATTGCATTTATGAAGCGTTAAAAAGGTTTCAATAATGCTTGATAAATGTCCATGGAAGTGTTGCTTTTCATGTTGGAAGTGCTTAAAAGGGAAAGCAATGCATAGAGAATTATCTACCTTGAGGCATGGTTAGGTTATGATGCAATAGCAAACATTTTGTGAATTCTCTGCAAGAAGGATTCGTATACTTTGATCTCTTTGATACTTGGCACCCCTTGTTTACAAGTTGTGGGAGGGAGCAGGATAATAGAAGTCTATGGCTAAGCGCAGAAAACCAGCAAAAAAGCTGCAGGTATACTGCACCTGCGGTGTGGGTAAATCACAGCACATCTGTGTGAAAGCAGCCCTATACTATTATGTACAGTGTATTGCTTCACAGTGACCTGAAGGACTCTTTCCTGTTGTTCGCACCACTCTGGAGACAACTAACCAGGATAAGAGATGGTGTGGAGTTGGTATCACTCTGCATGGAACAGGAGCCAAGACTACAAGGAGACATTGGCTCTTGCTTCCTACTACAGCTCCAACCTTTCAAGTAATCCTTTTGCATTGAACTCTGATGCTCTGGGATAGAGGGTCAGCGAGCCCAGGCCGTGATCTATCAGTTGCTGACTCCCGCTCTAGGTGCTGTTAAAGTGATTGTAAAGTTTTGTTTTTTTTTCTATTAAAATAACAAACATACTTACCTGCCCTGTGCAGTGGTTTTGCACAAGGCAGCCCAAATCCTCCTCTTCTCGGGTCCCAGATTGGAGCTCCTGGCCCCTCCCTCCTGTTGAGTGCCCCCACATCAAGCAGCTTGCTATGGGGGCACCCCAGCTGAGCTGCAGCTCCGTGTATCCATTCAGACACGCAACCACGGTTCATCCCCATCCCCTCTCTCTCCCGATTGGCTGAGTTTGATTGACAGCAGAGGGAGCCAATGACACCACTGCTGTGTCCCAGCCAATCAGAAGGGAGATTCATGAATACTCAAGGCACTCATGGACATTGCTGGATAGAGATGAAGCTCAGAGAGTAGCAGCAGCTGCTTAATGGCACTTTGGGAGACATACCGATGCCGAACACTGGGGCTGAACAAAACTTTTAAAGGTATTTTGCCCTGTGAAATCCCTGCTCCAGCTTTCTCTACAACATACAGGCAGTGTGTACAGATGTACACATACTTGTATCTTTTTGCCATTAGTTGTTTGGTTCTCAGCCTTGTGTTGGTGTCCTCATTGCCTTTGGACTCTTACCATAGTGTTCCAGTATGCTTACTGCCATTTTAGCACACTCTATCTCTGCTGTCTATCCATTTATGAAATTATTGCTCCTGAAGAAGCATTTTCACGCACAACATGTTGAGCTACTGAGCAACTGAATGAATTTCTTATGCCCGGATCCACACTCTGACCCACAGCTCTTTGAATACCCACATCCTGATTTGGAGAGTGACATTTAGGAACTTGTTGGTTCATTTACTCCTGGATGTGGTTGTGTACTGTGTTACTGTGCTATGTGGTGTCAGAATCTGTGTATATACGGTGTATCAGTATTAAATCTATCGATTATGTATATTTACATGTTAATATGCATTTTATTTATATATCCAATTAATAAATGTAAACATTTTTAGATTAGATTAAATTACCAGTGCGCCTCTAAAGTCCAACTATTTTGTTTCTAGTTTTCTTTACAAATCCAATATCAGGACATTGTCACACTACTACCTGTGCATCCACAGTGTCACCATGTGCAGGCACATTTTAATTATAAAATTGCTTTTCAAGAGATGAAGCTCAGATAAGTATTAGGGGGGCTGGTGCACACAGAAGGCTTTTTCTCTTAATGCATAGAATACATTAAGATAGAAAACCTTCTGCCTCTACAATCACTTTCAGGTGTGGTTACAGAGCCTTACCACTGAAATCAATGGATGCGTTTGACAAGCGTTGATGCCTCATGAAAGCCAAATGCTGCTTAATTTTTTTTTCTCCAATTTTATATTTATATATCTACATCACACAGTAAAGTACAAAAGCCATAGAACAGACACATCAAAAATAATATGTTCACACAGAGGCTCAATGAGAGGATTATATGCCATCCCACACAAAGTAATTCCAAGTCTCACATGGTAACCAGTTCCAGGCAGGAAGAGCAGATGTACAGTGAAGGAAAAAAGGAATGAGCCCAGAACTACACGGGAGGATCTTGTCAATGATCTCAAGGCAGCTGGGACCATAGTCACCAAGAAAACAAATTGGTAATACACTACGCCGTTAAGGACTTTAGTACTGTAGCGCCCGCAAGGTACCCCTGCTCAAGAAAGCACATGTATAGAGCTGCACGACTCTGGATAAAATGAGAATCACGTTTTTTTTCCTTAGAAAAAAGATCGTGATTCTCGGCATAATGTCAGTTTTCACATTATACAAAAAAAATTGGGCTAACATTACATTTTTTTTTTTTTTTTTTATTCAGTGAAGTGTATTTTTTCCCAAAAATTGCTTTTGAAAGGCCGCTGTTCAAATACAGTGTGACATAAAATATTGCAACAAACTCCATTTTATTCTCTAGGGTCTCTGCTAAAAAAAATTATATATATATATATATATATATATATATATATATATATATATATATATATATATATATATATATATATATATATATATATTTGGAGGGTTTAAGTAATTTTCTATCAGAAAAAAAAATACTGATTTTTAACTTCTAAGAAACAAGTGTCAGAAAAATGATTTGAATGATTCAGAGGAGAACTGGGTGAAAGTGCTGTGGGCAGAGGTGACCAAAATCGAGCTCCTTGGCATCAACTCAACTCACTGTGTTTGGAAGAGGAATGCTGTCCATGACCAAGAACACCTAACAGAGGTGGAAACATTATGGTTGGGGGGGGGGGTTCTGCTAAGGGGACAGGACAGCTTCACTGCATCAAAGGGATGATAGATGGGGCCATGTACTGTCAAATCATGGGCAAGAACCTCCTTCTCGCAGCCATGGCATTGAAAATGGATCGTGGATGGGTATTCCAGCATGACAATGACTCAAAACACACAGCCAAGGCAACAGAGGAGTGGCTCAAGGAGAAGCACTTCAAAGTCCTGGAATGGCCTAGCCAGTCTCCAGATCTTAATCCCATAGAAAATATGTGGAGGGAGCTGAAGGTTCGAGTTAACAAATGTCAACCTCGAAACCTTAAATGATTTGGAGAGGATCTGCAAAGAGGAGTGGGACAAAATCCCTCCTGAGATGTGTGCAAACCTGGTAGCCAACTACAAGAAACGTCTGACCTCCTGTGATCGCCAACAAGGGTTTTGCCACAAAGTCATGTTATTTCACTTATTAAAATGCAAATCAAAATGTATAACTTTTTCGAAAAATACGTCTTTCTGGATTTTTGTTGTTATTCTGTCACTCACTGTTAAAATAAACCTACCATTAAAACTATAGGACTGATCATTTGTCAGTGGGCAAATATGTTAAAAAAAATATCAGCAAATTCTTTATTTACCTCACTGTATAAGAGAATGCCCTGAGAAACCGAACACATGCTGCTAAATTTTTAAACACAACACTACCACTCCTGTGTGAACAGCACTGTGGGGTACCCTTGTAATATTCATGGCAGGCATTAACGGGTCGGTGATGAGGCTTTAAAAATGCTGAATGCCGCATTAAACACACGGCATTGACACACATGCGTATGATCCCTTACCACAAGAGATGCAGATTAATGAACCCACGGGACATTATGCAGGGATTGTTAATCAACAGACTAAAAGTACATAAAAAAAATAAAAATAAAACTTCAAGTGCATGTGATCACAGTGAGAAAATAAATACAGTGACTTGCACAGGTATTTCCTCATTAACTGATCTGTCCATTTTACAGAAATATTTTCTGTAACATTTTGAATTTCAATGCTTAAGGCAAAATATTTTTCTAACGAAAACCGAAAGCTTGCGTGGTTGTCTTTCTACAAAACACCAGTGGTCAAAACATTGGAATTGCTTACAATCAAAATGGTGAATGTACTGAAATATCCCAAATCAAAGTTACAGTATATCAGCCAGAGAGAGTTTGCCAAAAATTTCTAGACGTCTTTTTGCTGGCAGCTGCACCACTATTCATATTATTGGTTTCACCATTATGAATGAAAAAGCAGCACTGATTGTTCATTCCTAAAAGTGAAAGATCACGCAGTGCTGTGAGGCTGTGTGATCCATCTGCCAACTGCTTGTAAACACACACAGCCCTGACCCAAGGATTGATTTGTGAATTTGAGCCAGTGATGTGTCTGAGACCAGCAGAGCTGATCATTCAAAGTGAAGGGTCATTCGGCACTGTGGTGCTGTGTATCTTTATAAGCAGCTGCAGATACAGATAGAGCACATTGCACCGCGATGTGTGCTGTTTTTGTGAATGGCAAGAACGACATTGTCCAACTATTCTGCTTAGCAACCGAGGGAGGGATCTGAATGTGACCAAGTACTATATGCACTCGGTCCTGAGCAGGAATAAAAATGTAATTTTAGTAGAGACTTTTTTTTTTTAATTGACTGCATTTGTACATTTTGCCTTCAGCTACTAAGAACTAAGAAGTGTTCCAGCTTCAATATTCATGTATTTAATTTTAAAGCGGTTGAAAACACACACACACACACACACACACACACACACACACACACACACACACACACACACACACACCCCTACTTACATACTAGCACATAATGAAATCTTGGAATAGAGCCCTCCAGTGATGTACTGTCACCGATAAGAACGCTCTGGCGCGATTGGCTAGAGCCGCGACAATTTTGATGTCCGTGGTTCCGGCAAGATATGAAATTGATCATCCCCTGGAATTTTCCCCAAACTGCACCCACTACAAAATGCAGCACAAAGTAGCAATTTCCATCTTCGTGATTTAAAGCTGGGCCAAAACCATCTTAGTGAAAGATTATCTCACAGCAATCCCAGCTAACTGGTGGTGGAAGCACCAGCCTGTGTATCGTAATATGAAAACCAGCACATCCCACTGTCAGCCAGCCGTGACCCACCGCACAGATTCCCCTCCTCCCCTCTGCTGTGGTTGACTGCTAGGACTGGAAGGATTTTAGCACTCAGTGCAATGATTGCCTACTGTCCTTCCATTCTACTGTCTCAAAAGTAGCAAGAGGCAGCATTTCTGGACAAAGTGGAACTCTGCTGAGCACTCCTGGATGTAAAGGGCACTTATTCAATCATTTAAATGTTATACATATCTGCCCACCAATATTCGTGAAATATATGAGAATCTCATACTGAAAAGTTTGCTTTATGCACTTAAATTTAGAAAATCTAACAAAAACTTTCAGCTGCTTTATGCAACTTTCACAAGAGTGTTTGTGTGCGGCTGCTGACAAGAATCAGTAGATTATTACCAGCAGTTGCGTACTATTACACAGAGTGTGCGGACAGCTGCAAGTGTAAGCAGTGGCTGTCAGATTGTACCCTGTACAAATCAATGGTAGGCGCCGTTGCTGTTCACACGTAACCACTCGACCTTGGACACAGAGCCAGTGTACGTCCAGGGTTAAAGCGGAGGTCCACCCTAAAATGGACCTTCCGCTCATCGGATTCCTCCCCCCCTCCGGCACCACGATTGGCACCTTTCATGGGGGAGGGGGGTGCAGTTACCTGGATAATCCAGGTAACTGCACCCACTTCCGGGCTAGCTCTCTGCGGAAAGGGGCGTACATTACGCCCCTTTCCGCAAGTGCCCGCCCCCTTCCGCAAGTGCCCCGCTGCCTGCTGGGAAACACAGATCCCAGAGGCAGCGGGGACCGTCCTCATTGCGCAGCGCGGCTCGCACATGCGCAGTAGGGAAACGGGAAATGAAGCCGAAAGGCTCCATTTCCTGATTCCCATACCCAAGATGGGTCGATCTAGAGATCGGCTTCGGGTGCCGACATCGCGGGCGCGCTGGACAGGTAAGTGTCACTATTTTAAAAGTCAGCAGCTGCAGTATTTGTAGCTGCTGACTTTAAAAAAAAAACAAAAAACGCGGAGTCCCGGCGGACTCCCGCTTTAAAGTTCATGTGAAGTTTTGGAATCGCACAAACTGGCCGCAAGTGAAAAATCTGCCAATTTGTATGTAGCAATAGCAGGGACTGTTGCTGCATCCAAAGGTGGTGTGTAGTTAAACCTCACAACCCTTCCCACAAAAAAAAAAAAAAAAAAAAAAAAAAATTTGCATCCTCTGCTGGTTTGGTAGTGGTGGACATATACTTTTTCATATGTTTTGCAAATACAGTGCCTTGCAAAAGTATTCACCACCTTGGCATTTTTCGTGTTTTGTTGCCTCACAATCTGGAATTCAACATGGATTGTTTGAGGATTTGTATAATTTAATTTACAGAACATGCCCACAACTTTGAAGATTTTTCTTTTTATTGTGAAGCAAAGAACAAATAGGACAAAATAATAGAAAAACTCAATGTGCATAACTATTTACCCTCCTAAAGTCAATACTTTGTAGAGCCACCTTTTGCAGCTATCGCAGCTCCAAGTCACTTTGGATAAGTCTCCATGTGCTTGCCATATCTTACCACTGGGATTTTTGCCCATTTCTCCTTGCAAAACTGCTCCAGCTCCTTCAAGTTGCATGGTTTGCGCTTTTGAACAGCAATCTTTAAGTCTGACCACAGATCTATGAGATTGAGGTCTGGGCTTTGACTAGGCCATTATAACACACTTACATATTTCCCCTTAATACACTCAAGTGTTGCTTTAGCAGTGTGTTTGAGGGTCATTGTCCTGCTGGAAGTTGGACCTCCATCCTAACCTCATATCACACACAAAGTGGTACAGGTTTTTCTCAAGAATATGCTTGTATTTAGCAACATCCATCTTTCCCTCAACTCTGACAGGTTTCCCAGTCCCGACTGCTGAAAAACATCCCCACAGCATGATGCTGCCACCACCATGTTTCACTGTGGGGATGGTGTTCTTTGGATGATGTGAAGTGTTGGGTTTGTGCCAGACATGGCATTTTCTTTGATGGACAAAAAGCTAAATTTTAGTCTCATCAGACCAGAGCATCTTCCTCCATACATTTTGGGAGTCTCCCATATGCCTTTTCACAAACTCAAAACATGCCATTTTGTTTTTTGCTGAAAGTAATGGCTTTCTTCTGGCCACTCTGCCATAAAGCCCAACTCTAGGGAGTGTACAGCTTATCGTCCTATGTACATATACTCCAGTCTCTGCTATGGAACTCTGCAGCTCCTCCAGGGTTACCTTAGGTCTCTGTGCTGACACTCTGATTAACGCCCTCTTTGCCCAGTCCATGAGTTTTGGTGTGCAGCTGTCTCTTGGCAGGTTTGCTGTTGTGCCATGTTCTTTCAATTTGGTTATGATAGATTTGATGGTGCTCCTAGGGATCATCAAAGATTTGGATATTTTTTTTATAACCTAACCCTGACTTGTACTTCTCAACAACATAGTCCCTTACTTATTTGGAGAGTTCCTTGGTCATCGTGGCAGTGTTTGGTTAGTGGTGCCTCTTGCTTAGGTGTTGCAGCCTCTGGGGCCTTTCAAAAAGGTGTGTATATGTAATGACAGATCATGTGACACTTAGATTGCACACTAATTATTACTAATTATGCGACTTCTGAAGGTAATTGGGTGCACTAGAGATTTTTATGGGCCTCAGAACAAAGGGGGTGAATACATACACACATGCCAATTAGCAGTTCTTTATTTCTAAAAAAGAGTTTTATGTATATATTTTTCTAATTTTACTTCACCAACTTAGACTATTGTGTTCTGATCCATCACATATAAAATTCAGATGAAAAAAAACATTGAACTAAAAGGCTGTAATGTAACAAAATAGGTAAAAAGCCAAGGGGGTGAATAAGTTTGCAAGGCACTGTCATTTTCACATATTGAACGGATTGTGGCTTTTCATTAAAGTGGTAATAAACATTATGTCACTCGCAGTGTGCTGTGGAGATGCGAGTCCCATGCGCACATTGGATCGAGGTCACTGCAGCCCAGCTGGTAAAGGCTGAACCCAGAAGGAATATTGAGACTGACAGCCCAGCGATGGAAGGCTTCCTTTGACAGTTTAGTCACACACAGTATCTCACAAAAGTGAGTACACCCCTCACATTCTTTTCATGTGACAACACTGAAGACACTTTGCTACAATGTAAAGTAATGAGTGTGCAACTTCTATAAGTGTAAATTTGCTGTCCCCTAAAAATAACTCAACACACAGCCATTAATGTCTAAACCACTGGCAACAAGAGTACACCCCCTAAGTGAAAATGTCCAAATTGGGGCCAAAGTGTCAATATTTTACATGACCACTATTATTTTCCAGCACTTCTTTAACCCTCTTGGGCATGGAGTTCACCAGAGCTTCACAGGTTGCACTGGAGTCCTCTTCCACTCCTCCATGACAACATCACAAAGCTGGTGGATGTAAAGACCTTGAACTCCTCCACCTTCAGTTTGAGGATGCCCCACAGATGCTCAATAGGGTTTAGGTTTAGAGATATGCTTGGCCAGTCCATCACCTGGCCAGTCTCTAAGCTTCTTTAGCAAGGCTGTGTCATCTTGGAGGTGTGTTTGGGGTCGTTATGTTGGAATACTGCCCTGCGGTCCAGTCACCGAAGGGAGGGGGATCATGCTCTGCTTCAGTATGTCACAGTACATGTTGGCATTTATGGTTCCCTCAATGAACTGTAGTTCACCAGTGCTGGCAGCACTTATGCAGCCCCATATCATGACACTCCCACCACCATGCTTGACTGTAGGCAAGAAATACTGGTCTCTGTACTCCTCACCTGGTTGCCGCCACACACGCTTGATGCCATCTGAACCAAATAAGTTTATCTTGGTCTACTCAGATCACAGGACATGGTTCCAGTAATTCATGTACTTAGTCTGCTTGTCTTCAGCAAACTGTTTGCAGGCTTTCCTGTGCATCCTCTTTAGAAGAGGCTTCCTTCTGAGACGACAGTCATGCAGATCAATTTGATGTAGTGTGCGGAATATGGTCTGAGCACTGACAGGCTGACCCCTCCACCCCTTCAACCTTTGCAGCAATGCTGGAAGCACTCATACATCTATTTCCCAAAGACAACCTCTGGATATGACACTGAGCACATGCACACAACTGCTTTGGTTGACCATGGCTAGGCCTGCTCTAAGTGGAACCTGTCCTATTAAATCACTGTATGGCTTTGGCCACTGCGCTGTAGCACAGTTTCAGGGTCTTGGCAATCTTCTAATAGCCTAGGCCATCTTTATGTAGAGCAACAATTTTTTTGTTCAGATCCTCAGGGAGTTCTTTGCCATGAGGTGCATGTTGAAATTCCAATGACCAGTAGAGCTACACGATTCAGGCCAAAATGAGAATCACGATTTGTTTTGCTTAGAATAAAAAGATCACGATAATCGTGGCGCAAAATCTTTCACATTATACAAAAATATACAAATGATGCAGCGCAAATAAAAGTCCACAAACATTGGTCACGTATGGCTATGTGTCAGCAGGAGAACATATACACGGAAGACACCACGTGGTGAGCCAGCTCTTCTTTTGTACGTGACCAATCCTTCCACCAGTAGAAATAAACTCTTACCAGCTGGGATGGACCTCTGAAAACTCAGATGGTCAAACATGCAGATTCACACTCAAGGTGTGCAGGAGCCTGACTGGTTGACTTCCCAGATATGGATGAAAAGATATTCAGATCCAAACCACCAACAGTCAGATGTGGCCGACTTCTGATATATGTCCAACACTTTCACTCCAGGTGTATATGGGCAGGTATGTATAGGCAGGAAAAAAATCCAAGAAAAGAGCTCCAGCCAGGGAATGATATACCAAAAAAAGAATAAAAAAACGATCCAAGTGTAGCTTAACCACTTGTGGACCGCCTAACGGGGATGTACGTCCTATTTTTGAAGAGGGATATCTCGGTAACGGCAGCAGCTGCTGCCACAACCGAGATATCCATCTCTTCAGACGGCGGTCGGCTGTACGATAACGGTGGTCTCCGCGGCAGATTCGCCGCGAGATCACCGCTATTGGCGGCGGGAGAGGTGCCACCCCCCCTCCCGCACCTTCCGCCGCTTACCGGAACCGTCGGTAGCGGCGGAGGCGATCGGGTCCTCTTCCTAGCTGGGCATAGAGACAAGTGAGGCTAAGATGGCCCCCACTCGTCTCTATACCATAGGAGGGCGGAAGCGACGTCAAAACGTCACTTCCGCCCATACCTCTTAAAGGTATATTTTTTTTTTAAATGTCAGATTTTCTTTTTTTTTTTTTTTTTTTGCATTTTAGCCCAAATATGAGATCTGAGGACTTTTTGACCCCAGATCTCATATTTAAGAGGACCTGTCATGCTTTTTTCTATTACAAGGGATGTTTACATTCCTTGTAATAGGAATAAAAGTGATCCATTTTTTTTTTTTTTTTTAAAACAGTGTAAAAAATAAATAAAATTAATTAAAATAAATAAGAAAAAAAAAAAATTTTTTTTAAAAACACCCCGTCACGACGAGCTTGCGCACAGAAGCGGGCGCATACGTGAGTAGCGCCCGCATATGAAAACGGTGGTCAGACCACACATGTAAGGTATCGCCGCGATCGGTAGAGCGAGAGCAATAATTCTAGCCCTAGACCTCCTCTGTAACGCAAAAAATGCAGAATTTTTTAAATGTCGCTTATGGAGATTTTTGAGGCTAAAAGTTTGACGCCATTCCACGAGCGGGCGCAATTTTGAAGCGTGACATGTTGGGTATCAATTTACTTGGCATACCATTATCTTTCACAATATAAAAAAAAATTGGGCTAATTTTACTGTTGTCTTATTTTTTTATTCAAAAAAGTGCATTTTAAAAAAAAAAAAAAAGTGCGCTTGTAAGACCGCTGCGCAAATACGGTGTAAAAAAAAAGTATTTCAATGACCGCCATTTTATTCTCTAGGGTGTTAGAAAAAAAACAATATAAAATGTTTGGGAGTTCTAAGTAATTTTCTAGCAAAAAAAACAGTTTTAAACATGAAAACACCAAGTCTGAAAAAGAGGCCTGGTCCTTAAGTAGTTAAAAAAGATCTTATTAAGATTCACAATTAAATAAAAAAATATTAGCCAAAAAATTCCACTGTAATAGTCCACAGTTGCATGTAATAGCTAATACAATGTCTTTATGTCAATACTGATAACCGCCACAAGATGCCAGTGTGGCGGCGTGTATGGTGCCAAAAGCACAGCACACTGCAGGGGAAGAACAAACAAAAGCATACTAGACGGCGGGTAACGTCCGCAACAAGCTTCTCCCCCCGTACGTACGTTACGTCCTATCAGGACTTCGTCAGCGGTGGGTGGAGCTAAACGGCGCCACCCTTCACATTTAAATAGTGCTGTGCTGCCATAGTGAGCCTGGACGCTGTGGAACGGCGGCGACAGGAAAAGGAAGCCAGCCATTTCTATATACCAGAATAATAATGCTTTTCATATGGGGACACTTGGACAAGCATCCATAAACAGTGCACCACACTTAAAATCAAATGATACAGAGGGGACAAAGCGAGCAATAGTAGCAGCAATAGCTTAATCAAAATACCCGCTGTCTGTATATTACAATACCTAATTGATATATTAATAAAAATATATATGTATTTATTAGAAAAAAGAAAAAAAAAAAAAAATATATATATATATATATATATATATATATATATATATATATATATATATATTTAAATAAAACAATTCAAATCAAAATCAACATTTAATCCTCCCGGAGTGAGAACCTGAGTCTCGTGGATCCAGAAAGATTCACGCTGACTTAAAGTACGGATAAAATTACCTCCCCTCCAATGTTTCTTAACTTTTTCCAAGCCCCAAAATTTGAGGCATCGGGGGTCCCTATCATGAACGTATCTGAAGCGTTTAGACACATTATGGGAACGTAAACCCTTTTTAATATTATTAACATGCTCTGTGACACGGATTCCAAGGGGCCTAGATGTCCTTCCCTATGTATTGGAGACCGCAGTCGCACTCGAGCATGTAAACTACTCCTTCAGTATTACATGTTATGAGATTTTTAATTGGATAGGTTCTTCCTGTAGTGCAAGCCATAAACTCCTTTTGTCTCTTATGTTTACACTGTTTACATGAGGGGCATTTGCCACATGCATAAAAACCAGTAAGAAAAGAGAAGATCCTATTTTCCTTAACCACTTGCCGACCGCCTCACGCCGATGTACGTCATCAGAATGGCACGGGCAGGCATAAGCACATATATGTACGTCCTTTGCCTCCCGCGGGTCGGGGGCCCGATCGGGCCCCCGCCCGGTGCCTGCGGCGGTCGGTTTTCGTTCGGGAGCGATCCCGGACGAGGGGACGGCCATTCATTCATGGCCACCCCCTCGCGATCGCTCCCGACGAATGGAAATCCCCGGTGACATCACTTCCTCTCCTGTAATGTAAACACAGGAGAGGAAGTGATGTATTCTCTCCTCCGTGTCGGTATTTTTCGTTCCGACACGGAGGAGAGCGGATCAGTGAGTTGCACCAACACATCCCACACACAGTAGAACATGCCAGGCACACTCACACCCCCCCTTTACCCCCCGATCACCCCCCCAATTACCCCTGCCCCCCAGTCACAGTGACACCAATGTCATTTTTTTTTTTTTTTTTTTTTTTTTTTGCATTGGTGTCATTTGTGACTGTAATAACTGTTAGGGCAGTTAGGGTTAGCCCCCTTTAGTTCTAATGTACCCCCCTAACCCCCCCAATAAAGGTTTAACCCCGTGATCACCCCCCGTCGCCAGTGTCACTAAGGCTGGGTTCACATTGCAGCGGTTTATGAGAACGAATGTGATTCGCACCGCACTGCAGTGCAAATCACATCCGATCTCTGTGCGATTCGAGTTCAGCCATTCGCCGCACCCGCCGCACCCGCCACACCCGCCGCACCCGCCGCAAATTCGCACGGGACCCTTTTTTTGGCCCGCAGCAGAATCGGATCGCATGGGTGTTCACACCATGCGATCCGAGTTTGCAGATCGCACTGCGATATGCGAACTGATCTGGGGGTGTCAGTAACATTTCACTGACACTCCCAGCAGTTCGCATAGGGCAGTGTGAACTGCCGCCGGGAGGCATGCGATGCGGGAACCCGCCGCGGATTCGCGGCGTTTCCGCATCGCTCCAGTGTGAACCCAGCCTAATAAGCGATCATTTTTCTGATCGCCGTATTAGTGTCACAGGTGACGCTAGTTAGGCAGGTAGGTATTTAGGTTCGCCGCAGCTTTTTATAGCGCTAGGGACCCCCATATACTACCGCATAAAGCCCCCTGATTGCCCCCTAGTTAACCCTTTCACCAGTGATCACCATATAACTGTTACAGGTGACGCTGGTTGGTTAGTTATTTTTTTATAGTTTCAGGGCACCCGCCATTTATTACCTAATAAAGGTTTAACCCCCTGATCACCCGGCAGGTGTCATTTGTGACTAATAACTGTTAGGGCAGTTAGGGTTAGCCCCCTTTAGTTCTAAGGTACCCCCCTAACCCCCCCAATAAAGGTTTAACCCCGTGATCACCCCCCGTCGCCAGTGTCACTAAGGCTGGGTTCACATTGCAGCGGTTTATGAGAACGGATGTGATTCGCACCGCACTGCAGTGCAAATCACATCCGATCTCTGTGCGATTCGAGTTCAGCTATACAGATAGTATGGCTGAATTCGTGTCGCACCCGCCGCAAACTCGCACGGGACCCTTTTTTTGGTCCGCAGCAGAATCGGATCGCATGGGTGTTCACACCATGCGATCCAAGTTTGCAGATCGCACTGCGATATGCGAACTGATCTGGGGGTGTCATTAACATTTCACTGACACTCCCAGCAGTTCGCATAGGGCAGTGTGAACTGCCGCCGGGAGGCATGCGATGCGGGAACCCGCCGCGCATTCGTGGCGTTCCCGCATCGCTCCAGTGTGAACCCAGCCTAATAAGCGATCGTTTTTCTGATCGCTGTATTAGTGTCACAGGTGACGCTAGTTAGGCAGGTAGGTATTTAGGTTCGCCGCAGCTTTTTATAGCGCCAGGGACCCCCATATACTACCGCATAAAGCCCCCTGATTGCCCCCTAGTTAACCCTTTCACCAGTGATCACCATATAACTGTTACAGGTGACGCTGGTTGGTTAGTTATTTTTTTATAGTTTCAGGGCACCCGCCATTTATTACCTAGTCTCACTAGTGTACCCCTAAATTTAGGGGTGTCTACTTTCTAAAATGGGGTCATTTGGGGGGGGGGGGTTTGTGCCATCTTGGCATTTTATGGCCTTCAAAACTGTAACGCCCTTAGAAAGCCTGAAGGCGGTGCTTGGTTTTTGGGGCCCCGTACGCGGCTAGGCTCCCAAAAAGTCCCACATATGTGGTATCCCCGTACTCAGGAGAAGCAGCAGAATTTATTTTGGGGTGTCATTTCACATATGCCCATGGCATGCGTGAGCAATATATCATTTAGTGACAACTTTGTGAAAAAAAAAAAAAGTTTGTAATTTTCCCGCAACTTGTGGCAAAATATAAAATATTCCATGGACTCAACATGCCTCTCAGCAAATAGCTTGGGGTGTCTACTTTCTAAAATGGGGTCATTTGTGGGGGTTTTGTGCCATCTTGGCATTTTATGGCCTTCAAAACTGTAATAGGTAGTGAGAAGTGAACTCAAAAAATTACGCCCTTAGAAAGCCTGAAGGCGGTGCTTGGTTTTCGGGGCCCCGTACGCGGCTAGGCTCCCAAAAAGTCCCACATATGTGGTATCCCCGTACTCAGGAGAAGCAGCAGAATTTATTTTGGGGTGTCATTTCACATATGCCCATGGCATGCATGAGCAATATATCATTTAGTGACAACTTTGTGAAAAAAAAAAAAAAAAAAAAAAAGTTTGTAATTTTCCCGCAACTTGTGGCAAAATATAAAATATTCCATGGACTCAACATGCCTCTCAGCAAATAGCTTGGGGTGTCTACTTTCTAAAATGGGGTCATTTGTGGGGGTTTTGTGCCATCTTGGCATTTTATGGCCTTCAAAACTGTAATAGGTAGTGAGGCGTGAAATCAAAAATTGACGCCCTTAGAAAGCCTGAAGGCGGTGCTTGGTTTTCGGGGCCCTGTACGCGGCTAGGCTCCCAAAAAGTCCCACATATGTGGTATCCCCGTACTCAGGAGAAGCAGCAGAATTTATTTTGGGGTGTCATTTCACATACGCCCATAGCATGTGTGAGCAATATATCATTTAGTGACAACTTTGTGTAAAAAAAAAAAAAAAATTTTTTTTTTGTCATTATTCAATCGCTTGAGGCAAAAAAATAAAATATTCAATGGGCTCAACATGCCTCTTATCAATTTCCTTAGGGGGTCTACTTTCCAAAATGGGGTCATTTGGGGGGGTTTTGTACTGCCCTGTCATTTTAGCACCTCAAGAAATGAGATAGGCAGTCGTAAACTAAAAGCTGCGTAAATTCCAGAAAACGTACCTTAGTTTGTAGATGTGACAACTTTTGCGCAAACCAATAAATATACAATTATTGACTTTTTTTTTACCAAAGACATGTGGCTGAATACATTTTGTCCTAAATGTATGACTAAAATTGAGTTTATTGGATTTTTCTAATAACAAAAAGTAGAAAATATCATTTTTTTTCAAAATTTGCGGTCTTTTTACGTTTATATCGCAAAAAATAAAAATCGCAGAGGCAATCAAATACCATCAAAAGAAAGCTCTATTTGTGGGAAGAAAAGGACGCAAATTTTGTTTGGGTACAACATTGCATGACCGCGCAATTACCAGTTAAAGCAGCGCAGTGCCAAAGTGTAAAAAGACCTCTGGTCATTTACCAGCAAAATGGTCCGGTCTGAAAGTGGTTAATTACAGGGGGATAAACTACACTAGCGGCCAGTATGTCCCTCAAAGTAGCAGCCTTCTTATAAATAAATCTCAGACAAGTTGGTAAAACTAGGCCCAGAATGTTATCTTTCTTAAGGATATCCCAGTGTTTAACGGTAATTTTCTATATTGAATATTGTAATCCAAAATCATCCCGAATTCATTGTTCTTAGACTTGCTGCGATGATTATCGCTATTGATAGCATGGTTAGCGACTAAGGTGGCTCTGTCCAGATTACCTACGCTTAATCTCTGACTATCAATAATTTCTGGGTTATACCCCTTCTGTAAGAAAGGTTCGGCCAGGATATTAGACTGTGCGCTGTAGTCCTCTACATGAGAGCAATTGCGCATCAGCCGAATAAACTGGCCCCTAGGGATGTTACATAACCATGACCGATGATGAAAACTGTCCAATGGTATGTATCCATTCCTGTCTGTCGGTTTTAGTTTTAAAACATGAACCTTCCTCTCTAAATCCAGAAATGTTATATTCAAAGGGTCAGCATTCCAGGTAAGTTTAATGTTATTGGTATTACCGTATATACTCGAGTATAAGCCGAGATTTTCAGCCTCTTTTTTGAGGCTGAAAGTGCCCCCTCGGCTTATACTCGAGTCACCGCTGTCTGACTGCTCGATCAGCGTATCGAGCAGACAGACGGCGGACATTAAAATTCAAAAGCCGCGCCTCCTTCTCCGCCTCCGCCTGTGATAGGCGGAACACTGAATTTCCCAGCAGTCAGTGTTCCGCCTATCACGGACATCCGTTCATTCTCATACTACGGACGAGTATGAGAGGATGTCCGTGATAGGCGGAACACAGGCTGCTGGGAAATTGAGTGTTCCGCCTATCACAGGCGGAGGCGGAGAAGGAGGCGCGGCTTTTGAATTGTAGAATGGCCGCCGAGAAGAGCGGCGATCCTGGAGCGGCGATCCATCGGCACGACACGGGACGGAGGAGGCACGGGACAGAGGAGGCACGGGACAGAGGAGGCACGGGACAGAGGAGGCACGGGACAGAGGAGGCACGGGACAGAGGAGGCACGGGACAGAGGAGGCACGGGACAGAGGAGGCACGGGACAGAGGAGGCACGGGACAGAGGAGGCACGGGACAGAGGAGGCACGGGACAGAGGAGGCACGGGACAGAGGAGGCACGGGACAGAGGAGGCACGGGACAGAGGAGGCACGGGACAGAGGAGGCACGGGACAGAGGAGGCACGGGACAGAGGAGGCACGGGACAGAGGAGGCACGGGACAGAGGAGGCACGGGACAGAGGAGGCTCGGGACGACGGAGGCTCGGGACGGAGGCTTGGGACACAGGTAGGCTGGACACACACAAGGCTGCACGGACACACACACACACACACACACAGGGATGGATGGATGGATGGATACACACACACACACACACACACACACACACACAGGGATGGATGGATGGATGAATACACACACACACACACACACACACACACACACACACACAGGGATGGATGGATGGATGGATACACACACAGGGATGGATGGACGGACACACACACAGGGATGGATGGATGGATGGATGGATGGACACACACACAGGGATGGATGGATGGATGGATACACACACAGGGATGGATGGATGGACGGACACACACACAGGGATGGATGGATGGATGGATGGATGGACACACACACAGGGATGGATGGACGGACACACACACAGGGATGGACGGACACACAGGGATGGACAGCCATGTCTCACCCTCGGCTTATACACGAGTCAATAAGTTTTCCAGTTTTTTGGGGGTAAATTGGGGGCCTCGGCTTATATTCGGGTCGGCCTATACTCGAGTATATACGGTACCATTAAGCCTAGACATAAACATCTTAAGGCTCAATAAGTCACCTTCCCACACCATAATCAGATCATCTAGAATACCGTTGGTAACATTTCAATTGTGTGGGTCTATTTTTAAAAATGGTCTCTTCTTCCCATAAAGCCATAAAGAGCTTTGCAACACTAGGTGCAAAACGAGCTCCCATAGCTACTCCGAGGACCTGTACATAGAATTTACTGTCATACCAAAAATAGTTTTTTGTTAGACAACATTCTAGAGCTTCCAAAAGAAATTTCCTTTGGGGAACTGGTAGGTCAGAACATTCTAGAGCCCACCTAGCTGAAACCATGGCATCATGATGGCTTATAATCGTATATAGTGAGCCGACATCAGCTGTGACCAGAAGACTATTATCACTAGCTGGTAATTTTTTTTTAAAATTCCCTAATTCTTTTATGATAAAATATATATTTTCTAATAAATATATATTTTTATTAATATGCTTTAATATATCAATTAGGTATTGTAATATACAGACAGCAGGTACTTTGATTAAGCTATTGCTGTTACTATTGCGAGCTTTGTCCCCTCTGTATCATTTGATATTAAGTGTGGTGCACTGTTTATGGATGCTTGTCCAAGTGTTCCCATATGAAAAGCATTATTCTGGTATATAGAAATGGCTGGCTTCCGTTTCCGGTCCCCAGCGTCCAGGCTCACTATGGCAAAAGAGCACTATTTAATTGCAAAGGGTTATGCTGTTTAGCTCCACCCACCGCTGACGAAGTCCTGATAAGATGCAACGTACGTACAGGGGGGGGGGGGGGAGGAGCTTGTTGCGGACGTCACCCGCCATCTAGGATAGCTTTTGTTTGTTTTTCCCCCACAGTGTGCGGTTATTAGACATTGTATTAGCTATTACATGCAACTGTGGACTATTACAGTAGCATTTTTTGGCTAATATTTTTTTATTTATTTAATTGTGAATCTTAATAAAATGATCTTTTTTAAGCTACACTTTGATCGTTTAACTACTTAAGGACCAGGCCTCTTTTTCAGACTTGGTGTTTTCATGTTTAAAACTGTTTTTTTTGCTAGAAAATTACTTAGAACTCCCAAACATTTTATATTGTTTTTTTTCTAACACCCTAGAGAATAAAATGGCGGTCATTGAAATACTTTTTTTTTACACCGTATTTGCGCAGCGGTCTTACAAGCGCACTTTTTTTTTTTTTTAAAAATGCACTTTTTTGAATAAAAAAATAAGACAACAGTAAAATTAGCCCAATTTTTTTTTATATTGTGAAAGATAATGGTATGCCAAGTAAATTGATACCCAACATGTCACGCTTCAAAATTGCGCCCGCTCGTGGAATGGCGTCAAACTTTTAGCCTCAAAAATCTCCATAAGCGACATTTAAAAAATTCTGCATTTTTTGCGTTACAGAGGAGGTCTAGGGCTAGAATTATTGCTCTCGCTCTACCGATCGCGGCGATACCTTACATGTGTGGTCTGACCACCGTTTTCATATGCGGGCGCTACTCACGTATGCGCCCGCTTCTGTGCGCAAGCTCGTCGTGACGGGGTGTTTTTAAAAAAATTTTTTTTTTTTTTCTTATTTATTTTAATTAATTTTATTTATTTTTTACACTGTTTTAAAAAAAAAAAAAAAAATGGATCACTTTTATTCCTATTACAAGGAATGTAAACATCCCTTGTAATAGAAAAAAGCATGACAGGTCCTCTTAAATATGAGATCTGGGGTCAAAAAGTCCTCAGATCTCATATTTGGGCTAAAATGCAAAAAAAAAAAAAAAAAAAGAAAATCTGACATTTAAAAAAAATATATACCTTTAAGGGTCCTTTCACACGGGGCGGATCACTTCTGATCCGCCCCGTGGATGTCCGTTTGCTCAGCGGGGATCACTCCGCCGATCCCCGCTGAGCAGGGAGATGACAGCTCCGTCTCTGCACACTGCGCAGGGACGGACCTGTCACAGCGCCGCTCTCCCCTATGGGAGATCGGATGATGACGGACCGCAGTGCCCGTCGTCACCCGATCCGATCCGCAGACGGATGGAAAAATAGCTTTTTCCTCCGTCACACTTTTTCGGATCGGAGCGGGGCGGATGTCAGCGGACATGTCACCGCTGACATTCGACACTCCATAGAGCTCTATGGAGCATCCGTTCAGGTCCGCCTGAAAAACTGACAGGCGGGCCTGAACGGATCGTCAGTGTGAAAGGGGCCTAAGAGGTATGGGCGGAAGTGACGTTTTGACGTCGCTTCCGCCCTCCTATGGTATAGAGACGAGTGGGGGCCATCTTAGCCTCACTTGTCTCTATGCCCAGCTAGGAAGAGGACCCGATCGCCTCCGCCGCTACCGACGGTTCCGGTAAGCGGCGGAAGGTGCGGGAGGGGGGGTGGCACCTCTCCCGCCGCCAATAGCGGTGATCTCGCGGCGAATCTGCCGCGGAGACCACCGTTATCGTACAGCCGACCGCCGTCTGAAGAGATGGATATCTCGGTTGTGGCAGCAGCTGCTGCCGTTACCGAGATATCCCTCTTCAAAAATAGGACGTACATCCCCGTTAGGCGGTCCACAAGTGGTTAAGCTACACTTGGATCGTTTTTTTATTCTTTTTTTGGTATATCATTCCCTGGCTGGAGCTCTATTCTTGGATTTTTTTTCCTGCCTATACATACCTGCCCATATACACCTGGAGTGAAAGTGTTGGGCATATATCAGAAGTCGGCCACATCTGACTGTTGGCGGATTGGATCTGAAGATCTTTCCATCCATATCTGGGAAGTCAACCAGTGAGGCTCCTGCACACCTTGAGTGTGAATCTGCATGTTTGACCATCTGAGTTTTCAGAGGTCCATCCCCACTTGTAAGAGCTTATTTCTACTGGTGGAAGGATTGGTCACATACAAAAGAAGAGCTGGCTCACCACGTGGTGTCTTTCCTGTATATGTTCTCCTGCTGACACATAGCCATACGTGACCAATGTTTGTGGACTTTTATTTGCGCTGCACCATTTGTATATTTTAATGTGTCAGTGAGGCGTTTTGTGTATTGCTCCTTTAGGTGTTCAGCTTGCAAAAATATTAATTTTTTTCTGGTACATGTGAGCACCGATTGTCTCTTTATCTAAATATACATTATACAAAAAAAATTGGGCTAACTTTACTGGCTAGTGTTTTTTTTTTTTTAATTCATTAAAGTGTAATTTTTCCCAAAAAATTGCATTTGAATGACTGCTGAGTAAATACAGTGTGACATAAAATATTGCAAGAACCCCCATTTTATTCTCTAGGGTCTCTACTAAAAAATATATATACACACACACACACACACACACACATACATACATATATATACACACACACTGGCCATTTTTTTATCCTTTCTTTTGAGGGCTGTTGCTTTAGCAGAGCAGAGAGAATTCTCTGCATAGAAAGAATCAGGAAATACTTTTTTCAAGATCGCAACGGGGAAAATAAAAATCTTTATAACGATTTTTTAATGATTAATCATGCAGCTCTAGTGACCAGTATGAGAGAGTGAGAGTGATAACACCAAATTTAACACACCTGAGACCTTGTAACGCTAACAAGTCACATGACACCGGGGCAGGAAAATGGCTAACTGGGCTCAATTTGGACATTTTTACTTCGGTTGCCAGCGGTTTAGACATTAATGGCTGTGTGTTGAGTGTTATTTTGAGGGGACAGCAAATTTAAACTGTCAAATGAAAAGATATAATAAAATATTTACAAAACTGTACTCACTTTTGTGAGATGTGTGTGTAATTATATATATATATATATATATATATATATATATATATATATATATATATATATATATAATTCCTCTTCAAAGTGCCACATTTATTTTCTCATCATTATAGGGTTATGCCTCTCATTGACTTCAGCACTACTGGATGATCAGTCTCCCCCGGGTTGCTTTGGTTACCATTCAGCAAAACATATTCAATTTGAATGTGATATAAAAGATTACAAACGGGCAGACTCAAGAGAAAACACATGCATGATTGACCCCTTCACGTCCCCACGAAGGAGATTCTGAAAACTCCAAAACGCATTGGGTGAACCATAGACTATTACTGTCAATCGCTGTAATGGCGGTCATAAATTACATGCATTTTTGATAACACTCCGCTCATTTTCCTCCCCTTTATTTTGTATCCTATTTAGCAACTACGCTATTAATAAAATGTATACTTTTTTACCTATCATGTCATTTTTGTGCCTTTAAAGTCCAGCGAGGGGATTCTCTTCTTTTAGTTCCATACCAGATTCAGCCGTTTTGGGTCCTCTACAGAAAAAGAGCTGCCCCCCCCCCATTCCTCTGTTCTACTCCAGCTAATCTTAGTAGCGGTCACTCCAGGCTGTTCAAACTCTGCTTGTACACAGTGTACTCAGCTCAAGGAGAACATGCTGCTTTTGAATGGCCCAGAGCAGTCACTACTAAGGTTAGCTGGAGTTATGAGAGGACGCACTGCCCATGTGTGCAGTTTAAAGGTCTCAGAGCAGCCACTAGGGGGTTATTAGTGAAATAAGCCTGTCCTGCAATCGGCAGGACCAGGAGATATTGAAGGGGGGGCGGGTTGTAGTGCTGTTTCTGGAGAGGCTCCAACACATCTGCATTTGGAATGGGAGAACAGTTTTCAAGAGGAGATGCTATGGTACGTACTATTCATTGATGTAGAATTACAAAGGGGATTCTCAAAAAAAAAAAAAAATCTTCCTGAAAAGTGAACTTTAAAGTAATGACAAAAGGTTCATAGCAGAAATGTAAAAAAAAAAAAAAAAGCTCTGGTCCATAGAGGGGTGTACAGATGTGAGAAATGAATTGGTTTAAATAGAGAGAGATTCAAAGTAGAGATTTGTAAGCCAAACTAGCATTAGAAAGAAGTACATTTATTTCATTAACTTACCTTGTGAATCAGCAGTTACTAGATTTTTTGAGATCATTGCATACAACCTCCTAAAGGGAAGAAAGTGGGAGATCATATTTTAATTCTGTACAGTCTCATACATGCACATATAGTAGAAACTCTGTTCAATTCTGCAAAATATGTTTTGTAACTCTAGGTTTACAAAAAGGAGGCAAGTTCTGCCAGCAATAATTTGTAATCATCTCTCAAGACTTCAACAGTCTTTGTTGTCACAGACTTGGTTTTTAAGGCAAACAGGTAAAACTTCCTATTAGCATATATTATATAATAATAAATAATAATAATAATAAATATTATATATATATATATATATATATATATATATATATATATATATATATATATATATATATATATATATATATATATATATATATATATTAATATTATTTTTTTTGCCCCTTTTCTCTGCGCAAACCTTGCAATTATCAGTTGTGCATCAAGAAAATGTAAAAAGTGATTCAATTTGAGGTGAAAACTATAGACACAGATATCTATAATTTACTAGACGGCATGACTGAAGAATGAAATTGTATGAAAAAATAAACAGGCCCTGTTGCCCCTAGCAATCAGATGCTCTCTATCACAACATAAGTGTATAATTGGGAATATGATTCTCTCTTTCTTTAGACACTTATCAGGCCCAATGTAATCTGTGTAAATGTAGATCTGTGCATTTGGACACTGCCATTTTGGGGAAATGTTTTATTAATTACAATTTAGAGTATGCCACCATCATGCCTTACAAAATCAAAATGTGTCAAAAAGGTAGAGTCAATGCTTTATTTTCTTAAAAGAAACCCGTACTGGAAGAAATACAAGAAGCACAGACAGTTAATGCTAACATTTCTAATTTAACTTTTGTAATGATATATGCTCGTCCTAATACTCCGAGTTATTACCTCTTTACAAAATACAGATCATGTATTCTGAATTCCCACTGATTTTATTAAAGGCTGCTTGCTTGTTCTAAGTCAGCAAATCGGGAATCCTGAAGACAGAATTAACTAGAATTTTCAGGTCACAAAAGACAGGCTACATTAATCTAATTTCAGATTTACTGTATGTGCTTTAATGCACCTACCTGCACTATTTATAGCCAATGCAATGAGCCACAATTCAAAGAGCATTCACATCTTTAAGTTGTGGTGTGCTGAAAGGCAGGTGCATTGCTTTAAAATGTATGGTCTAGTTCAGCTTGTATAACTGCAATCTTTTATGAAACCTTCAGAAAGATTTTGTAAAGTTTTCAGCAGGTCTAAAGCATCCTTCTTGAAGTCGTTAAAGCCTAAGTGTAGCCAAAATATTAAAAAAAAAAAAAACTGAAAAACCAGCACATGGGACACAACTTCAGTCACAGTCAGAAGGATGTGTCCCTTTGTGCCGATTCCTCTTCTGAAATCTTTTGCCCTTCAGGACTCCCATCCACACAACTTTCCCATGCAGTGGGGGTTAATACAAGGGGCTGCCACAGGCTCTCATCAAAAAAGCCCAACTATGCCTGCCTTTCCACCCAACTCCTCCACACCTAGAAGCCATATTACAGCGTCTATGAATGGAAAGCAATCCGAGCATGGATGAAGGATGGATACCTACTGTAAATTATGTCCCTTGTGCCGATTTTTCATTTTTGTTTTGTTTTTTAGGATTAAAGCACTCTTCAGCTCCTGCTTGGAAATGTTAAAAAACTGCTCTTATTAGGAGTGTGAATGTCACTTTAAATAGTCAGCTAGCATGCTTTAGCAGCCTTTCAACAAACTTCCAGTAGTGCTGAAACCTGCTAGCGGCTTATTTAAGTGACAATCTGCACTCCATTTAAGATCTGTGTTTAATAATGCCAAAGTGTGAACTAGCACTACATGGTGTTGGGGTTCCATTTAGAACAAAATGGTAATGCATCAAAATATGCACATATGCTGCGCAGTGTGGTCTGGTACAAGCACATATGTAAAGGAAGATTCTATTCACACCTATGAGTTTGCTGTGAGCACTGTAACACACTGTTGTAGCATTAGCCGATACAGTATGCAGCCCCGTCTCCCACAGCAGTATGGGAGACTTCCTGTCTGCTATCATAACTATATTAAGTCAGCCTGAACACATCTCCATCATTCAGGAGAAGACTTGTATTAATACAAGGTATCCTCTGATTGGCCAAGGTGAAAATAGTGACATCTGCCTGCCTCTCCACCACAGCCAATCAGAAATCCACCAGGACAAAACATGTTTAATCTTAACACAGCTTTACAAACATTATTACTTAACCTAAATGGCCAGAAGGCATTTGGAACACATTGCAAAAGGGACCCAAAGTATATCTATGGTCAACTTTTTCTCAGAGATGTGGTATCCATGTGGGCCAAACCATTCTAATCACTGCTGTCACTCACTGGTTTCTACAAGCAACACAATGACTTTCCAGACATATCTCATCATACACAAGGCCAATTCTGTCAGTCCCCCCCCCACCTCACCTATTGAAGGAGTCACAAACAGGACACATTTCTGGTAAAGTGACTGTGTACATTTCTACAGATAAGGCTTCAATAATCTGTAAACATATGAGGCTACATAGCTTATTTTTTTGACAAAACATTGGTCCAGGTTCACTTACTTACCTTTCTTTTTTTACTTCACCAGTTTTCCAATAAGACAAAAGCAGGCACTGTGCACAGCCAGAGGACAGTACATTTTTTTATCCATGTTATGCAGGTCACCTATGTTAAAAATCTGTTTACACAATCTCCATTAGATTTACCAAAAGACTAGGTTGTGCCAGGGTCACCTTTCCTGGATAATAATTTACTGTACTGTCAGGGTGGCTTCACACCTATATGTTACACTATCTTCCAGTAAAATGCATCATTTTAACATGTGGTAACACACACTACTCTGCGCAGTGTCATTTATTGTGAAAGGCTCTCCATCGAATAAACCTACAGTAGCAAGAGCTGACAGACCTAGATTTCCCTGCGTTAACAGCAGGCTGTGTTGTCAATCTGTTCCTCATGAATAGACTGCCTTAAAGTGGTTGTACACCCTGAACAACCACTTTTATCTACAGGTAAGTCTATATTAACCACTTCCCGACCAGCGCACGACGATGTACGTCGACAGAATGGCACGGGCAGGCATATTGGCGTACATGTACGTCCAATATTCGTTGCCGCCGTGCCATCGGTAGCGCGCCGCCAGCAGCGCGCTCCCGCGCTGGTCGGGACCCCCGTGAGTCCGGTCGCAGGACCCGCGGACTCGATCGCCGCGGGCATCCCCGCGATCGTCTCACGGAGCGGCCGAATGGAGGAAATGCTGTATAAACAACATTTTTCCATTCTGCCTAGCAACTAGTGACGCTGATCTCTGCTCCATGTGATTGGAGCAGAGATCAGTGTACACTAAATGAAAGCCCAAACCCCCCACAGTTAGTAACACACCCCTAGGAACACTTAACCCCTACACTGCCACCCACTGGTTAACCCTTTCACTGCCAGTGTCATTTACACAGGAATCACTGCATTTATATAGCAGTGATTACTGTATAAATGACAATGGTCCCAAAAATGTGTCAAAAATGTCCGATGGGTCCCCCACAATGTCGCAGTCACAATAAAAATCGCAGATCGCCGCCATTACTAGTAAAAAAAAAAAAAATAATAAAAAATTAATAAAAATGCTATAAAACTATCCCTATTTTGTAAACGCTATAACTTTTGCGCAAACCAATCAATAATCGCTTATTGCGATTTTTTTTACCAAAAATATGTAGAAGAATACGTATCAGCCTAAACTGAGGGAAAAAAATGTTTTTTTTATATATTTTTGGGGGATATTTATTATTACAAAAAGTAAAAAATAATGCGTTTTTTTTCAAAATTATCGCTCTATTTTTGTTTATAGCGCAAAAAATTAAAACCGCAGGGGTGATCAAATACCACCAAAAGAAAGCTCTATTTGTGGGAAAAAAAGGACGTTAATTTTGTTTGGGAGCCACGTCGCACGACCGCGCAATTGTCAGTTAAAGCGACGCAGTGCCGAATCGCAAAAAGTGGTCTGGTCTTTGACCAGCAAATTGGTCCGGTCTGAAAGTGGTTAAGGCTTACCTGTAAGGTGCTTGAAATATCTCCTAAACCTCCACAGTTTAGTAGATATTTACAAAAAAGCCATGCGCCGATGACTATAGGGCATGTGCACTTTAGAAAGGGCAGACCATGCCGTTTCTAATAGGGGTCATGCTGTGATTGGCGGCTCCCGCGCGCATGCGACGTCACACGACTCTAGCCAGTCACAGAGCCAGAGTTTGCGTCTCCAGAACTTAGAGGGGTGAAGATTAACACCCACTGCTAGTGGGGACAGCGGTGACAGGCTTTGGTTTCAGGTAAGTGACACATAATGGGGTACTATGCAATGCATAGTACCCCATTATGCTTTACCTTTGTAGGGTTTACTTCCTCTAACACAGTGCACCAGAACTCTGAGGTGTTAAGGGAGCCGATAACCTTTTTGCTGCCAGAACCATCACATAAAAATACCAAAATATTATATATTTTTCTGAAAGCAGACACCCTAGAGAAAAAAATAGTGGTTGATCCAATTTTTATGTTACACGATATTAGAGCAACAATTTAGAAAATTTCAGTTGAAAATACCCATAAGTTAATTTTAGGGCACACAAATGCAATAAATTATCCTTTTTTGGTAAAATATAAAAGATGAGGCTGCACTGAGTAAATATATACCCAACACGTCACACCTTAAAATTGTGTGCACTTTTCATGTCCTAGTTTGCAAAACCGTTCTCTTCAATGTAATGAGACGGACTTGGTCTCTGTTTGCTGCGTTTATTTTCTTCTTTTGTATATGAAAAGCTTTCAAAAACTCATATTGAACACAAAAGGTTTTTTTTTTTTAAAATCACATAAGGGACAAGGTCACATAGGGGACAGGTGTCTAAAATGACTAGAGTGCAGATTGCACTCCATTTGATTTTTCCCCAGCCATACTAGGGACAGCGACACCAGGGACCAGAATTGATGTTTGTTTTTGAGTCAGTAACAGAAGGGGAAATCAAAGGATTGTGGTTAGATCTCCCTCCAGCAAGCGGCACCCAGCGTGCTAGTCCTGGATCCACCGATGGGTGCTCGGAGCCCAGGAAGCATGGCAGGAGCATGGGACGCAGGGGGGTGGGGGCTGACAGTACCGGGGGGGGGGGGGGGGGGGTTGGGCCACCAGATTGCTTCCACCCAGCAGGCTGCTTGCGACATTTACACAAACACTAAAGTGTAGAGATCCCCTGAAGCCACCAACATAGTTTCTACAGTGATGGAAGAAAACATGTTTCAATGGGCCTTGCTTTAGACATTTGATGTTAAATATAACGGAGAATGTGTTACCAAAATTTAACATTTATGACCAAATATATACTGATAGCCATATTAGCAGAAGGGCTACAAACTCTGTGAGTAGCAACTTGACAGTTGGTCAAACCTGACATTGCACAACTCAGCTTGTGTTCAGCACTGATTATTACAGTGGCTCCAGAATTTGTACTTTGCTCAGTAACATGCAAAGTTTTAATCAAATGAAGCATGACCAACTGTATACGTATACCTTACAAAACAATGCACACTGTGCCTTATATATCAAAATGACAAGAATTTGTTTTTGTCACCCATAGCAACCAGAATATACCTTACATGTCCCATTTTGTACAGGAAGGACCAGCTTATGCTGGAGATATATGGCTCAAATTTTGTCTGATTCTTGATGAATTGGTAGAGAAAATTGAGTACTGTCCGTGATACTTTTTTTATTTGCACTAACATACAATTCATTTTTCTCTGTCACAATTGCACTAATACGGCTACAATTACATTAAGTATGATGAATTGGTAGAAATTCCAGCTGTGAGTGAAACTGACAAACTTCAATTTCAAAATCAAAGAAGCCAAATAGAAATTTCTCAGGTAAACAGTGACTGTAGCCAATGCAGCCATTTTTTGAGTATTATACCTGCTGCAGGAGCAGGGGGGAGTCCGAATATACTAGATAGCAGGGAAAATTCCTCCATCCTCACTGTTAAAGGATAAGTTTAATATTTTAAAAAACATAATAATAAATGCACTTTATTTTTTATTTATTTTTTAGGAGCCTGTAAAGCATTTCCCCAGTGATCAGCAAATTGTGTGTGTCATGCAGCACTCCTAAAGACTGTCAGTGTAAGCTGTCTGCCCGTACACTGTATGGGCAGACAGTTACAGGCTGACAAATAAAATAAAAATATATCAATGAACTACCAGTGTCCAGGTAGTTTACTTGAGAATTACATTCCGACAGTTGCAAAGGCTGTCTGTACCTGTAGTTTTCCCATTCACAGAACATTGTGAAGGAATGAAGTGGCCGGGTGAGCAGAGCCCCCCTTCTGTTACTTTTTCTTTTTTTTTTCCTTACATTATGACAGCTAGTGAAGGGAGAAGATCACCATGGTGGCCGATGCATTTGTAATATATTACACCTGCAACATGTTAGAAAAGGTGAACTTATCCTTTAAGCAAGCATGAAAATCTATTGACAGAAATCTTAACATGTATGACTGACCTGAGGTTGCTGTGGGCAAAAAAAAAAAAAAATCAATTCGGCTTCAGGCATTGTGATATATAAGGACTTTGAAAGAGAAAGAGAGCGGGTTTTAAAGGAAAAATTTAATGAGCAGGTGGTTATTTTGGAAGTCAGTCAGTTGCTGTAGGGAATGGTATGCAGCCAGTGATGAAAGGATGATGAGAGAATAGAATAAAAGGGAGAAAAATTGGTGTATGCAATACAGCTGGCAAGCAGGGGCCCCCAGGATTAGAGTAGAATCATATTTATTGGGAGGTCCCCATTAGGTTCCAGAATAAAGCAGAATCATATCTGTGCCTTAATGTAGCATAGAATGGAAAATAAAAACATAGCCACATTTTAACAAATTTTAAAAAGAAGTAGTAAGATTTACAGAAGAAAGAAAAGAAAAGCAGGAATTAAAACGGTGTGTGCACACGCTGTAATGTTTAGGCTCTATGCACACTGGCTTAAAAAAAAAACATTGCTTCTATAGGAGTTTTGTGTTCTGCCTGTAGAAACAGCGCAATGTTATCCTATGTGTCCATGTACATTAGGACGATTACAGGCATATATTTTGAGCTCACTGTTTAGAGGGAGGAAAAAAAAACCTTCTGGTTCGAGTTTGATTGAAGCTTACCGGCAGAAAAAAAAAAAAAAAAAAACACCTCTCCTAAACTTTGTAAAAAAAATAAAAATAAAAGCTCTGAGTGATTTTTAATCCCAAGAGAACAGACATTTTTTTTAAAGCCCAGTGTGCATGGAGCCTTACATAAATCCTTCTATAATGTCACAATCTCACATACACACTGTATTTATATTACCTTGGTTCTTTTACAGAGAAGTTCTGTACCCCAAATAGTTCTCCCAGAGGATCATTAGAGCAGTGGACAATATGCTGTTGCTTCTCGTCATACAACTGCTTGGCCATAATGTATTGACCAAGATGGTAAATAACCTACAGCGTAAGTATGGAGACAATGCAATGAACTATATTATATCAGACAACAAAGCACGGCTAATACAGACTGCATACAATCTTACGCATACATATCATCCGCGCACCTCTTTCATTGTAAAGGTATCCTTCTGGGCACCGGCAGATTTTAACAGATGCAACAGAAGTGGATTTGGTTTTACCTGAAATATTAACCAGTTGGAAGAAACAGGCTTAATGACAGGCTAATGACAACAATGGCAAATCGATTAAAGAAGATATATAGCGCTCACTTACCAGTGTTTCGTTGTCTGAGCCCATGATTGCAGAGTTTTCTATACAATCGGTACTGGTAGACGATACATTGCACGCTTGCCTGTAATGAATAGAGGATTCTCTATGAGAACAAGTAAGGAAGGATGTATGAGTGGATTGCTCCTTGACAGCTTGTGTTGATGACATGAACATCAGTGATCAGGATGATCAAAGAGAAGATAATCATGTAGATGAGCAGGAGTATATGTCTTACCTTGACATATAAAGTGCTGAGGATGTAGAGCTGAGCTCCCAGTATATAAAGTGCAGGACAGTGTAGCAGCCGGTATCCCTCTTTATTAGTGTGAGAGCAGACAAGTCGGGGCTAGATCCCTGGCACATGTCTGAGCATGATCCGTACAGTCAGAGCTGACTCACCACCTGTCACCATCAACAACACGCAAGAACCGGACTGACCGCTCCGTGCATGCTCACCACTAGAGGGCGTGATGAGGGAACGAGGGGGGCGCTGCTATCACAGACATGACCAGCATGGCCCACCCTCACCGATACGAATGACGACACCACCAACAACCCGCTCACACCGGCTCCTTCCTCTCCTCATACGAAACTCAGCGCTACATGCCCTGTACACCGAGCCTGCCCACCAACATAATACAGGGAGCGCCAACACAAAGGAGGGCCTTGTACACAGGAGCGCCCCTTCATACACTACTCCAGCTCCGCTCCTACAGGCCGCACAGGCCTCCTCCGCCGCACCACGGCACCATACATACCTACCGGACACCACAAACCCACCTCAGCTGGCCGGAGCCTTCGCTTTCCTCCATTCTGTGGGCGAAACGTTTAATTCTCCGTGTTTACCATGTAAAATGGTGATGGACCCGCTCCACACACGATATACACAGCCAGGGCTAGTCAGCGGGCAGCGCGCCATCCCAAGAGCTCCCCCTGCCGGCAGACACAGGCGCGACACCTAACCTCTCCCTGCTACAGTGACACGTCTGGCGGCTCTCCACCCAATACTCACTCACAGTACAGTACACACTGCTCATACACACGCACAGTACACACTGCTCATACACAAACACTTGACATATACTCACACACACAGTACACACTGATCATACACAACAACTGGACCTATACTCACACACACTGGTCATATACTCGCACGCACAGTACACACTGATCATACACAAACACTGGACATATACTCACACACAGTACACACTGATCATACACAACAACTGGACGTATACTCACACACACAGTACACACTGATCATACACAAACACTGGACCTATACTCACACACAGTACACACTGATCATACACAACCACTGGACGTATACTCACACACACACAGTACACACTGATCTTACACGCACACAGTACACACTGATCATACACAAACACTGGGCGTATACTCACACACTCAGTACACACTGATCATACACAACAACTGGACCTATACTCACACACACTGGTCATATACTCGCACGCACAGTACACACTGCTCATACACAAACACTGGACATATACTCACACACACACACACAGTACACACTGATCATACACAACAACTGGACGTATACTCACACACACAGTACACACTGATCATACACAAACACTGGACCTATACTCACACGCAGTACACACTGATCATACACAACCACTGGACGTATACTCACACACACACACAGTACACACTGATCTTACACGCACACAGTACACACTGATCATACACAAACACTGGGCGTATATTCACACACTCAGTACACACTGATCATACACAACAACTGGACGTATACTCACACACACAGTACACACTGATCATACACAAACACTGGACCTATACTCACACACAGTACACACTGATCATACACAACCACTGGATGTATACTCACACATACACAGTACACACTGATCATACACAAACACCGGACCTATATTCACACACAGTACACACTGATCATACAAAACCACTGGATGTATACTCACACACACACAGTACACACTGATCATACACAAACACTGGGCGTATACGTACACACTGATCATACACAAACACTGGACGTATACTCACACACACAGTACACACTGATCACACACAAACACTGGAGGTATATTCACACACACACGCGCAGTACACACGGATCATACACACACACTGATCATACGCGCACGCACACACACACAGTACACACTGATCATATACTCACATACACAGTACAAACTGGTCATATATATATATATATATATACACACACACGCAGTACACACTGATCACACACAGTACACACTGGTCATATATATATACACACACTGATCATATAAAATCAGCAGAGATTCCCTTCATTTCAGATCTAAAGCGACTGCACTTCCAAGTACACTTGTAGTGCAAAGTGGATTTGTCTTTAGTAAATCAACCCCACAGTACACACTGATAATGTACACACAAACAGTATAAATACACACTGATTGTGTACACACACACAGTATAAACTGATCATACACAAACACTGGACGTATACTCACACACACACAGTACACACTGATCATACACAAACACTGGACATATACTCACACACATAGTACACACTGATCATACACAAACACTGGACGTATACTCACACACATAGTACACACTGATCATACACAAACACTGGACGTATACTCACACACATAGTACACACTGATCATACACAAACACTGGACGTATACTCACACACATAGTACACACTGATCATACACAAACACTGGACGTATACTCACACACATAGTACACACTGATCATACACAAACACTGGACATATACTCACACACACACACACTGGTCATATACTCACACACACAGTACACAGATCATACACACACACTGATCACAGTACACACTGATCATACACGTGCACACTGATCATACACACACACCAGTACACACTGGTCATATATATATATATATATATATATACATACACACACACTGATCACACACACACACACAGTACACACGGTGCACACTGATCATATAAAATCAGCAGAGATCCCCTCATTTCAGACCTTCCCCTCACTTCCAAGTACACTTATAGTGCAAAGTGGATTTGTCTTTAGTAAATCAACCCCACAGTACACACAAACAGTACAAACACACACAGTACACACTGATTGTGTACACACACACAGTACACACTGGTAATATGGTAATACAATGTTGCCAACTGGCAGCCAGTAAAAAACAGGCAATTTTCTCCTGCCAGTAAAAGAAAAAAGTTGCCAGTAAAAAATATGGCTGTGATTTTCAGCTCGGTCCAGAGCTGGCCGAGACCATCCGAGTGTCTGCTACAGTGTGTTCGGGCAACTCTGGTGGAGGCGGTGCCTGAGCGTGTAGTGTGATGTCATGGTGCAAGGGAGCCAAGCAGAGCGGCAAGAACCACATGTGTCAGTCTGCAGCACAGGAGCAGGGCAGGTCGGGAGGGGGACTGTCAGTGCTGTTTGGACTGAAGGGACCAAGAGTCAACTTCATGTGTATGTACCTTCCTTGTCTAATTCCTTGCCCTCCTGAGTCCTGTCTCTGAGCTCCTTACTATATCGAAACTAAAATAATAAATCTGTTTCTTTCCCTAATATCTACCTTAAATCACATTGCTAATTGCATATTGTACTTAGTTTGTAGCCTAAATACTAAAGTTTGCACTTATAACTGTAATTTTGTAACTTTTGGAAATGCCAGTAAATTTCAATCTGGTAAATTGGCAAAATTGTGATAATATATATGCATTAATCGAATTTAGGAATCAATGAGGGGGTCATCTGCCCTAGACAAGACTAAAAATAGGCGCCCCCCCCCCCCCAAATATAAATTTGTCCTACCCCAGCAACTTTAAAATTGCACATGGCTGTGCAATGGGAACAAACAACATATATTTTACTATCCATAGCGACCCTTTAAAAGCCTTTACAGGTTACCACTTTAGATTTACAGAGGAGGTCTGGTGCTAGAATTACTGCCCATAATCTGACATTCACAGTAATACCTCACATGTGTGGAACAATTGCTGTTTGCATGGGAGGATGGGGGCACTCTTGATTTTTTTTTTTTTTTTATACTGTTTCATTTATTTATTTATTTTTTATAACTTTTATTGCTGTCACAAGGAATGTAAACATCCTTGTGACAGCAGCAGGCATGTGACAAGTACTCTTTTTTTAAAAACCAAACTGTGCGTTCTTGGTTCAATAGACTTCAATGGAAAAGCTACAGAAATGCATGTAGTGCATTTTTGCCATGATTTGTATTTTACATTTATTAATCCACCCAACAACAAATTAGCCCAAAAAAGAGCATCAAAAAAGTGCAAAAAATGCGTGTGCAAAAACGCAAAATGCACCACAAAAAGCACCACAAAAAGCACTGTAGAAACATATTAGGTGTGAACCAAGCCTGATGGTTTTTTTTTCCCCTATTTTGTTGCCTGCAAAGTAAAAGCATAATGAGCTAGTATGCATCGCTTACTTGCCCATTATCTTCCACTTACCTGCAAACGAAGCCAGCGGTGGCCGGGTCAATCTTCACTCCTTTTCCTTCCGGGGCCTTGTACTGGCCGGAGCCATGTGAGGTCACTCCTGCGCATGCAGGCGGGAGCCGTTGGTCACGGCACGGGCCCTTTAGAAACGGCGCAATCGCGCCCTTTCTTCAGTGTGTAAGCGCCAATGATGTTGGCGTAGGTGTATATGGTACATATCTCCTAAACCATGCAGGCTTAGGAGATATTTCCAGTACCTACAGATAAGCCTTATTATAGGCTTACCTGTAGGGAAATATGGTGTGTAAGGGTTTACAGCCACTTTATACTGCTGTAAAGCTGAATTGTAGGCAAAAAAACTCACTGGGGTTTTAGATGGGGATAAATAAGGTACCTCTAATAATGTGCGGCCCCTGGTTGCTGCAGATTTTTTCTTGAAAAATGTTTCTTACATGCAGTTTCAGTGGTGAAACTTTACAGTCAGGGCTTGAGCACAGTGATCAAAAGTAGGTCACTCACTGTTCAGCTCCTCCATCAAGGAAACATCTTGTATTCCTCTCAAGCAACACAAGAGTGTTCTGTGATTTTCATTTTTATATGGGCAGGGGCAGTCATCCTTGCCAGGAGAAGACAGTGATTATTGCTAGTGGCTATAGCAGCCGATAGCGATACTCGCAAGTAAATCCGGCAGGCTGGTTGTACCCAAGTTAAGCGATCGTTTAACTTCAGCCTGTCCATAGGCGGTTCGAGTCTCAGCTGGTTCCTGCTGATTCAAACAATCTAAGATAGCAATTTCCTTGGCTGTAAAGACTAGGAGCGTTTAGTTTCTCTTTAAAGTGACACCAAACTCTGGTTTAAAAAGAAAATAATTCTGTTAAAACATGTATTCTTGAAATGTTACTAAACCCAGGTCCCTGCATTCACTATATTTGGTCTCCAACAGTACACAGAACATGAAAATGCAGCTATTTTAGTAAATATAAACAGCTAAATACCTTTCTCATCATCAGGGCCGGTTCACACAGCGGGCGATGCGAGGCGACACGACTCGCCTCGCTCCTGCAAGTCGCCCCCGTTCTGTACAATGGAACCGTTCTGAGAGGAGCGACTCGAGTTGCTCCGACTCAGAAAAAAGGTTCCTGTACTACTTTCGGGCGACCTCGGGGCGACTTGCATTGACTTCTATACAGAAGTCATTTGCAAGTCGCCGCCGAGGCCGCTGCAGGTCGCGGCAAGGCAAGTCGAAGTCGCCTCGCCTCGCCTGCAGTGTGAACCAGCCCTCAGTATACAGCAGTCTTGTGACTTCTATCAGTGTCTAGTTAAAGTTTGTAGGAGGAGTTTTTCATTCTAGTCTGACTGTCTTATGAGCTTGCAGGACCCCTGACTCTCTGTCTGGTCCTGTGCAGATCACATGCACTCTAAAAATACACACCAAACTGAGCATGTGCAGCTTGCCCCCAAGGCTCTGTTTTATAAAGAGATGGGTTGGGGACAGTCGAAGAAGGGGGGGAACAAACAGCCCTTTTACACAAAGCGGAGGATTAACCCCTTAGGTTCCACAGTGAGTAGACTGGTCTTACACTCAGAGGATCAGCGCAGTAGGTAAGTATATCTCCGCTCTCCTCACCCCTAGACAAAAATGTGCAGTTAACCCATGCAGTGCAGGCACAGCTACACTGCATGGAAAAAAAATATTTTGCCCGGTGTTCTTCTATAAAAACTTGGATTCCAGCATAACTGGACTGTCTGCCTTTGCTGCTATACATACCTGTCAGGTGAGCTTTCACGTAATATTTTTAATGTGAGTAGATTTGTGTTTTAATAAATATAGAAAGTCTTTATAGGATTACACTATGAGGCTCTTAATTTCTTTACTGAGTCACTAGCTAAACATCATTGGAAGCTGACAGAAGATATACAGGGAGGAGCCGACAGCCAGGGAGAGAGAGAGAGAGAGAAATGACAAGCCTGATTGCCCTACTTGAGAGAGGTGGGCAAATTGAGTCAGTGAGTGTAGGTCCATTCAGTGGTGGTGACCTGCACTGGGTGATTCCAAGCTTGGTGTAGAACACATTCATTTTTGAGTGAATCAGCACAAGAAGAAGCTTTATTATTGTGAGACTATATGTGGTTTTTAAATGGACACATTGTTTTAATTGGATACATTGTTTATATTTCCTTTGATCTGCAGGACACATTCTTTCTTTCACTGGATACACAGTTTGATTTGCTTAAATTTATCGCTTTTAAAATAAAGCATCAACCACTCTGTCGTTAGGATTAGCCTAGTTCAGTGGTCTCCAAACTGTGGCACTTTGCTTGCCTTTATCCAGGCCCATTGGGCACTATTTCATCCACTGATACCAAGAATGGGGCTAAATTCTTCCCCACCAAGACCAGTGAAGGGCTACAATTCCACACAATGTCAAACATAATCAAATAAATTTCCAAGCTGATCTTATTGACCAGCCTGTGACCAATCAAATTGACCTGTCGAAAAATATGCGTCAAAAACAGGGGTTCAGGCTGGGTTCACACTGTAGAAGTCCGGTGCGTCACCGTTTTAGGTCTGATTTCAGCCTGAATTTTTGGCCAAATTCGGACTTGAAGACGCACAGGACTCTTGTGCAATTCACACCAGAGCCAATGTGGAGATGTGTGAACCATCTCCATAGAGAGCTGGTCACAATCTCCTGCTATGCGAACTGGATGTGGAGAAATCTGCATTCAATTTGCAATAGTGTGAACACAGCCTTAGTGTGCACAGATTTGTATGTATTTGCTAATGTGTGCACACTAAACCCCTGTTTTCAACTCATATTGTTGGGTCAATTCGGTTGGTCGCAGGCTGGTCAGTAAGTTGAGCTGGGAAATTTCTTTGGTTTTGTTTGACATACGTCGCCCTTCCAGGGTTCCTTGGTGCAAAGACCAGTTATAGGTGGGGGCAGAGGCCAATTGTTTGTACAATTCCTCACAATGACAACAACACTGGGCCCAATGGCATCAGTAATGGGACACAATTTTTCCCACTGCTACCAATGACTGGGCACAATTCTTCCCACTGACACCAACAATTGGGCCCAATGACACCAATGATGGGGCACAATTCCTCCACTGACTCAAACGATGAGGCAAAATTCCTTCCAATGACACCAACAATTGGGCCCAATGACCGGACACAATTTCTTCCACTAACACCAATGTTGGTGTAAATTCCACCCAATGACATCAACAATTGGGCCCAATGACGCCAATGATGGGGCACAATTCCTCCCAATGACAGCAATGATGGGGCACAATTCCTCCACTGACTCGAAGGATGGGGCAAAATTCCTTGCAATGACACCAACAATTGGATCCAATGATGGGACACAATTCCTCCCAATGACACCAATGATGGTGCACAATTTCTCCCAATGACATCAACAATTGGGCCCAATGATACCAATGATGGGGCACAATTCCTACCAATGATGGGGCATTGTTTTTCCTGCTGACTTTGGGACCATTTCTGCTCCCAGTTGCCATAGTCCGGCCCCCCTAAAGCCTGTAAGACAGTGAACTGGCCCATTGTTTATAATGTTTGGAGACCCTTGGCCTAGTTTATATCACTGTTTTAATAAAAGTTTAAAAACAATATCCATTCACATGTAAAATTCTGTGTCAGCATGGAAATGATCGCCTCTGAACATCCAGAGCTTGTGCAAAGTGTTGGTAAATCCAAGCATTAGGACTGGCAGGTCTCATGCTTCTGCAAGCAGGCTAGAGCCTGCACCATGACGCAGGGAAGCTGTATGGGCACCTATCGGAGGCGTTCAACCATGCAGAATACATAAAAGTAGAAGAAGGGGCTGGCAATGCATTTTAGAGAGGTCAAATCTGGCCAAATAAGAATATGGAGAAATATAAGGGCACTGAGGGACAACAATGATCAGAATGCCACTATTAAAACCATAGAATTAAAAACACAGAATGGGGTGAATATGTAAGCGGTATATATGGTATACATTTTAAGGACCTGGAAGTAAAAGTAACTAAACATCTGTGAGTGGGAGGGAAAATAGACATAAATTAATCCCATTACTATAAAAATAACATTACTATAAGAATAATAATAGAAAGGGGGGGGGGGGGGGTAGGTAACCATATAGGGACCTTATAATACCTCATAATGTAGGTTAGCAATATATACTGTAAATGTATAAAATCTGTGAATAGCGACATAGACATGTAATATAAAAAAATATAAAAAATGTCCAGTAGGGGGAACTAGAGTCAGACCTCTAGGATAATAGGTATATAAGGAACATTGTATCCAGAACAATTTATAAAAATAAAATAAAGTTAGTTTGTTACAATAAGAGAACATATCCCAGAAATATTTGTACTCTATAATTAATTACATTATGGTGTTAACTTCTATTTCAGCTTTGAGACCAGGGGTGTTTACAGTGAATATTCAAAACGTCTCTGGTTTTGCATGATTTTTTTAAGTGTTCTGGAGAGTAACTTTTAGATAAGGCCTCAATGAGCCATACCAACAATCCACCTGTGGAATCATGTTTTTCTGCAAAATGCCTGGGTACACTGTTCTTTAATACTTTGTTCAGTGAGATGGCGGTATTCACCAAACTTGCTACGTAGGGCCCTAATAGTGTGCCCCACATAAAAAAGACCACAGGAGCAGGTCAGGCGATATACCACAAACTCTGTGGAGCACTTATAAAATGCAGAGATTTTATGTCTTAACATTAACACAATTTTTTTTTTTTTTAACAATGTTTAACCACTTAAGCCCCGGACCATTTGGCTGCCCAAAGACCAGAGCACTTTTTGCGATTTAGCACTGCATCGCTTTAACTGACAATTGCTCCCAAACAAAATTGACATCCTTTTTTCCCCACAAATAGAGCTTTCTTTTGGTGGTATTTGATCACCTCTGCGTTTTTTATTTTTTGTGCTATAAACAAAAAAATAGCGACAATTTAAAAAAACGCATTATTTTTTACTTTTTGCTATAATAAATATCTCCAAAAAATATATAAAAAAAACTTTTTTTTTCCTCAGTTTAGGCCGATATGCATTCTTCATAATTTTGGTTAAAAAAAATCGCAATAAACGTTTATTGATTGGTTTGCGCAAAAGTTATAGCGTCTACAAAATAGGGGATAGTTTTATATCATATTTATCAATATATTTTTTTTACTAGTAATTGTGGTGATCATCGATTTTTATTGTGACTGCAACATTATGGCGGACAGATCGGACACTTTTGGTGCGATTTTGGCACCAGTCACATTTATATAGCGATCAGTGCAATTAAAAATGCATTGATTACTGTAAAAATGTCACTGGCAGTGAAGGGGTTAACACTAGGGGCGATCAAGGGGTTAACTGTTTACCCTGGGAGGTGATTCTTACTGAAGGGGGAGGGGACTGACTAGAGGAAGTGAAGGATCGTGGTTCCTAGCTAATAGGAACACACGATCTGTCACTTCTCTCAGAACAGAACACGGATTTACACACACACTTCCATGTTCCACCCCTCGTGCTTGCGATCGTATCGGCACCCCCCCCCCATGCAGCAGGTGTGTGCCTGCTATCCTGATCCCACGAGCCGACATATTCCTATGACGGTTAGCGGGATCCTGCCAACCTGCCGCAGTATAATGATGGCGGCTGGTCAGCAGGCGGTTAAGAAATTTTGTGGGTAAAACATAAATTTTTCCAACACTGAAAAATTCCTACTAAATCACCAAACAAATTACCCTCAACAAACAAAGGTTTCTTACTTTGGTTTAAAGAATATGCTACCGCAAATTTTCATATTCCTGATGTGTCAGCTGTACCATGTCCTTGTGTTAAAAAGTATCTTGTTCTCTTTGTATTGCTTGCTTTGTGTGAAATTATTGGTGTTCCTGTCTGCTTTCCTATTTCAAATTGACCATGCTAGGCATGAGAGCTCATCCATCCCACCATGGTCAGTTTTCTGTCTGTGCTGGGAGGGCAACCAGCTGACAAGCCTCCTGCACAGCCATTCACTGGGAAGATTAGTGTACTGATGTTTTTCTGTCCCCACCTCTCTAAACAAAATTTGCAGCCGAGAACAGAGATTATGTGATGAGAAAAAAAAAGGGGTATCTATAATGTTTTGTTTATATGCACACAAACATTTGCCTTTCATTTCTATTTTAAAGAGAATGGGTTGTGTCACAAGGTAAGGGCTCATACATACTTAAAATTTTACTAGGAACTATTTCACCCCTTATATTTGGGGCTTTTCGATATTCTAACCTGGGTTTCTACTACTGAGTAGCAGTAGCTGAGGGGGGTGTTTGGACAGTACACTTACTGATTCATGCGGCAGCTGCACACACACCCCTATCCAGCAGCATGCTGCATGTTTGTGTGCTTATCAGGGGGTGGAGTTGCTAGCCTGGGCACAGCAGGGAATCAGGGATTGGTCAGTTTACAGGGGTCTTCAGCACACTGCGGTCCTGTGCTGTTCACTCTGAATCCTCCTGTGAAAATATGAGTGACAGTGCAGGATCGGCACAGGCAGCTACAAAGGCAGCACAGTTTACTGTGCACTTAACCCTCTGCCGTGGAGGCGGGGCTGCCGACATTCAGTTCACTCAGGGAAGAGTGGAGGAGAGGAGAGTTAGGAGAAGTGACAACCAGCCCGGCAGAAGTAGAACAGAAGCGGCCGTCCGCAGCTGCCTGACTCCCGAGACTGGCGCTGATGGCTGTCACTTGTCCATGCAGAGACCAGACTGCAGTCCTTCCAGCTGACCTTACCTTAGTACTGCCGCTTCCTGCACAGTAATTTAATGTGGCAGAACTGGCCCTAATAGGGTAACAAGGAACTTGGATGTCTGGGTCAAATGGTTGGATCGTCTTCTTTCCTCTAATGCCGCGTACACACTATCCGGCGGACTTAGTCCAGCGGGCAATCCGACGGACTTTGCAACTGAGGTCCACCGGACTTTCAAGCGAACGGACTTGGCCACACACGATCACTCCAAAAGTCCGGTGGATTCGAACGTGATGGCATAGAATAAGGAAGTTCATAGCCAGTAGCCAATAGGTGCCCTAGCGTCGGTTTTAGTCCGCCGGACTAGCACACAGACGAACGTATTGTCCACTAAAAGCTGAAACCGGGGGCCAATTTTGAAGCAAGTCTTATTTCTAAGTCAGTCGGACTTTTGGGAAGAAAAAGTCCGCTGGAGCCCACACACGATAGAATTGTCTGGCGAACAGTCCGATCGTGTGTACGCGTCATAACACTCCTGTGGAGGAAATTAGAGAATATCTCCCACTTATAGCTAAGTCAGTAGCTTTTTTTGGCAGACGGTGTTACTCATTCAGTGATATCCATTGCCAGAACCGCTGCCCTTGTTAATTCAGCTAGGCATGCAATATGGCTTAAATTCTAGGAGGGTGACATCACATCTAAAAACAAATTAAGTTGGATCCCCTTTGAAGGAAAGCTTTTGTTTGGCTCTACTTTAGAGACAGTTTTGACGCGCTCCTCTGTGAAGAGTAAGAAATTCCCTGAAAAACGTAACAAAGTTCGTAACAAGAAACCTTTTTGTGGCCCTCAGGGCAAGCTGGAGATTAAATCAGGCAAAAATCAGGCTAAAGGGAAGTGGTCCTTTATTAGAGACAAGGCCAAGATTGGAGCACTCTTGTGACAGCCAGCCCGGAGGTATGAGGAAGTATGAGGAAGATTGTCCCCTTTTTTCAGTGAATGGGAAAATATTACAGAAAACTCCTCTGTCCTTCAGATAATACAGTCAGGTTACAGGCTGGAATTCAGCCTCCCCCCACCCTGCAGGTTCTTTTTCACTCGGCTGCTGAGAGAACATGTAAGGAAACAGGCACTGTTAAATCTAGTTTCCCAGTGGGAATTAGAACAGGTAATTGTTCCAGTGCCAATCAAAAATTCCGGTGGTTTTAGCCCCCATTCACACCTATGCAAATTAGTTGTGCATTTCCTGGTATCTAATTTGCATAGCAGGAGAATGTGACTGGCTCCCTATGGAGCCAGTTCACATATCTCCGGGGCAGCTGTGGAGAGCACTGCACTGCACTGTACGTCTTTGGCTCTGTTTCAGGGCCAAATTCAGGCATAGATTCATCCCTGAAACGGGGAACAGGGATGCACAGCGCTCCTGTGCGATCTGCCGCGTGCTATAGTGTGAACCCTGGCTTACTCTCACGTGTTCCTTGTCCAGAAGCCTTCCAGCAGGTTTCGAATGATAATCAATTTGAGCTTGCTGAACAAGTTTCTGGAATTCTGAAATTTTTGGATTGAAAATATTTACTTTGAGAAATCTTTTACTCCAAAAGGCTTATATGATTACCCTGGACCTCCAAGATGTGTACTTGCATGTACAGATTTGCCTAGAGCAGTGATGGGGAACCTTGGCATCCAAGATGTTTTGAAATTATATTTCCCATGTTGCTTATGCACTCTGCAGTGTAGTTGAGCATCATGGGAAATGTTCCAAAACATCTGGGGTGCCAAGGCTGATCTAGAGCATCAAAAGTTTCTGAGGTTTGCAATCCTAACAAAAAATGGTCTGCATCATTGGCATTTCAGAACCTTGGCCTTTGGTCTCTTGGCAGCCCCGAGAATATTTATAAAAATGATGGCAGAAGTTATGGCTTTCCTAAGACTACAGGAAGTTTTGATCTTCCCCTATTTGGATGACTTCCTAATTATTGCACAGGATCAGCATTAGAGAATGTTCTCCAGACCCTACAGAGGTTAGGTTGGAAAATCATTCAGGAAAAGTCCTCACTGGTCCCCTCTCAGTCCCTTCTTCGGTTATCAGATAGACACAGTGAATTTAAAAAAGTTTTCCCGACAAGAGAGAAAGTGGAAAAAATGATTCTGTCAGTCCAAACTTTAAAATTACTCCCACAGACTTCTATACGCTAGATTATGCAGTTGTTGGGGTTAATAACTACAGCAAGCCCAGGAGTTCCATGGGCTCACATGCACTCAAAGACCCTTCAAGCATTTCTTCTCAAGTCATGGAATCTCAAAAAAAGTGGCCTGAATCAACTAGACCCCCTACCGGCGTCAGATTCTGTAGATCTCTCTTGGTGGGAAATAGCAGAACATTTAGTATTGGAAGACCATGGGCTCAGAGAACACCCGTCAAAATTACCACAGATGCCAGTCTCTGGGGTTGGGGTTCCCATTCAGATGACTGGCATACGCAGGGAGTTTGGCAGCCAGAAGAAGTGAATCAGTCGTCAAATTAGAGCTTCTGGCAGTAGGCACAGCCTTATGAGCATTGGTACCCAAAATACAGGGGAAAGAGATTTTGGTCTTCACAGACAAGGCCACGGTTGTGGCATATCTGAACAAACAGGGGGAACTCCATTCAGACAGCCTGCTGTCTCTGTTCTAACAGATCTTATTTTGGGCAGTAGTACACATCAGGGATTATTTGAGCAGTTGGGAGTTGAATGCGGAAGTCTTCAGGGAGATCACATTGAAAAGGGGTGTCCCAGAAGTAGATCTGTTTGCATCCAAACAGAACACAAAAATGGAGGCTCTTTTCCATACAGGGGGAGAGGGAGTCGCTAGGGATGGATGCACTGGCCTTCCCATGGACCTTCGGGCTAGTGTATGCATTTCCTCTATTTGCTCTTCTACCCCTGGTAATCCGAAAGATCATTGGGCAACAGGCAAAGGTGATTTTGATAGCCCCTTGGTGGGCCAGGAGGAGCTGGTTTTCGGTGTTGGTGGCTCCTCCTTGGACAACTTCCGGAGTGCAAGGATCTCCTCCTGCAGGGTCAGGTTTACCATCCAGGCCCTCGGATTTACCATTTGATGGCCTGGATGCTGAACGGCGCATCTTACAACTGAAGGGTTGTTCGGAAAACGTTGTCAAACACTATACCAAGTAGTCGTAAATTAGTCACTAGGAAAATTTATGGGAAAATTTGGAAGACTTTCAGGTTCTGGCAGAGGAGGAGAGGGAGTGACTCCTTTTTTCTGTCTTGAATTTTTCCAAAGTGGTGTTGACAGAGGTTTGTCAATTAGTACCCTGCGAGTGCAAGTTGCTGCCTTGCCAGTTTTCTTGCATAAGAGGCTTGCTGAATATCCCTTGAGTAAGAGATTTCTCTTGGCAAGATTTACCCCAAGGTTACGCAAACAAGTGGCACCCCAGTCCTATCCCAAGTCCTCAATGCACCTACCAGGAAACCCTTTGTGCCACTAGAGGGGGCTACCTTAAAGTGGCTTACATTAAAGGTCACTTTCTGTTAGCTGTGACTTAAGGTAGAAGGACCTCAGATCTGGAATCTTTCTCCTGTAAATACCCCTTTTTGAGAGTCCTGGAGGACAGGGTTATCATAAAGCCAGATCCCCTCTCTACCTCTTTTCATAGGTCACAGGAAGTGATTTTACCCAGTTTTTGAAGTTCTCCTAAAAATAGGGAAGAAGAAAGGTTTAGCTTTCTTGATGTCAGAAGGTGCTTACTCCATTATTTGGAGATTACTAGAGAATTCAGGAGTTCCACTCAGCTTTGGATTTTATTTAGTGGCCCCAAGAAGGGTACTAAAGCATCCAGAAGTTCCATCGCTAGATGAATTTGAGACACTATTGTCTGGGCATACAGATTTTCCAATCGGGCCCCTCCTGAAAAAGTCAGAGCCCATTCTACCAGATCATTAGCTACATTATGGGCATAATGAGCAGGAGCTTCATGGGAAGAAATTTCCAAAGCAGCCGTCTGTTTTTTTTCACATGCTTTCATCAGACACTATAGAGTTCAGATGCTCTCCAGCTAGAACCTTTTACAAGCTGTGATCCCTCCCTAATGCAGGCCATACACGGTCGAATTTCGAACAAATTTTCTTTTCAAAATCAGAAAATTCATTTTTTTTGTGATCCGATGATGCCACCATTGATTTTCGAAATTCGGCCGACCAAGCCTTCAATTTCACCTCATGTTGCTACAGAAAATAATTTTCTTGGCTGGGAATCTTCTTTTCTCTCCGTAAATTTTCGTTTATCTCCGTACATTCTCTTTTCTTATTACGTTTCTCGCACGATTCTCCCATCATTGATTAGAAAATCGTTCGTTTTTCTAAAAATTTCCAACATGTCCGATTCCTCAAATTTTATTTCCGCACGAAAATAGGCTGTTGCTGCAGCCCACTAATGGTGCGAAATTCATACGAAAATTCTTAGATACGATTTTCGAAAGAAAATTCTTTCAAAATTCGAACCGTGTATGGCTGGCTTAAGGTATGCAATCTTGCTTATCCTCTCTAAGTAAGCTGTCCTGGAAGATGAAGGGGGAAAACACCCATTAGACTTACCAGTAACTGTATTTCCATTAATCTTCCAGGACAGTGTCCAGATTCCTATCCCTTATTTTTGTCCTTTTTTCACGCCTTGGTTGGAGGTTCCTTCACAACCTAGGTGTTCTTAAGTTGGGAGTGTTTTTTCTTCCTTACACACATGGTGGAGGTTCTCTCTATCTTCAATACAAACTGAGGTGCAAGGGAAGGGAGGGGCCTTTCAAAGGCTTTCTGATTTGTGTTTCCTGTAGAGGGCAGAGCCAATCATCTCTCAAGCTGTCCTGGAAGATTCATGGAAATACCATTACCAGTAAGGCTTGATTCACATCTATGCATGTTGCTTTGGAGCGTTTTTGCGGTGCTTGCCGCATTTTTGGACATGCGTTTTTACTGCAATTTTGCCACGTTTTGCGTTTTTTTTTACACTGCGTTTGCTTAGCAACCAGATATATACAGTGAAAAAAAAAAGAAAGAAAAAAACAAAAACGCAAAACGCGGTAAAAACGTGGTAAAAACGCGGTACTTGCGTTTTTGATGCAGGTCCATTGACTTCTATTACATGCAAAATGCTGCATTTTGCATGAAAAAAAGCCCCCGCCCCTTTCCAAAAACGCAGAGGCACAAAAATGCATTGATGTGAACATGTTCCATAGGAACCCATGTTAAAAAACGTCCTTGCATTGCTGCAAAATGCATCAAAAAACGCGCTAGTGTGAATCGAGCCTTAGACCTTGTACGGTCGGAGAATCCGTCGGAATGTGTCCTATCGGACCGTGTTGTCGGATAATCCGACTGTGTGTGATATGCATCGGACTGATTCCGTCGGAATATCCTTCGGACCCAATTTTCCAACATGTTGGAAATATTTCCCGACCAACTGGTTCGATCGGACATACTCCGATCATGTGTAGAGAATTTTGATCGGACCAAGTGCCACGCATGCTCAGATCAAATTCCTACATCAAAGCTATTGGCTACTAGCCTGAATGTAGTCCCATCGTAACGAAATTACGTCATCACTTTCTGAATGATCGGATTTTTCGACAACTTAGTCCGACCGTGTGTATGCAACAGTTTCGGACAAGATCCGAAGGACAAAATCCAATGGACAAAATCCTACGGATTTGGTTGTCGAAATCTCCGACCGTGTGTACAGGGGCTTAGTCTAACGGGGGTTTTTATCCTTATTCCTCAAATTGGTTTGAGTATCATTGTGGCCACACATTCCATTCTTAGACCACATGATAAAATGTTTTCAAGATAGAGCCTTTAGCATAAGTCGGATTAAAGGTGGATTTTGGTCTGTATTTAGTGTGATGCATAGAAAAAGTTTTATTGGGGACATGCTTCATTTTCCAAAAGCAATTCGAAGGCATCAATGACAAGGAGTTCATCTTTATCCCCCTAGATGAAACTACTTGTACCCTCGTGAGTGGTATCCAGGTTTCTATTTTTTTTTACGAGTTTATAGTGTAAGAGTGTTGCACTGTAAGATTCCTAATAAATCTATTTAAAGTGTTTGTTAACCCAAAAAACAAAAAAAAATCCTGCTCTCTTAAAGCATGTTATACAGTACAGTGCTGGTGCTGGGTCATTTGGCCCCCTGTAACACCTGAAATACCTGGCTGATCCTGCCAGTTTCTACCCTCCCCTCTCTGTGCTGACTGATATATCAGGGGTGCTGAGCATTTGCAGCCTGCTCTCCTGTGTCCGTCTCCCCCTCTGTCCTCTTCCCCCCTCCCCTCTCTGCCTCCCTGATCCTCCCCCCTGCTCTCAAAAAACTATTTTTTTCTATAGTTCCCTCTGATATAGAACATTAGGCTCTGCAGTGCATCTCATTTATAAAAATATGCGGTATAATAGCTTACGTCAGATCGCTGTTCGGTGCTCACGTGACTGCCCGCCAATCTCCTCCCCTTCTCTCCTATTCTCGGCTGACATCAGTGGGGGTTTCCCAGCACCGCCCCTTTCTGTTTAAGATGCCCCCGGTCATCTGTAAACCACAACCCTTCCTCTTTAGGCTCCACCTCTTCCTCTCTGTACATTAAAAGTGGGTACCAAGTGCTTACTTGTAAGCTCCTTGAGGGCAGGGACCAATGTGAATGTACAATGCAGGACTCAAAATTTTAAGTCCTGAGCCCCTAGCCAAGCCTTAAGAGTTACTCACCTCAAGTTGTCCCACTCAACCCCTACCTGGCTCCTCCCCTAAACACGCTCTCGTAAATTATCTCATGAGATGACACGGTAAGGCCCCTTTTACACGGGGTCGATCTGTTTTGACGGACTCCACTAGCTCAGCGGAGAATCGCTCTGTTAATCCCCGCTAAGCAGGCAGATGACAGGTCCATTTTTGCTCACTGTGCTGAGATGGACCTGTCAGAGACCTGCTCTCCTCTATGGGAAGATCGGATGTCACCTGGTGTAGTAAAACATGGTGTCACCCCCCTTCAGTCCCTAGGATTAGTAATGCGTAATGGCCAACAGGCCCTCTTACCTGACCCAGCGAAACAGCAGCAATGATCCCTCCCGTTGGATGTTTGCTCACCCTGTGTTGTGTAGCACTCTCTCTGGTGGTGCTGGGCAGTGTGGCGCTGGGCAGCGTGCCGCTCTCCCTGGTGGCGCTGGGCAGCGTGCCGCTCTCCCTGGCTTCCCCCAGCACAGTCCTCTTTTTCCTGGCTCCTGTAATTGGCTGCTACAGTCTGACACTCACTCCCTCAGTTTGCTCCTGGGATCTCTCTCTCTTCCCCCAGCAGAGTGCATGCTGGGGGGTGTAGCTTGCTCCCTCTGGAGAACAATGGAGAAGACAATCTTCAGGGACTACATGTCACATGATGCTCCCCTAGTCTCATGCTTGGCCTCTGCTGTGGCCAATGGGGAGAAGGAAAATGCTGGGTGTGAAGCTGAAAACAGCCCTCTCTCTTATGCCGCGGACAGGAAAAGGGGGGAAACCTTTCCGGCAGCCCGCAGTTCGCCTCTCCCCTATCACAGTGCTGCTGCCGATTTCTCCTGGGAAGCAGTGCACTGTCATTGCTTCCTGGGTGGTTTCACCCGGGTGCTTTCCGCCCCCCCCCCCCCCCCAACAGCGTCGCCACTGCCTGGGGGTTCCCCACCTCCTCCTCTGGTCAGACATACCCCGCTCAAGGGAGGAGTTACAATGTGTAAGGCTGCCTGTGGAGGAAGGTAAGCGGAGCATTAGGCTATGCCAGTTGAATGGCCAGTCATCGGCTGCTCAATGGGGGTGCCAGTCCCCCCCCTCCCCCCACCGTGCCAACTACGCTCCATAGTGCCCAGCAAGCCACCAGCCATTATATATGTGCAGGAGGTGGACTCGAGGGGACGAGTCGGGGGGACTTTTTTTGTGGCCGCCTAGGCCAAGAGACAGCACTGATTATACCGCATATTTTTTATAAATGACATGCACTGCGTGTACCAGCCTAATACCTCTAAAATAGTGAACATCATGATGTAGCTTAACCACTTGCTTATTGGGCACTTAAACCCCCCTCCTGTCCAGACCAATTTTCAGCTTTCAGCACTGATGCACTTTGAATGACAATTGCACGGTCATACAACATTGTACCCAAATTAAATTTTTTTTTATAGTTTTTTTTCCCCACAAATAGAGCTTTCTTTTGGTGGGATTTGAGGCAGCACTGATGGGCACTGATAGGCAGCACTTCTAGGTGCCACTGATTGACACCACTGGTGGGCATTGATAGGTGGCACTTGTGGGCACTGGCGGGTTGCATAAATGAGGCATAATTGCCTCTTCAGGACCGATGTCCCTTTCAGATGAGCCGGTGATTGGCTTTTTTTTTTTTTCTCCTCCGCTGTCAGTATGAGGAGGAAAAAAAGATCACCGAGCTTTTGTTTTAATCATCTATCATTGGCCGACAGCTGATTTCATCAAAAGGAGCCAGGGACTGGCCCCTTACTGGGATCGGTGATCACCAGAGTCTCACAGCGTGCAAAAGGGAGGCCATCACATGACGGCCTCCCGGGAATTCAGGTCCGGGCTGTGGCCGTCTTTCGGCTATAGCGCGGATGTCAAGTGGTTAAGCGTCTCTAATACATTTGATCTGCTTAGTGGTGCAGAATTAAGAGCTGTTCCCACTCTCTTTTAGTTCTTCATCTTAAAGAAAAAATATTTATATATGTGTGTGTGTTAATTCTAAAGGGCTCTGGGAGATGACATTAAGATACAGATATTTGTTCAGAAAGAATTTCTCCCACCATTGGGTATTTTATGCATTGTTTTATCTTCTAACTATAAAAACCTTTTCCACATAGTGGATAATGAAGGTTCAAGTGGCTTGGCCAATGGATCAATACTAGGAAGGGAAATGATCAGGACTGAAAAGGGACAAAATGGAAGGACAGCCCCAAGTGTTGGGCAGAATATATATATTTTAACCTTAACCCCTCAGTACAGACCCTCTTTCCAGCCTGACCCCTCAGTACAGTCCCCCCTCCCGTGTTAGGTGTCCACTTTGTTTCCAGGTAGGTATCTGTTTTTGGCAAGAATAAATGAACATGCTTAAGCACAACAGGGATGTTTACATGTGATGAGACCTGATGTTTTAGTTGTGCCACCCTGGGTGACTCTTGCAGGATTAGATCTTGTGTCACAAGCTACTAATTTGAATTAAATGAGTTAACGTTAACGATGGATACTAGGAAAAAAATAAAAAAAATTATATATATATATATATATATCTCACCTGTGACAAGTACCAAAATACAATATTGTTGTCAGGATAACTAGATGACTGTTCCATCTGTTTTAGGACAAGAACCAACACTAATATAACAAGACACTTTGAGGCATGGATCCAACACACAGCTCAAATAATAGTGAGAGGTGACAGACTAGCTAGAGGGGGAGATGGTTTCTCCCCGAACAGAAAAGAGAAATTTTGGGGTTGATTTACTAAAGCCAAATCCGCTTTGTTTGCACTGCAAGTGCACTTGAAAGCGGAGTCCTGTAGTCTCACGTGTTAAGATTATTGAAAATTATATTTATTGCATCTGTTGCTTTAATAGGATAAACCAATTGGTATTTAAAACACCCCCCCCCCAATCTCTAGGATTAGACATATATATTAGGGTGGAAGGACACAGGCTGTTTGAAAAAAATGTAGGCAAATTAATTTATTGAAACATCCCTGCAGGTATCAGAGTCAGTTTATTGTGTTCAACTTGGAAAGCTAGGAAAAGTTCTTAAGGCTTAATGTACATGGGACGTTTTACAACCTCCTTGAACGATTTAGCTTGACAGATAGTAAATGACATTTAAAAACCATCTGTCATGCCGCATTTACATTTAGAAGAGCATTTAAAAAAAAATAAAAAAAAACACACCTATAAACGAAATGTGGCTAAACGCAAGTTACCGTGTTTACCAGCTGTTACAGGCATTTGGCGTTTCAAATGCCGCTGAACATCCATCCTGAATGCATTTTTTTTGCTTTCCAAAAAATGCTTCTAAACTCAACTGCCTAGAAACTACTATAAACGACCCTGTGTATATGTACTAAGATAACCTAGAAGAAAGTTCAAGGGTAGCTGAAAAAAAAAAACTGCTCCTAAACGTCCGTTTACCAGCAGCAGTGTACATGAGGCCTAATGTAGCATGGAACCCGGAGGCTGTAAACAGAATCTGAAAAGGTCTTTAGAGTACGTTCAAGCTACCACTACTCAGTCACTGACCTGGAACAAGCATGCAGATTAGAAAGTTAAAATGCCTAATAAGCCTGTTTTATGCTTCATGCCCTAGTGCCCAACCAGCAGCCCTTTGGCACCATTTGTGTAGCCCTCGGGGTCCCACCCATACTAATCTGCTTTGCCCTATTGTCCTGTTATAGTAGTGATTTCTAGTAGTCTCAACGAATAGGTCTCCAGTCTAAAGCCCCATACACACTATCAGTTTTCCTGCTGAGTTTTTCCTTCAGGTTTACCAAAACCATGTAGTACAAGGGCCTGCCTGACTGCATACACATTGAAACTCCTAAGGTTTGACCTCATATTATATGGTTTTGGTAAATGTGAAGGGAAAAACTCAGCAGAAAAACTGATAGTGTGTATAGGGCTTATGACTGTCTCACGCAGCATGTCCCTGGTCTTCAACAATTCCTAAGCATGTTCACAGTCTACGTCACCAGGCCCACAGTCTCTGACCATCTCTTGAATCATGTTGAAAATCTGATTATCTTGCATTGTGTGTATGCTGTCTCTGACCATCTCTTGTATCATGCCCATAGCCTTTGACAATATCCTATTGTGTGTCTGCTGTCTCCAATGATTATTATTCACTGACTTTTATACGTGGCCCTTTGATGAGGTTAGGGGGGCACACTTGACGTCCTCCATACCAAGGACACTTTGAGACACTGGCTTAATGTCCCAAAGTGAGGCCAGAGCACTGCTTTGCCACCAGGAGACAGAGGTGTCCTCAGAGCAAGAGGGGGGTATGCCAATCAAAGAGCCATCCCATGTCCTACTTGGTTGCTGACCCCTGCTTTATAAAGTATCAGTATGGGACATCATAAAGTGTGAATAAGGAACCAAAATATTTTTTTCCCCCCCTTTTCAACCTATAGGCACATGAGGTTTTATCCTTTACAGTGTAAATCAGTAAATCACAAAAGACACAATACAATTGTTCTTATGAAATGTTCTTCAGAATTTATTCAATATGAATACTTTTTTCTCAAACTTTGAATTTGCACTCACAGAGGTTTCAAAGTTTCCTTAATTGCATGTAAAGAAATCAAGGAATTGTATTCTCACATTTCAAAATGAAGTGTCCAAACAAATACATACATAATATATAGACATTCATTTTACCTACCACACTTTTCCATTTCCCACAGAAATACTGTGTATATGTGTGCACATACTGCTTCAAAATTCTGGCACAGATCGGAACACTTGTTTGTAGCGCCACATATTAAATGGTAATCTCATGTAAGTTCCTTTGTTAGAATGTCTGTTATAGTTCTTTACACAGAGAAAAATCTAATAAGGAAGCAGTCTATTAAGGCACGACTCATGGCCGCTGGACCAGTTTACTTTTATTCACTTCCTGTTCATTAAGTTTGAAGTGAGTGTAAGCTAAAATACCAAGCAAGGTGCATAATATTCCAAATCCTTGATTAAGAGAAAGCGTGTCCTGGAATAGGATGTATCCTCCCAAAAGAGTGATACAAAATTTAAAGTGTCCAAACATGTTGTAACTGAACCGTTATGTTAAGGATTTAACTGTACTGGTTTGAGCAATAGCTTATCAATAAATAGCACTATAAAAGTCACCTCTATATAGTTTATTTTTTGTAGTAGTGCATAGCGGTCCTAGCTCTGCATGGTTTTACTTCCATTAACCACTTGCCTACTTGGGCACTTTTACCCCCTTTCTGCCCAGGCCAATTTTCAGCTTTCAGTGCTGTTGCATTTTGAACAATTGCGTGGTCATGCTGTACCCAAACAAAACTTTTATAATTTTTTTTCACACAAATAGAGCTTTCTTTTGGTTGTATTTAATCACCACAGTTTTTTTTTTTTTTCCATATTTAGCAAAAAAAAAAAAAAAAAAAAAAAAAAAAAGGGAGACTAAAAGACTTTTTTAGTTTGTTGTAGAGCTGCACGATTAATCGTCAAGAATCGTTATCGCGATCTTGACTACAGTGTTTCACGATTCTTTCTATGCAAAGAATTCTTTCTGCTCTTCTGAAGCCAGAGCAGTCAAAAAATAAGGAAGGAATAAGCCAGGCAGTCTGCCAAGAATCAAAACATTCTTTCAGTTCAACTTAAGTATAAACATTGTAACAATTTGTCAATGGAATAGACTACCAGTGTAAGTGAAAAAAGTCTAAACACTTAAACACTAAGGGTCCTTTCACACGGGGCGGATCAGTTCTGATCCGCCCCGTGGATGTCCGTTTGCTCAGCGGGGATCACTCCGCCGATCCCCGCTGAGCAGGGAGATGACAGGTCTGTCTCCGCACACTGTGCAGGGACGGACCTGTCACAGCGCCGCTCTCCCCTATGGGAGATCGGATGACGACGGACCGCAGTGCCCGTCGTCACCCGATCCGATCCGCAGACGGATGGAAAAATAGCTTTTTCCTCCGTCACACTTTTTCGGATCGGAGCGGGTCGGATGTCAGCGGACATGTCACCGCTGACATCCGACGCTCCATAGACCTCTATGGAGCACCCGTTCAGGTCCGCCTGAAAAACTGACAGGCGGGCCTGAACGGGACGTTAGTGTGAAAGGGGCCTAAACCTTTTTCTGACATTTGTTGGTTTCAAGTTAAAATCATTTTTTTTTTGCTAGAAAATTACTTAGAACCCCCAAACATAAATATTTTTTAGTAGACCCCCTAGAGAACAAAATGGTGGTTGTTGCAAAATTTTATGTCACATTGTATTTGCGTAGCGGCCTTTCAAATAAAATTTTTGGGAAAAATAACTTTAATGAAATAAAATAAAAAAAAACTAACCAGTAAAGTTAGCCCATTTTTTTGTATAATGTGAAAAATTTTAAGTCACAAGAATCATGATCTTATTATTCTAAGCAAAGAAATCATGATTCTCATTTTGGCCAGAATCGGCAGCTTTAGTTTGTTGCAAAATTTTGCAAACAGGTAATTTTTCTCCTTCCCTGATGTGCGCTGATAGGCAGCACTGATGATCAGTGCCCCGATTATCAATGTACATCTCCCTTTTACAGAAGCCGATTAATGTCTCTCTTCTCCAGTCCTCACGCTGTCAGCATGAGGAAAGTAATGCCGATAACCAGCTTCTGTTTAAATTGTGATCAGCTGTGACTGGACACAGCTTATCAAGTGGTAAAGAGCTGCTGGCTCTGTACCTCAATCTGTGATCAGAGTGCGCCACAGCTTGTAGCATCATACTAAAAAAGATTTGAGACTAATTAGTGCCAAAAGGTGCTGCAACAAATTATTAAGCAAAGGATGTGAAGACTTACAGTGCCTTGAAAAAGTATCCATACCCCTTGAAATTTCCCACGTTACAACCAAAAACATAATTGTATTTTATGTGATAGACCAACCTAAAGTGGCACATAATTGTGAAGTGGAAGGAAAATAAATGGTTTTCAATTTTTGTTTACAAATAAATATGTGAAAAGTGTGGCGTGCATTTGTATTCAGACCCCTTTACTCTGATAACTAAAATCTAGTGGAACCGGTTGCCTTCAGAAGTTACCTAATTAGTAAATAGAGTCCACCTGTGTGTAATTTAATCTCAGTATAAATACACCTGTTCTGTGAAGCCCTCATGGGTTTGTTAGAAGACCTTAGTGAACAAACAGTATCATGAAGGCCAAGGATAAAGATGTGGAGAAGTTTAAAGCAGGGTTAGGTTATTAAAAAAAAAAAAATAAAATAAAATAAGAAGAAGATTATGGCGCAACTTCAAACCTACCAAGACATGGGTGTCCACCTAAACTGACAGGCCAGGCAAGGAGAGCATTCATCAGAGAAGCAGTAAAGAGGCCAATGGTAACTCCGGAGGAGCTGCAGAGATCCACAGTTCAGGTGGAGAATCTGTCCACAGGAAAACATAGTTGAGCACTCCACAAATCTGGCCTTTACGGAAGAGTGGAAAGCCATTGTTGAAAGAAAGCTGTAAGAAGTTCTGTTTACCATGTGGGGGAAACAGCAAACATGTGGAAGAAGGTGCTCTGGTCAGATGAGACCAAAATTTAACTTTTCGGCCTAAAAGCAAAACGCTAACGTGTGGCAGAAAACTAATATGGCACATCATCCTGAACACAAAATCCCCATCGTGAAACATTGTGGTAGCAGTATCATGTTGTGGAGATGCTTTTCTTCAGTAAAGACAGGGAAGCTGGTCAGAGTTGATGGGAAGATGGATGGAGCCAAATACAGGGCAATATTAGAAGAAAACCTGTTAGAGTCTGCAAAAGACTTGACTGGGGAGGAGGTTCACCTTCCAGCAGGACAGCGACCCTAAACATACAGCCAGAGCCAATATGGAATCATTTAGACCAAAGCATATTCATGTGTTAGAATGGTCCAGTCAATGTCCAGGCCTTAATCCAATTGAGAATCTGTGGCAAGACTTGAAAATTGCTGTTCACAGACTCTCTCCATTCAATCCAACAGAGCTTGAGCTATTTTTCAAAGAAGAATGGGCATAAATGTCACTCTCTAGATGTGTAAAGCTGGTAGAGACATCGCCAAAGACTTGCAGCTGTAATTGCAGTGAAAGGTGGTTCTACAAAGTACTCAGGGGGCTGAATATAAATGCACGTCACACTTTTCACATATTTAATTGTAAAAAGATTTGAAAACTATTTATCATCTTCCTTCCACTTCACAATTATTTGCCACTTTATGTTGGTCTGTCACATAAAATCCCAATAAAATACATTTACGTTTTTGGTTGTAACATGAGAAAATGTGGAGAATTTCAAAGGGTATGCATACTTTTTCAAGGCACTGTATGTACAAATGACTTTTCTGTTTTTTATTTTTAATAAATTTGCAAAGATTTCAAACAAATATCTTTCAAGTTGTCATTATGGGGTATCATTTGTAGAATTTAGAGGAAAATAATCACTTTAATTAATTTTGGAATAAGGCTGCAACATACCAAAATGTTGAAAAAGTGAAGCACTGAATATTTTCCAGATGCACTGTAATCCAATGCTGTCAACACGTTGTCACAAACCTGGAGAAAGTTTGTGGATTAAGCCTTGGCTCAAACTGATGCGATGTGGGAAACGCACAAGATTCGCTGTGTTTCCCCGCATCGCATTGTGTTCATGCGATCTGCTGGCGGGAGTTAAAAGTTAACGACACCCCAAAGGCGTTTGCCTGAATCAGATCACATGGGTGTGAACACCCGCGGTAATGTTTTGCCTTTAGCACAGAAATGTAAATACTTTATAATATTGCACTAGAGGGAGATTGTTATGCGACTGAAGGCAAACTAATGCTGGCCATACATTGTTAGTTTTTTGATTCAGCAAGTGGACAAAAAAAAACAAAAAAAACAAATAGGTTGCTCTATCCACACAAATGAGGTGGATGGAGGAATTCCAACCCTACCCCATTCTGCAGAGGGGCAACCGCTGCCGTCAGGATACACCGATCAGTGGCTGTAGCCGCTGACCAATAAAAAATTTCCAACATGTCCCTTTGACAGACTTCTGTTGAGCGAGGATGGGCACACACTGAAATTTGTCTTGTAGCTGCTGAACTGCCCGAATATCAATCAGCGTACAGCCAGCTTTAAATATTTTCATAGTTTCAAAATATTTGCGTGTCTTCATTCATAGAACAATTTCCCTCTGCAATGATAGCTGGTGAAAACCAAGCTGGTCCAAACGAACCATTTGATTCACTAAATGCTGCAGAGTCTAAGCAATGCATGTACTGCATGTAATTTGAGCTACATACAGTACAAAGTGCTGGGTTTTCGGTTGTGAGACAGGAACAAAACAGGGTCTGTGAATGAATACAAAGCTTCCTCTGACTGGCTGAGACTAAGAGTGTGACTTCATCAGCCTGCCCCTCCTATTCAGCCAGTCAGAGGAAGCTTTGTATTCAGAGCTCAGCCAGACTGTTTTGTTCCAGGTGTGAGATGGGAAGTCTGTCTCTTACCCAGAACCCAACACTGTGTACTATATACAATTGAAGTTCTATGCAGTATACACAGTGCTTAGAGACTCTGCAGCATTTACTGGAATAAATTGTTTGTTTGGACCAGCTTGGTCCAAACTATTTAAAGTGACAGGGAACAGACATTAGCTTTAAATGCTAAATATCACAAAACAAATATTTAACTCATGCCTTAAAGAGGAAGTAAACCCTGATGGGTTTACTTCCTCTTTTTTTCCCTGCAAAGGTAAAGCATAATGGACTACTATGCATCGCATAGTAGCTCATTATGTGTCACTTACCTGACACAGGAGCCAGCGAAGTCGCCGCTGATCCCTGTAGTCCGCCGCATCCATCTTGCTGGTGGCGTCTCGCAGCTCCGACCAATGACAGCGGCGAAGCCGCGATGACGTCACTCCCGCGCATGCGCACGGGAGTCGCGTCTCGCAGCTCCGCCGCTGCCATTCGGTGAAGCCGCGATGACGTCACTCCCGCGCATGCGCACAGGAGTCGACAAATTAGGCAAATCCATTCTTGGACTTGCCGCATTTAGTGCGCCTGCGCGCCGCTGTCTACGGCGCATGCGCCGTAGACAGCGGTGCCCATTTTCGGGCAAATATCTCCTAAACCATATAGGTTTAGGAGATATTGCTTGGACCTACAGGTAAGCCTTAATCTAGGCTTACCTGTAGGTCAAAGTGGTTTGAAGGGGTTTACTTCCTCTTTAAATACCACCAAATAAAATCCATGCAATATTTATCTCTTAGCGACTTGACCAAGAGTCTATTTAACCTAACATTTAAGATGACTAAAGGAGAAGGGGGGGTAAACATGAAGTGCAGGCACCTAAAGGTGTCCACACATATTTGTGACTGCCTCCCAAACCTTCCTGTAACAGACAAATACCAGGTTGTTCTGCAGGGAAAACCTTTAGCACTTTCAGGTAGTGTTAAACCCTTCCCCTATGACTCACCCCTATACATTGCTACTAGCCCATCACTATAAATGGCATTCTCAATGACCAATAAGAATGTGCAGGAAGCAGAAAGCAGCAGGCATGCTTCAATAGAATCAGGATGCGCCAAAGCTTTATAAAAGCTCAAGATTAGACTTTGCGGGTATTTCTAGGTGCCTGCACAACATACCAGCAGCAGTTTTTCCTGCAACAGATTCACTTTAACCTTAAAGCCTAATTTGAAAATGTAACCCTTATGTTACAGGTCTCATTGTTGGCACTGAATACTACTAGCCCCACACTAAATGCAGTAATACTGAACATCCTTTGGAGAATCGAGTTGTTTCCTTACATAAAAATATCATATCAATGTATATACTGCCAGATGTGAAAGAACCAGTCTACTACCTCTACCATTAAACAACATGGATCAATCCCGTTATAGTGCATGGGGAAAATATATGACAATTAAACTCGTTGTAAAGCCACTTGGCTTTCTTTCTAGAATTCCGTGTTCGATTAAGTTATGCTACCCTGTGCATGTGCTTTATATAAAAAAAAAAAAAAAAAAAAAAAAAATTAGGCAGCTTCATACCTTATTTGAGAGCTCCATTTCAGTGCTCACGTGACCACCCACCACTCACTCTCCTATCCCGATCTGAGAATCCCCCACTGACATCAGCAGACTAGCTGACAGGCAGGAAGGGAGGGAAAGAGAGGAGAGACAGTGGGCTGATAGAAACACGTAAACTGACCATGATATCATGGATCAGCAGCAATGATAAACATGGCCAGTTTACAAAGGGGAGGGCAGCACCAGGCAAGATCAATCGGGTATTTTAGATGATAGAAAGGGAGCGATTCATTCTTTAGAGGAACAGGATACATTTTTTACATTTTTTTTTATTTTTATTTTTTTTAGGGTTACAACTGCTTTAAGGCAAACAAAACTCAATATGCTACCTATTAAAACCATGTGGAAGCTTATACTGTTAAAGTGGCATTATTCCCTAAAACAAACATTTAATAAATTGAAATTTACTAATCCTTAGGATGTGGGGGCTGCATTTGTGTTTTTTTTGGGGGGGGGGGGGGTTTGTAAGGCTCCCCCCCCCCCCTTTATTTTTACCTCCAGATCCAGCCAGTAACACTTTCTGCCTGAGGCTGCTTTCACATGGAGACACTTTACAGGCACTATAGCGCCCAAAACAGCGCCTGCATAGCAACTGTAAAGTGCCTCTTCTCGCACTCTAATGTGAAAGCCGAGTGCTTTCACACTGGAGCGGTGCACTGGCAGGACGCCAAAAAAAGTCCTGCAATCCGCATCTTTGCAGTCCTGTAGGAGCAGCGTATACACCGCTCCTAAAGCGCCCCTGCCCATTGAAATCAATGGGCAGTGCTGGCGAATGGCAGGCATAGCCCTACTGCAGCAGCACTTTGTGGGCGGTTTTAACCCTTTTTCAGCCGCTAGCCGGGGTTAAAAGCGCCCAACTATCGGCCAAAAACTATGGTAAAACGCCATTAAAAATAGCAACGCTTTACCGCCGATGCCCCCAACACCCCAGTGTGAAAGCAGCCATAAGGTCTCTTCACCCCACCGAATGAGCAACAGACGCTTTGGTACAGCAGAATTGTGGGAAGAGTGTAGTGTTAGATGAACTAACAGATTTAGATGAAACTAATAAAGCTGAACCCCAGCTAACGCTTTTTAACAAGTTACAGCAAACTTTTTTTTTTCTTCCTTTTTATATAGATGTTTTACATACATGGATAAAAGCTGACTATTACATGAACCCCTGTTCATGTTAAAGCAAAAACTACAATATAAAAGAATACTTCCCTTTGTTCCAGCGATGCAACAGTTGAGTTCCTCACCAGCTGCGGACACCTCCCTGGGTCTTTTCCATTCGCCAGCTTTCAGTCTCTTCATTGGTCAGTGGTAGAGCGCAATGTAAATTTAATAGAAGATACAATACAGTAGTACCTTGGATTACAAGCATAATCCCTTCCAGAAGCATGCTTGTAATCCAAAGCACGTGTATATCAAAGTGAGTTTCCCCATAGGAATCAATGGGAACTCAAATAATTAGTTCCACAGTGGCTGCTGGTGTATGCAATACCGCATGTGGCCAGAAGTGCGGGGGCGCTGGAGACACTCAGGAACCGAGTGTCTCAGAGCGTCTCTGGCACCCCTGCACCTCTGGCCAAATGCGGTACTGCACACCCCAGCGGCTTGAATCTTGCTCATCTTGTGAGACAACGTTCGCAAATCGAGTCAGGATTTACAAAAAATAAATAAATAGCTTGTATTGCAAAACGCTTGTAATCAGCATTACTCCCAATCTGAGGTTTCACTGTATAACAAATAAAAGGATACGTAACTGGTGAAGTATTTCCAATTATCCAATAGATGGAGAGGTTTACACTGAAAGCTATAATACCAGAGAGAAGCACCATTGTCTGAAACAGAAATAAGAGAATTTTAATATCAATAAATACTTTATAAATATAAGTTAGTTTGTCTACAGTGTAAACTTACCACAGCTGTGAGTGACCATGGTCCAAATATCCCCCCTTCTCCAATTATTGGTTCAAAGAAGGGTACAACAGTAAGCAGCATAGCCGAGGACAAAGGTGCTTGGTAGTACAGCAACTGCATAGAGTTCACCTGTAACTCGTGCTGCTTGGCTCCAACCCACTGCAAATAAATGAATAATCCAAAATCAAGAAAAGATAAAAAAAAAACAGTCCATGGTAGAAAAAAAAAAAAAATAAATAAAAAAATAAAAAAAAAAAAACCCCCACACACAAACACAGGTTAACTCTGAACAAAACCATACACACAAAAAAAAAAAAAAAAAAAAAAATGTATGTAAAATATAGATATAGACACACACACACACACACACACTGTAATAATAATTATTAATATAGGACCTATATTTTAAACAGGGTGGATACAAATCGATCATCTTTTTCAAAAGAATAAAAAAAAAAAAAAAAAAAAAAAAAAAAAAAATATATAGTTTTCTATTTAAGATACATTAATAATTTAGTTTATTCAGCATGAAATGGAGCTTAGTTATGTAGCATGAGGCTGTATATTCTGCAAGATTTAAATTTTTGGTAAACTCATTCAATTAATCCAAGCTCTGCAAGCTAAGATAACATGCACTGCATTGAGAATTCACACAATTTCATAGTAACCCTGGGATAAAACAAAGTTCAGGAATATTCCTTTATCCCATTGTTTTTGCAAATCTATGTACACTTCAAACTGTATGATTGTTGGAAGAGAAATGCATCTGTACCAGACTCTAAGTGTGAGAAGGAAGAGCAAGCAGTAAAAAGTAAAGTAAAAAAAAACTTTCTAAGCAACTTATAAACCTTGTGATCTTTCTGCACACAGCTTGAAGTGCTTTATTCCTCTCTTGAGGAGCAAAATGAAAGCAGGCCGTAAGAGACCCAGTTGTGGGAATATTTACTAAACTGACAGCTTATTATTCTAAATAGGAAACCTTAATTTTGTTTGCAAATGTTAAAGATTCTAACTACCAGCAAAAATAAGTCCTTACATTTAAGGAGCACCTGTCATTTCAGATCCATCCTGGCAGTGCCTGTTAGCGGGCATCCAAAGGAGTAAATCTAAAGAAGTTTGTACAATCAGACTGTATAGTGTATGGCCATCTTTATACACCTAAATATAGTTGCGCTTTCAGTGATATTAATTGGCAACGGCACACCAAGCACACATTTTGCCATGTGAAATAAAATGGAGTAGCAAATACTGCAAAACGCACGGTAAAAAACACTCAACCCACAAAACGCCAATGTGTCCCATAAGCCGCATATAGCACAGCCCATTGAAAATCAGCAGGCTGTCCTATGCATGTCACAGGAAAAAACTAGACACAAAACGTTCACTCCCACTATGCTAGATGTGACTGGGGCCTGAAAGTGAAATTGGCATGCTAACACAAGAACAATGGAGACTTCATTCACATCTGTGCGTTTCCTTGCATTTCAGAAATGGGCTGCACCAAAAATTGCAGTAAAAAACGCACCAAGCTCCACGCTGAAAAAATAAATAAACAAACAAAAAAGAAAAAGGTTCTGAAGCTTCTTTGGGGCGATTGCTCTGTGTAGGGAAGCACATTCTGGTGGATGGGCTGCCCTATGTACGAGGAGTGAAAATGCTCCAAAAGGCCTCCCCCGCCTCGCAAAAAAAAAAAAAAAAAAAAAAACACCCACACATGCATGTGGGAATGCGAGTTCCGATATGCAGAGATGTGAACGGGGCTTGACAGCTGAGTGTTTCTGTCCACTCCCTATGTACTTGTATAAAGATGGGCATACACTATGCAATCCGATTGTGTATTTAGTGAGAAGGGTGAACACTAATTGATCGCATTTCATTTAAAGCGGGAGTCCGCGTTTTTTTTTTTTTTTTTTTTTTTTTTTAAAAGCCAGCAGCTACAAATACTGCAGCTGCTTACTTTTAAAATAGTGACACTTACCTGTCCAGCGCGCCCGCGATGTCGGCACCCGAAGCCGATCTCTCGATCGTCTCTCGGGTGCTGCCGCCGCCATCTTGGGTATGGGAATCAGGAAGTGGAGCCTTTCGGGTTCATTTCCCGGTTCCCTACTGCACATGCGCGAGTCGCGCTGCGCAATAAGGACGGTCCCCGCTGCCTCTGGGATCTGTGTGTTTCCCAGCAGGCAGCGGGGGACTTTCGGAAAGGGGCGTAATCTACGCCCCTTTCCGCAGAGAGCTATCCCGGAAGTGGGTGCAGATACCTGTACTGTACAGGTATCTGCACCCCCTCCCCCCTGAAAGGTGCCAATTGTGGCGCCGGAGGGGGGGGGGTGAGGATTCCAATGAGCGGAAGGTCCACTTTAGGGTGGACCTCCGCTTTAAAAAAAAAAAAAAAAAAAACAACGTGTAGCTGGGAGTGGGAGGGTAGATGATGCAGGGTGTGTGCTAATAAGATCAGCTGGTCAATTCCTTCCTGTGTCATGACCTAAAGTCTGTAAGGACGTAAGACAAAAGAAAAAGATACGTTTTGAATCATGGATTTAGGACAGCAAGGTACGCGTCTGTAGATTTTATGGAATTCTCCAGTTCTCAAAAAGGCTATCGGGGGAAGTGGAGAAAGGGCAGAGAAGGGCAACCAAACTGATAAGAGGCATGGAGGAGCTCAGCTATGAGGAAAGATTAGATGAGCCGATTTTATTCTCTCTTGAGAAGAGGAGATTAAGGGGGCATATGATCAACATGTACAAATATATAAGGGGTCCATATAGTGAACTTGGTGGCGAGTTATTCACTTTACGGCCAACACGAAGGACAAGGCAGCACTCTTTACATCTAGAGGAAAAGAGATTTTATCTCCAAATACGGAAAGGTTTCTTCACAGTAAGAGCTGTGAAAATGTGGAATAGACTCCTTCCAGAGGTGGTTCCGGCCAGCTCAGTAGATTGCTTTAAGAATGGTCTGGATTCATTCCTAAATGTACATAATATAACTGGGTACTAACATTTATACGTAAATTTAATGGTTGAACTAGATGGACTTTTTTCAACCTATTCTTCTTCTTTTAATGCAAGCAGTGCAAGTACCTGTATTTGGCATGGTATCAGCTTGTTGTCACCCCTGTATAGCAGAGAAGGAGGAGGAGAAGCTGAATAAGTCAGTTGTGCTGCTGTGTTCACATTATAACATGAAACATACTGATAGGAGGAAAAGCAGAGTGATGAGCTCATCAGTGTGCTGCTTTTCCTTTCACTGTCTAGTCATAGTGAAGGAGGGAAAAGTTTTAAAAGTGGTCTTTAAATGCAGCAAAAGAAAAACCACCTCTAAGGGCTCTGCTGTTTCAACCTCAACACTGGACCGATAGAAATGTGAATCCTTTGGCATGCAAAACAGCTTCCTTATATATTTTTTTTCTCTGTGTAAATATGTAGCCGCTTGCCTGAAATTTAGCTTTACAATAAAGAAAAGGAAGCAGAATTTTTTTTTTTTTTTTTTTTTTAATTAAGACCATCTACACCCTAGTGTAATTAGCAATGCAGGAATAAAATTGGGTTATGGATCTCAGCTCTCCGGTCTTGTAGCATTATACTGCAGAACAAGTATGAAAAATATAAAAGATACAAACCACTTGATAAAGGGATGTTACAAAGACACCAAGAGCAGCAAATATCATCCCCAATGCATTGAACTTGACATCGTAGTAAGAGTTCAGAAACACTCCCAATGTTATAGGTATCTGCAAAAGAAAAGAAAATACATCAAATCACAAAAATAAAAATTTAACATCAATTTACCAGAAATTTCCAGACAGATATTTTTATAGTTAAGAGGGAGCTGTCAATTTCCATTCCAGACTTTTTTGAAAGCGCAAGCTCCTTGGGCTAGCATCTTGATCATTGCTTTAAATCACTGAACCATGACAACAAGTGTGCAGCCAGTAAAAAGGAGGGGTATTTAAGCAAGACGTAACCCTCCTACCCTTTATAGCCAAGGAAGCTGCCATCTTAGCCGCTCTATCTGTAGTTGCTATGATGCTTCTCATGTGTCCAGCTATGAAACCAACCATTTGGTAGCGTGACAATACAAGAGTACAAGCAACTATGACAGTTATCATTCACGAAATTCTTGCAATACAATGTTTTGGGAAACAAAACGATGGGTTTAGTTTTGCTTTAACCACTTAAGGACCAGCCTTGTTTTGAGATTTTGGTGTTTACAAGTTTAAAACAGTTTTTTTTGCTAGGAAATTACTTAGAACCCCCAAACATTATATATTTTTTTCTAACACCCTAGAGAATAAAATGGCGGTCGTAATACTTTTTTTTTTTTCACACCATATTTGCGCAGCGGTCTTACAAGCACACTTTTTTTTTGGAAAAAAAAAAAAAAAAAAAAAAATCAAAAAAATAAATCACTTTTTTTAATAATAAAAAGAAATTATATATAACAGCAGGAAAATTAGCCCTTTTTTTATATTGTGAAAGATAACATTACACCAAGTAAATTGATACCCAACATGTCACGCTTCAAAATTGCGCCCACTCGTGGAATGGCGACAAACTTTTACCCTTAAAAATATCCATAGGCGACTTTTAAAAAAATTCTACAGGTTGCATGTTTTGCGTTAGAATTATTGCTCTCGCTCTACCGATTGTGGTGATACCTCACATGTGTAGTTTTAACACTGTTTTCATATGTGGGCGCTACTCACGTATGCGTTCACTTCTGCGCGCGAGCTTTGTGGGATGGGGTGCGTTTAAAAATTATTTTTATTATTTATTTTACCTTTTATTTTTACACTGTTTAAAAAAAAAAAAATAATAATAATTTTCACTTTTATTCATATTACAAGGAATGTAAACATCCCTTGTATTAGAAAAAAAGATGACAGGTCCTCTTAAATATGAGATCTGGGGGTCAAAAAATCCTCAGATCTCATATTTAGACTACATTTAAAAAAAAAAGTTGTAAAAAAAATAAAAAATAAAAAAAATTGGCTCATCTTCCCCTCACTCGTCTCCATGCACAGCTACTGAAAGTACGCAATCGCCTCCGCTGCTGCCGTCAGCTCCAGTAAGCGGTGGAAGGCACCGGATTGTGGCGGGAGTCCCTTCTCCCGCCACCGATAAAAGGGATATCGAGGCGATTTCGCTGCAGGGACCACTTTTATCTTGTAGCAGACCGCCCGCTGAAGAAGGGGATACCGGGGTTATGGCACCTAGCTGCTGCCATATCAACGATATCCTCCTTCAAACAGCCACCGTAAAACTGCGGCGGGCGATCCGTAAGTGGTTAACAAACACATTTGTTCCAGGGCAGTAACGGATTTAGCAACGGTGGTCTCAGCAGGGGAGCATCGATAGTTTCAAAAAAACTATTAGATAAGCACCTGAACGATCAAAACATACAGGGATATACGATGTAATACTGACATATAATCACTAAGGATGAGCTCCGGCGTGTTCGCACACCCCACTGCAGAGCCCACCAGGAAGTCTGTGCTAATCACAGGTAGTGATACATTGTCCTGCAGAAACGTCTCACTGCCTGTGATTAGCGCAGAGCTGTTGCGACTTCCCAGCGGGCTCTGCACGTCAGCTGGGAGAACACGCCGGAGCTCATCCTTAATAATCACACACATAAGTTGGACTTGATGGACTTGTGTCTTCTTTCAACCTCACCTATGTATAGCCTGCCTTAGTCCGCATTCACATTGGAGCAATTTGACAGGTTAAAAATCACATGACAAGTTGCAGCCTATTGTCGCCAACAATCCAATCAGTGCAACGTTGCATCCATTTGTAAAAATAGTTCCTGCACTACTCTTGGCAATTTCGGGTGTGACTTCTATGGACATCTGTGTATGAAACTGCACAGGTGTCTTTCAAGTCGCACTGACATGCAGCTTTGAAATCGTGCGATTTCAGATGAAGCTGCACGATTTCAAAGCCACTTTTAATGTGAACGAGAGGCTAAAAGATTGTTCAATAGATTTTATAGTGGGTAAGGCTGGAGGAGGCGAAAACCACTCGACCCCATAAAGTTTTCCTAGAACAGCTGATTTGAAACATGCAATAAAAACGTGACTTGAGACTCACCAAAGTGAGCTTGATCCTGAGCGAGAAGGTCTTGCCGTACCAGAGGGTCTGGATGAGGATGATGACCGGGGTAGTCATGACTTTGGCCAGCTGGTAGGTTCCTATGGTGTTGTTCTGCAGAGACAAGTTGGTGAAGACCACAAAGCCACAGAAGCTGAGGGCCAAGAGTAGGACCTTGGAGGTGGGCAGCGACTTAGGACAGAAGATCCCCATTCTCTGGCAGAGGAACAGTCCCAGCCAGGTGACCACAAAGTGGATCAGGGTCAGGCTCATGTTAGGGAAGCCATGGTGAACATAGATCCACTTGTTGATAAATACAATGCAGATGGAGGCCAGCAAGTTTACCAGAAGGCCAGAGGCGATCCTCCAGTGATGGGACACAGACATGATAGGATGGGCACGGTCAGTGGCCGGCAGCTGCACACTGGTGATGGCTTGTAGAATGGAGCGGAGGAAACAGCCAGGAGGAGGAGGCAGCGGGACACTCACATAGCGGAAGCAAAGGAAGAGATGAATACGACTCCAGCTCTGCTAATCATTCCTGCCTGTCTAACCACGAGCCTCAGTTCCGCGCATGCGCAGCGTGCATGAGCCGGACACGTCACAGAAGCCCATTCACTCGGTGTGGGCGTGTCTTCGTTCTCTGGTGAACTGTGCCCCCTTTATTTCGGGTAGTGAAAGCTGACACTGCAGATTAATAAGCCAAACAGTGACTTCTGCTCTTCACCAATGTAAAACATACACAGCAACGGCTCACAGGAACTCCGACCATTTCACTGTCAATGGATTTATAACATGACATGTATTGCAGACAGGGACACCAAACTGTATTGAGAGCAAAGGGAGGTCCCTGGTATGTTCTCCATTAGGGACCCAGCCTTTTTCCTCACATTTGTTGTAAAAAAAAAAATCTGTATTTTGTACTAGAAAATTACTTGGAACCCCCCAAACATTATATACATTTTTAAGCAGAGACCCTAGAGAATAAAAATGTCAGTCGTTGCAGTTTTTTTATGCCACGCAGTTTTTGTGCAGCGGTCTTTCAAACGCAATTTTTTGGGAATAAATACACTTTAAAGCGGAGGGCCGTTTAAAAAAAAAAAAAAAAAAAGTCAGCAGCTGCAGACTTAATCAGCCCACTTACCTGTCCAGGGCACCCGCGATGTCAACCGCCCGAGGCTCGGGTCATGGTGCCGCCATTCCTTGTAAGGGAAACAGGCAGTGGAGCCTTATGGCTTCACTGCCCGTTTCCTACTGCGCATGCGCGAGTCGCGCAGCGCTTTGTGAATAGGACGCGCTGTGTTCTGGAACACACAGTTCCCAGAACACAGCGCGACCCATTACCCAGAAGACGCCGCACGGAGGAGAGAAGAAAGAACATCTCCGCGGAGGAGGAAGAGGAAGATTAGGATTATGTGCCTAGCAACAGGCACTTCTGGTAAGTAAAAAAAAAAATTTTTTTTCATTTTTTTTTTTAGATTTTTTTGTAATTTTTAATATTTTTTTTTTTTCAGGGTGGCCCTCCACTTTATTAACCACCTCAATACCAGGCACTTAAACACCTTCCTGCCCAGACCAATTTTGAGCTTTCAGCGCTGTCGCACTTTGAATGATAATTGCGCGGTCATGCTACACTGTACCCAAATGACATTTTTATCATATTTGATCACCTCTACGGTTTTTATTTTTTGCTAAACAAATAAAAAAAGACAGAGAATTTTGAAAAAAAATATGTTTTTTTTTGTTTCGGTTTCAAAACGTTGTAAATAAGTATGTTTTCTCCTTCACTGATGGGCGCTGATGGGGCTGACTGGCGGGCACTGATAAGGCGGCACTGATGGGCACTGATGAGGTGGCACCAATGAAGTGGCATTGATGAGGTGGTATTGAGGGGCACTGATATGTGGCACTGATAGGCACTGATAGGTGGCACTGATGGGCGACACGGATGGACACTGATAGGTGGCACAGATTGGCATGGATAGGCGGCACGAATGGGCATGGATAGGCGGCATAGATGGGCATGGATAGGTGGCACAGATGGGCATGGATGGGCACTGATAGGCAGCGTGGATGGGCACTGATAGGTGGCACGGATGGGCACTGATAGGCGGCATTGTATTGTATTGTTTTGTACTGATGGATGCCAATCAGTGCCAAAGAATAATGCATGCCAATCAGTGATGCCCCTTGTGGGCACTGATTGGCATCCATTATGGGCACTGATTGGCATCCATTGTGGGCACTCACTGGCATCCCTGGTGGTCTAGGTTGGCATACCTGGTGCTGGGCATCCCTGGTGGTCTAATGGCGTCCCTGGTGGTCCAGAGTGGGCATCCTAGGGGGGGGCTGCACTGATAATCGATCAGCACAGACCCCCCTCTCAGAGGAGGAGCAGATCAGCTCTCCTCTACTCGCGTCTGATAAACACGAGTGAGGAAAAGCCAATCAACAGCTCTTCCTATTTACACTTTGATCAGCCGTGATTGGTAAAGAGTCTCTGTCCGTCGAAATCGTAGTTGCGGGGTGTCAGACTGACACCCCGCAAAAAGGATCGCCGCGATGAGCAGCGGCTAAAAATCCTATGGACATCAGTCAGGATTTTGAAACCACTTTGCAGCCGTCATTTGCCTATAGGGCGGGCAGCAAGTGGTTAATGACCTATCATTATATGGTGGCAGGTCAGCAAATCACCGTAAGTGTACGTAGGCTCTTTTAAGAGACATAGCGGGCCCGCTGCATGGCGGAGGACCCGATGCGCGTGGCCACGATGTCCGCCGGATACCCACGATCGTTGGAAAGAGAGCCAGAACGGGGATCTGTCAATGTAAGCACACAAATCCCCGTTCTGACAGGGGAGTAGAGAGAGAGCTAGGGTTGCCACCTGTCCGGTTTTGACCCGCTTGAAATCCGGACACATATAGCAACAGTTCAACTGTCCTGTGGCCCCGCCCGCAACATCTACCGCGGCGCATCGATTCCCGAGCCATCAATGTACAGTGTCACATACTGCCTGTGCAAGAGCTGGGCAGCGGCTCCCTGTGACTGGCTGAATGAGTTATGTGCATGCGGCCCTCAGCCCTCAAGTCTGTGATTGACCTCGTGGAGCTGGTAAGTGGTCACATGTGGAGGCTGGATTGGAGGTTATCACGGCCACCAGGAGTCCCGCCTCCCTGCCTGGCGTGCTGTGTTTCTAGTGACTGAGGTGAGGTCTCTCTGCCATCCGCTCTTCCACCCGCCCGTCTGTCAGCCCGCCCCTCTCTGTAAGCCACCCCCCCTCTATCAGCCCACCCCTCTCTATAAGCCACCCCCCTCTTTCAGCCCGCCCTTCTCTGTAAGCAACCCCCCTCTATCAGCCCCCCTCTCTGTCAGCAACCCCCCTGTCAGCCCGCCCTTCTCTGTAAGCCACCCCCCTCTGTCAGAAACCCACCCCTCTATCAGTCCCCCTCTCAGCCCCACTCTCTCTCAGCAACCCCCTGTCAGCCCCCCTCTCTGTCAGCAAACCCCCCCTCTATCAGCCCCCCTCTCTGTCAGCAACCCCCTCTCTGTCAGCCCCCCTCTCTGTCAGAAACCCCCCCGTCAGCCCCCTTCTGTCAGCCCGCCCTTCTCTGTAAGCCACCCCCCTCTGTCAGAAACCCACCCCCTCTATCAGTCCCCCCTCTCTCTCAGTCCCCCCTCTCTCTCAGCAACCCCCCTGTCAATCCCCCTCTCTGTCAGCAACCCCCCTGTCAGCCTGCCCCTCTCTGTTAGAAACCCCCCTGTCAGCCCCCTTCTGTCAGCCCACCCTTCTTGTAAGCCATCCTCCTCTGTCAGCAACCCCCCTCTATCAGCCCCCCTCTGTCAGCAACCCAATATATCAGAAACCCCCCTGTCAGCCCCCCTCTCTGTCAGCAACCCCCCGTCAGCCCCCTCCTGTCAGCTCGCCCTTCTCTGTAAGCCACCCCCCTCTGTCAGAAACCCACCCCCTCGATCAGTCCCCCTCTCTCTCAGCAACCCCCCTGTCAGCCCCCCTCTCTGTCAGCCCCCTTCTGTCAGCCCGCCCCTCTCTGTAAGCCACCTCCTCTGTCAGCCCGCCCCTCTCTGTAAGCCACCCCTCTCTGTCAGCAACCCCCCCTCTATCAGCCCCCCAGCCCCCCTCTCTAAGCAACCCCCCCTGTCAGCCCCTTTCTGTCAGCCCTCCCCTCTCTGTAAGCCACCTCCTCTGTCAGCCCGTCCCTCTCTGTAAGCCACCCCCTCTGTCAGACCGCCCCTCTCTATAAGCCACCCCCATCTGTCAGCCCGCTCCCTTCTCTGTAAGCCACCCCACTCTGTCAGCAGCCCCCTCTCTGTCAACAACCCCCTTCTATCAGCCCCCTCTCTGTAAGCAACCCTCCCCTTCTGTCAGCCCCCCTCTCTGTCAACAACCCCCCCACTGTCAGCCCCCCTCTCTGTCAGCAACCCTCCCCTTTTGCCAGCCCCCCTCTCTGTCAGAAACCCCCCTTCTCTGTAAGCCACCCCCTCCTCTGTCAGCTAACCCCTCCCCAATATCAGCTACCCCTCTTATGTCAGCTACCCCCCTCCTCTGTCAGCTACCCCCAAACAGCATGCAAACCCCCCCCCCTTTCTTCCCCCGCTCCAGTGGGGATAATATCCTGCAGCTGGGTCACACTGCAGGTCTATCTGTGCACTTTTGTCTCTCCCACCCTGTCGCCGGTACCAATGCCACCAGAGACAGCGAATGGAGGGCCCCTGGACTGGTGTCCTAGCAACCAGGGACACTTTTGCAGGAGAAAGCATATTACAGACTCCACCCCCTAACAGGTTCACACACATCTTTGCAGCGGCTCCTGGAAGGTAAGTTTTTTTGTCTCGCTGTAATGGAGGTCTCTATTGAGGGGGCACTGGATTACTTTGAATTTTTCTGGCTTTTTTTGTAATTAAAAAGGTGCTTGAAAGGGTTGTAGAATGCACAGTGCCACTTTGTGAACATTTTATATAGGGTTGGGTTCAGTAGAGCTGATTCAGGTTTTTGGATGGAGGTACACTGCTCTACTGGCACCGTCCACCGCTCTACTGACACCGTCCACCGCTCTACTGACACCGTCCACCGCCCTAGTGACACCGTCCACCGCTCTACCGACACCGTCCACCGCTCTACCGACACCGTCCACCGCTCTACTGACACCGTCCACTGCTCTACTGACACGTCCACTGCCCTACTGACACCGTCCACTACTCATATTACTACCTTTTCTCACTAAACTACGTCCCTCTCCTCTTGCGTCTGCGGAAAGATCTATCATCCTGGGGGGGCTCCACCCTACCCTGGTTCAGCCGAATCAACACCGTTAAAATGGATACCCTTCCCAAATTGCTGTATCTTTTCCAAACTGTACCCGTTCTAATTCCCAAATCCTTCTTTGCTGCCCTACGCTCACTTTCCATTCGTTTTATCTGGAACCAGGGCCTATCTAGAGTCAAATACAAACTACTCACCAGCCCAAAGCTACGGGGTGGCACAGAACTTCCCGACTATGATTTATACTACAAAGCTACTCTTACGCCAAGCGCCCTTGAGTGGTTCCCGTGCCCTTTTCAAAAAGCCTCTGTCATGGTCGAGCAGGATCTGGCCCCTGTTGACTTATGTTCTCTCCTATGGGGCTACAAGAGTAACTTCTCTAGCTCATCCTCCGCCTCAATTCTAACCACTGCGGTACTCACACTATTAGAAGGGGCTGTTTGAGGTCCTCTCCTCAGACCCCTCTTCTCTATCCTCCCAATTTAACAATCCGGCTTTCCTCCAGGGCATCGGGGTTCCTTCGGTGGGTTCCTTTCACGCTCCTCTTGGCCCCAAGCCCGTACTTTCATTCGACCAGGACTTGGGACCCCGATCATTCCTGAAGATACCCACGATTGGTTCACCTCCCTCCACTTAGCTTCCTTTGCAAAACACGTATTCCTCTCCTCCCAAATACATTGTCCAATCTCTGAATTTGAACGTTTAAGCTCTCTCCATGATATGCTCAGACATTTACTTTCCTCTCTACAGCCTAATCCAAGCTCTCACACAGGATGATCTACATCCCCCCCCCCCCACACTAGCATGTGGTCAGGAGACCTGGGAAAGAGCCTCTCCAGGGCAGACTGGCAGACTGCATTCCACTTTACCCACAAGTCCTCCATTTCCTGTCACTCACAGGAAAATAATTTCAAGATCCTTTCCAGATGGTACAAGGACCCTTCTACATTACACAAAATCTTCCAATCTACCCCGGCCTCCTGCTGGTGATGTGGTACAAACTCCTGTACTTCCATGTCTGCTGGGAGTGTGAGCGGATACGACCTTTCTAGACTCAGGTATTTCAGGTGTATAATGTTATCTTTGAGGAATCTTTACAGCCGACCCCAGAGATCGCCCTCCTCTCCATGTTGCCGGGCTTGGTAGCCTACCAGAAATGATGCCTCCTCCATTTCCATTTCCTCCATTTCTTCTAGTCTGCGGCTCCACAACTTATCCCACATTTTTGAAAAACCTCCACCACCTCCCCATTGTAACTATGGATGTCTACACTGAATGATGTCATGAGAATGGAGGAGATGCTAGCGCTTGACAAAAATACACATGATAAGTATAACGTTTTGTGGTCCATTTGGCTTTGCTCCAGAGTGATAGAGAGATCCAAGTGGGAAAGATTTGTTTTAATGGGGGAGCTTATCTTCTTGACTGTCTTGAAGAATTTGATTATTAAAGGATCTTCGGCTCATCTCTTTTTGTCACAGCAGAGATTGACACCAGCTGTACCTTTAAATTGCTTAATCCAATCCTAAATCAAGGTTTGCATGCAGGAAGTCAAGGAGTTGGGAGGAAGAGGGTACATCAGGATTGAAGTTTTGCGAAAGATCCCAACCTTGTCACACGTATTTTTCATTGAAGGCTTCTGGTGCTTTGTGCAGAGTTGAAACAACTCTGGAGGAACATCCTAATGATTAAAGCCTCTGTTTTAACATTCTAATGTAAAGGTTCAATCTGTGAGGATTCTGATGGGTGTGATGGGTATGACTTCACTTAGTAAGGAACTATTGTTGGTTCCGCCTTGGTGATGTATGTATGATATTGCAGCTCTATTGTCTATCCAAATCAGGACTGATTTGTCCTTGATTTGAGAGAGCAAATGCTGTAGATGCGAGATAAGCTGCTTGGATTTCCTGGATATTTGTGATGATGTCTGCCGCATTGAACGCCCATCTCTCTTGAACCAACATCTGGTTGCAATGTGCCTCCTAGCCTATTGCATTGGCGTCTGTGGTAACTGTGGTCCAGAAGACATGCCTTAATGAACGTGGTTTTACAGGCATCTCCCTCTTTGTCCACTAGTGCAGACCCCTGTGCATCAAACTTTTTTGATATATGGACTGGGATAGACGGTTTGCTCCATTGATTCAGGAATTCTAGCTAAAAGGTGACTAGGGTATCCATGTGTCCATGAGACTATCACAAGTAGTGACATTGATCTTGCAAAGTAAGAAATTGTATGCATCGCCATCTCACCAGTGACGTCTGCTGAGAGTCATAATTCGTCCAAAGCTTTGACTATATTTTCCCTAGGAACATTTTGATAATTCACTGTTTCCATGTTTTTGTTTTTTTTTGCCCACAGGGCTTTGGATACAGATAAGGCAATTGCTGATTTCCAGGCATTTACCCGCCATTAGGTAAGCTCCATTAAGTTGGGGTCTATTCATCTGTCTAAAGGATCCACAATTGAGGCTGATTTATCGATTGGTAAGATGAAATTCTTTGTTATACAAACCACTGCCGTGTCTACCTCCGGTGAACCGCCTGGCACTGCAGAATCTTGTTCCAACTGTGGATACATTTTTCCTAGGCAAATGAGAGGAAAAAACATAATTTTTTCCTTTCCACTTCAACAATGTCTCTGATATCATCCATCAGAGTAAGCCTATGTTTCCACTATTGCGACCTGAAAGTCACCACATGATTTTGGCAAGATTTTGATGGGACTTGAAACAATGCCTTTGTATTCTTGAGGTCTATGGACCTTAAGTTGCATCAAAGTGGAACCAGAGTAGTGCAGGGACTACTCTGAAGTCGCTGTGACTTGAAATTGCACAGATAAACGGTACTCATTGGAAATCATGGGGTATAACTTGTCATGCGACTTTGCAGTTTCAAGTCACAAGACAAGTCGCACTAGTGGAAACCGAGCTGAAAACAGGAATGCTGCTTCATTCGAAATGGGAAGTACATCTTTTGACTGCTCAGATGTATTGTCGGCTTTCTCCCATCCTATAGCTGGCTTTACAGGCTGGACATAGGGCTGAACTAGGAAAAAGTTAAAGTCCCAGGGCTGAGGTATCCTCAGATGGCCCCCCATCATCCAGATGTCTAGGAGGGATACTTGCTGCATGTTGAGAGGGTTTTCTCAAAGATGGTCCAGGAAGAGTTAACTTCTCTGGAGGAGATTAAGCTAATTGCTGCAATAGAACTGCTGTTGCTCTTTCTGCTATGTATCCCCTGCCCAGCTTTGAGTAGGACAGGTTACCTATTAACCCTCTGACTCTCTATCTGCTGCATAGACCAGTGATGGTGAACCTTGACACCCCAGATGTTTTGGAACTACATGATGCTTTGGCACTCTGTAGTGTTGTGGAGCATCATGGGAAATGTAGTTCCAAAACAACCGGGTTGCCAAGGTTCGCGATCACTGGCATAGACTCTAAAACAGCTTTTGCAGACCAATTGGTTGGTAATAGAATGACCCCACATGCTCAGCATTTAGGGATTTGAGAGCTGGTGAATGTGAAGAACTATGTCGGTTTACGGATGAACTCTCGCCGCTTGAATCGTATTCTGATCATAGGTTTGTTTATGTCGGCTTGATGTCCTCTTGGACTTCTTCTGGCGTACAAGGCTGAAATACATAAACGTACCAGCATAAGTGTTTTTTTTTGTTTTTTTTACTCGCCTGGACGACGGTTCCCACCTTAAATGTTGGAGAGGGTCTTCTTCGTGTGGCGTACTGCTTATTTTAGGCAGCAGACAGAAAAAAGAAGCTAGAGAAAGATAAAGGAGTTAGTGACTAGTATTTTAGCTGGAGTAAAGAAAAAGAAATTACATTTACCGTTGTCAAAAAACAGGGTCCCCTCCAGGGGATCCCTGCATGGGCAATCTCCTCAGATGACAGGCTGCCATGCTGAAAGTCCCCAGTAATAAACAATGGAGAGGGGAGGGGCATCTGTGGAAGATACAACCCTCTAACAAGAGCAAAAAAATGTAAAATGTGCCCCTAATCAAGATGGCCGCCACAACCTCAGGCCGGACCGCTCATGCTGGACCGGCGGCACTAGGACCTATGTGGCTCGTCAAACTCAGCCCAGCCCACGAGCCAGCTCCTGACTTTCGCGCATGCGCATGACAGGCAGGACAACGCTAAGGGACTCAGAGAAGTTGGTGCGAGGTGCGTGCCACCCACTATAGTAACCAGGAATGAAGGTACAATATCACAAGGAGGGAAAGGAGGTGGGGGACGGAGAAAGCGAAAAAGAGAGAGAGGAACGCAAGGAGAGGAAAGGAAGATAATAGATGACAGGGAGAAATAGAAGGATAAGGCTAAGTGAAAAATAGATGTAGCGCCGGCTCCTGAAGAGCATGCGCTATGTGTTTTTGAAATTTAACGTTACACCTAAACTGCAGTTTGGTTTGGGTTATTATTCCAAATTTTGACCTCAGCATCAGTCTGACTGGACCATAGGATGTTCGGCCTGGCCATAGTGGGCACTGTCACTTCTGGCAGGCATGGAAACACAGTCTGGTTGGGTGCTTTAAGGTTACTTTCTCTCTGAGTCAACCCAGTGGGAGTGTCACTTAAGGGTACTTAAGATGCGGATGTCACGTGTTTCGGGGTTCCTGTCCAGAAGTATGTTCTGACTCCATGGACCTGGTCCTCCTGACCAGCCCCCAGGACGCCTATGGCCTGGGGTGCGGATCCACCCGACTTTACGTCTCGGGGCTGGCTAGCCCAAGGCAAGGAAACTAAGGCAAGGATTCGGAGGTGGTCCGGTGCCATCTCAGGTTGTGAAGAGGCCCAGAAACTTCGTAGTTATCCAGGGGAGGACTCTTCAGAAGAAGGCCAGGCAAGCGTTGGCTTCTTAGAAAGAGCCTGGTAAAGCTGAAGGACCCAAGCGAATCCAATCTCATGCGGTATCGCTGGATCGGCTGCAGGATACTAGTACCAGACAAGTGTTCTACAAGTTTTCTAGTTTCCTGTTCATGTTCTACAACAAAGTCTGTGGCAGAGACTTATTCCTACATGTTCCACAGGAAAGTCTGTGACAGAGACTTGTTCCTGACTCAAGCACCCTGTTGGCTGCTAGGCCTGGTGAGAGAAGGACTATCCAACTAGGATGAGGATCCAGCTGTGAATGGCTATTCTCTGGATTTTATTCAAAGTAAGAAAGTTCTTATATACTGACTTTGACACTAATACCTGGACTTTTCACCTAATCCTATGATCCTATACGGAGAGACTGCTGTTAACTACGTTTTTGCAAATAAAAATCCCTTTAAGCGGATCTGTCGCCAGTCTCTATAGTTTATGGGCCATCTACCACAGGAAACCCCTAGATGCAAATCGAGGTGAAGAAGGTAACAGTAAGCCCATTAAAACCAGCCGCTGCATCGGGAGTCAGTGTTACATAGACATAGCTGCTTTCTCTGCTACAGGCTTGAGCAAATGCCAGTATATAAATGCAGATAGGAGCTCTTAGTTAAGAGACAACTGCTGTCCCAAAAGACCCACAGAGGGGACTCCCTATCGTATCCCTATCGTATCAGCACATTTACAGTAGCTGCCCAAGAATAGGGACTGCATCTGGGAGAGGCTTGAACCCAGCTGGAAGCTGCCTGTCATGGTTATGCAATAGAGTTCATCTGCTTACCTGTCTCCATGTGTTCATTTCTAGATTTTCGTGACTGCTGCTCGCTTCGTCCGGAAAACGCTCGAGTAATACATTTGGAAGGTGGAGTATTGGACCCAGAAACATCACCTTCTCGTCTTCTTCTTCCAGTGTGCCTCCATGTAGGCACTTCTCCCCAATCGGTCCTAGCATATCTGGACTCCAGAGCTGCCGGCAATTTTATGGACTGGAGAACTGCTTCTTCTATGAAGCTTACCCTTTCTCCCCTCGCTACTCCACTGGTAGTCTCGGCAATTGATGGCACTGTGCTCCCAGGGGGTCCTATCCGTTTCCAGACGCTACCTATTAGGATGTCGGTAGGGATACTCCACCAGGAGTGGATCTCCTTCCTCATCCTTCCCAAGGCCTCTACCCCTATTGTATTGGGTCTTCCTTGGCTACAGCTCCACTCGCCACATGTGGACTGGGTCTCTGGGCAGATCCTGGCTTGGGGCCCTTCGTGTTTCTCGTCCTGTCTTCTCAAGGTGAGCCCCAAGGGGAAACTTCCCATTGCTACCACATCCGTATCGTCTGATCTTCCCGCGGCATACAGCGATTTCCAGGATATGTTCTGCTGAGGTGCTTCCTCCCCATAGATCTTTTGACTGTGCTATTGACCTTGTCCCTGGAGCAACCCTGCCCAGGGGTCGTACCTACCCTCTGTCCATTCCAGAGACCCAGGCCATGTCTGAGTATGTCGCAGAGAATCTGGAGAGAGGTTTCATCCAGAAATCCTCATCGCCTGCAGGAGCAGGGTTCTTTTTCGTTGCCAAAAAGGATGGTACCCTCAGACCCTGCATCAACTATAGAGGTTTAAACGCAGTGACTATTAAAAACCGATACCCCTTACCTCTAATATCTGAGCTATTCGAGAGGTTGAAGGGGGCTTCCATTTTCACTAAGTTGGATCTCAGAGGTGCATACAATCTCATTCGAATACGGGAAGGTGACGAATGGAAGACTGCGTTTAACACTAGGGACGGGCATTATGAATACCTGGTTATGCCTTTTGGTTTGTGCAATGCTCCAGCTGTGTTCCAGAACTTCGTCAATGAAATATTCAGGGACCTACTGTACCAGTTTGTCGTCATCTATCTGGATGATATTCTCATCTTTTACGAAAATCTGCCTGCTCACAGAAACCATGTACGCACCGTACTTCAGCGCCTTAGAGAGAACAATCTCTATGCTAAGATGGAGAAATGTTCCTTTGAATGTTTTGAGGTCCTGTTTCTGGGATGTTTTGTTTCTAGTGCGGGTCTTCGCATGGATCCCGGAAAGGTCTCAGTCATTACCAACTGGCCCCTTCCCGCTAGCCTCAAGGCCACACAGCGTTTTCTTGGCTTCACAAATTATTATAGGCAGTTCATAAGGAATTACTCTTCCATTGCCGCGCCCATTATCGCTTTGACCAAGAAGGGTGCGAATGCAAAAGACTGGCCTCCCGAGGCTGTCTCTGCATTTCACGATCTGAAACAGGCCTTTGTCTCTGGACCTCTCTTGAGGAGACCAAATCCTGAGGACCCATTTTTTATTAAAGTAGACGCTTCTTCGATGGGGGTGGGAGCTGTGCTTCTTCAGGACTTTGAGAAGAAACGTCAACCATGTGCGTTCTTCTCCAAAAAAAATTCTCAGGCAGAGAGAAATTATGTCATTGGTGATCGGGAACTTCTTGCAATTAAATTGGCATTGGAGGAGTGGCGTCATCTCTTGGAAGGTTCCCCTCACTCCATAACGATCTTTACTGATCATAAGAATCTACAGTACCTACAGAATGCTAAACGTCTGAACCCCAGACAGGCCTGGTGGAGTCTCTTCTTTTCCCGTTTTAAATTTGCGATTACGTACAAGCCTGGTTCCTGCAACGGTCGAGCTGATGCGCTCTCTAGGTCATTTGACACTTTGGACGAAGAGTCCAACCCTGATCCTGAGCCGATCATTCCTACCTCATGCATTGTTGCCCATTCTACCACCCTGGAATCTAAAATTCATCCTGGTAAGACCTTTGTTCCCACAGAGCTAAGAACTAAGATCCTTCGTTGGGGACATGATTCCAAGGTGGCAGGTCATGCTGGGTTCCTCTGATCCTTCCTGCTCATCAGTCGTCACTACTGGTGGCCTAATCTCCGCTCGGATGTTAAAGACTATGTTAAGGCTTGTCACGTCTGTGCTCAATCTAAATCTTCCACTCAAGGCCCTGCTGGTCTTCTCATGCCCTTGCCCATTCCTAAGGAGCCCTAGTCTCATATCGCCATGGATTTTATCACTGATCTTCCACTGTCGGAGAATAATACGGCCATTTGGGTAGTAATCAATCGGTTCTCCAAGATGTCTCATTTTGTTCCTCTTCCTGGTCTCCCTTCTGCCCCTGCCTTGGTTCCCATTTTTGTACGAGAGATTTTCCGCCTTCATGGTGTTCCTTCTCATGTCGTTTTGGACAGGGGTTTGCAGTTTACTTCTCGTTTTTGGAGAGCCTTTTGCAAATCCCTCGACATTACCTTGGATTTTACCTCTTCTTATCATCCCCAATCCAATGGCAAGACTGAGAGAGTTAATCAGGAGTTGGAGGTCTTTCTCCATACCTTGGTCTCTGCCCATCATGATGATTGGGCATCACTATTACCGTGGGCTGAGTTCTCCCACAATAATCATGTCAACGTCAGTTCTCAGAAAACACCCTTTGTCACTGTTTATGGAAGACATCCTCAGCTTCCTCTTCCTATGACCTGTTCTTCTGACATTCCAGCTTTGGCTACTGTTCAGGAATCATTCAATTCCATGTGGGCTGACGTTCATGATTCCCTCCAGAAAGCTGCCAACAAATTCAAGAGTTTTGCTGACCGTCACAGGCGTAAGCCACCTTCTCTTCAGCCAGGAGACAAAGTCTGGCTCTCCCCCAGGAACATCAAACTCCGGGTTCCTTCTCTCAAATTTGCTCCAAGATTCATTGGTCCGTACACCATAATTTCTAAACTGAATCCAGTTTGTTTCAAGCTCCAGATTCCCAAAAGCCTCAAAATCTCTAACTCCTTCCATGTTGCCCTTCTGAAGCCTTTAGTCCTCAATAAGTTCTCTCGTCCTCTCTCTACCATAGCACCGGTCTCTGAGGATGATCAGGAGTATGAGGTTAGCCAAATTTTGGATTCCTGACTCTGTAGAGGCATTCTCCAGTACCTCGTGCACTGGAAAGGTTTTGGTCCTGAGGAGAGGTCGTGGATTTCGGCTTCCGAGGTCTTTGAACCTCGTCTGTTGAGGAAGTTTTATTTGAAGTTCCCCTCTAAACCTGGTCCCAGGCGGGGAAGGGGGAGGCCTCGTAAGAGGGGGGTACTGTCATGGTTATACAATAGAGTTCGTCTGCTTACCTGTCTCCATGTGTTCATTTCTAGAGACCAGCCGACCCTCACCTGACTGCTTTTATAATCCATCCTCTGGCATGGCTCCACCCTAGTTCCTATCAGAGAGCTCTATATTAACCTGTGCACTGCAGGCCAGCCCTGCTGATCAATCTTTGTGTGTTAGCTTCCTGTTACCTGCTGTGTGCTCTGCTGTTATTCCGTTACCGACTTTGGCGTGTCCTTGACCATCCCTGTTTGCCTGTGATCCTGACCTTTTGGCGTGTCCCCGACTATTCCTGTCTGCTTGTGGCCCCGACCTTGGCTTTGTCCCTCACCATCCCTATCCTCCTGTTGCCTACTGTGGGTGCGAGCTGGGGGACCCTGGGGGTCGCGACCTGGAGCCAGTTGCAGCCAAGTCCATCCTCACCACTCGAGGCTCTGGTGAACACCTGCTGGCTCTTAGACTCCGCGCCCCAGGGAATCTTACGCTCTAACCCCGGTGGGATCCATCTTGGTGTTCTGGCAGCCCTGCCTTCCTATCACCTTGACCTCTGTCAGCAGCAGTCAGCCATACGGTCCACAACCTTGCGGTGCACTCCTAATCCCTACGGTGTGCATCTGTCACCTGGCCTCAAGGTGACCTGACACTGCCAACTGCAGAGGTAAGGGATGTTTGACCACCATTCTCTGACCATGAGGTATGAGAAAAAAAGGAGCATGCTGGGAGTGCACTAATCCTTTTCTTTTATAATTTTCACTGGTCCTGAGGGAGGAGCCAAGGTGGCTTGTCACAGATATGCTGCCATGGAGGCACCAGGAAAAAAGTTTTACCTATAGTTCTACTTTAAAAGAAACAAAACAAAAATCTTTACATTGCCCAGGAACTCAGAAGTAACATCAATGTAGCTCCGGTCCTCCAAGGGCATAGAGATGAGCTGTGGACATTTTGCCATTGCTTATCTCTATGTGAAGAAACTGCCAGCGCCGGATCATTCACAGAGCTATTGATTGGTAACATTAGACTGGGAAGTTGTGGGAGGGGAACCTCTCCCGCCACTTATAAAAGTGATCCTGCAGTGAATCCGCTGCTGGAATCACTTTTATCGGAAATCCGGCCTCCTAAGGGAAAAAAACGATACTGGGAGGTTATAGCATCTAGCTGTAGCCATAACCCCGCTATTTAATGTCATAATCATGATGTACATTCCCAGTTAGGCAGTCTACAAGTGGTTAAAGGTTGTTCTGCCTGTATAGAAGAGGACAGTGATACAAGGGAGCCATGCTCCAGGCAACATTATTGCTCACAAAATAGAGCGAGTCCTCAGCTTTAAAAGTTGAGCTACTGTATACCAACGTAAGGCTCGTCTTTTCTTGTTATACTCAAAATCAGAAACTCACCTGGTTTGGGCCTAGGCTGCCAACATAGAACTTTACTGAGCACACTTTAAATTTACATGAATATATACATATACACCAGTCCAGTGTAAAAAAAAAAAGAAAAAAATGAAAAAACGGGCCCTTTAAGACATAAAAAAAAAAAAGTAATTTAACAATTTAACATAGTGTACTGTGGCGCCGGTCGCAGTGCACTATGAGAAGCGCCACGTCGATGCAATCACAAGATTGCATCCATGGCGCTTCATTTGCGGGTTAAAAACCTGCCTTGTGGTGCACAGTAGAACGCCAACTAGCTTCTGCCCGTAAAATCACTGTGATTCTACGGGCGGAAGCATTGTCATTCAAAGATAGGCAGGTCACTTCCGGCTTTCGGCTGCTTCAAGAAACCCGGAAGTGACGTCGGCAGCTCCGTTCCTCAGCCCGAGCGGAGCTGCAAGACAGTGAGGTGAGTGGCATAATTGCTGTCTCTGGGAAAAAAATGAAATGATTAATTTACAAATAATAATTAATTGCCAAATGCACCCCGGCCGGCCTAAGCCTTTACTAGACCACTCTCTGTTGTGTGCTGTGCAGGAATTATTATTAGAGCAATAAGCAATTTGTAAAAGAAACAAATAATTTAATGCTTCTTGCAGGAGGATCACATCATGCCATGCGGTATTCTTATTCAGCAAAGTGCAAAGTAATGGTCTGCTCTGTTGCTTGTTGTTACTCACAGTTAATTTGCTGGCAAAGACATTTTTATAGCAAAGGACAGGGAACATACTCACTAGGGTTCAAAGAGCACTGCTCACCCCAGTATATATAGAGAAAAAAGGAAGAGCAACTCCCCCAAATGTTTTTTTTTGGCAGCAAACACAAAGAGATAGGATGGATGACCTCATAGATATAATAATTTATTAAGATAAGAAAAAACTTTTTCAAATCATAGTAGTTAAAACATGAGCTTCCAGTGGGAATAGCATGATAAAAGGAAAAAAGACAAATAAATGTAACTACGTGGATACAATGTGACAGTCAATTATGTCCTATTAGCGCTGTACAATTACACATGAAACATGTACAGTGCTAGGAAAACTAACGCGTTTCAACCCTCACTGGGGTCTTCTTCAGAGAAAAATGTGTCTGTGGGGGAAGTATATAACAATTATTCCTCATGAACATTGTCAATATGTTAAATAACATAGGGTACAAATAATTGGTATAGTTACCCCATCCACTGTATCCACAAAGAAGAATTCCACAAATGGATATCCAAGCATGTGTATAGCATGCAAATTGGGAATTACTACCTCCCACTGGGACGCCATGTGGTTGGGGTGCACAATTACGTCATGCCCAAGATAAGGTTTATTGCACTTGATAGAACCCATATTCCCACTCGAGGCGGAGATTGGAATAAAATTCTACTTCAGCACGAGCAGAGGTGGATATTCAAATTAGATGCCACCTCTGCTCCAGACTTAAATGAATCAATCTTCTTCGCCCCGTTTCTAAAGGGTTTCGTATCCGGCAAAATCCAATAGTGGAAGAAGGCACCAATATGTGTGGTTCAGTTATTATTATACTATATGTATATTATTATTATACAGGATTTATACAGGATTTATATAGTGCCAACAGTTTGCGCAGCCTATCTGAGTATTGTTGCTGACCATGTCCATCCCTTTATGACTACTGTAGCGGCCATTACCAGTTGCAGGGTGGCCTTGACTTTATGGGCTTACCGGTTACCTTCTCTTGGCCTGCTCTTCCACTTCTAGGGGTTCCCAGGGTTGATACCCAACGACTTGTACACTGACACAGATGAAGTCCTTAGGGAACAGAGGGCACGGGTGAAGAACTCAGGCACCTTGAACTGCAGGTCTAGCAAAGTCTCTATTTCCACCCAGAGAGTAGCCACTCGCAGCTGGGTACTTCAAGGCTGAATAGATCTCTAGCCAGAGATCATGGCAGTCAGCACGTTGACTCAAGTTTGAACAAACAACTAAGGGTAAGCAGGAACCTTTTTCCTCTGTACCTGGAACGTTTCCTGTCTCCTTTATGGTACCGGAAAAGTGTGAATTCGTCAATGTCCTTCTCAACTAAGTAACCAGGCACTTCTCAGGATGCCACTTGCCGGCCCTCCTCCGAAGAGTCACTTCCACGAGAACCGATAGCACACCCGGACACTTTGAATCCTCGCTCAGTTACTGCGCCTTGGACCAGCCGGTTCCGAGACTCGGGAATGGACGGATCCCTACCCCAGACCAAGCAGGTCTATCAGGGGCCACTGACAGGAACATGTTGCAGGGTGTCGAACACCCCGTGACCGGGACCCCTCACAGGGCTACCCCGGTCCTGGAACCAGACTAGACCACACGGGTCTCTCGAACAACTCCAGAACCCCGAACACGTGACCCACACCCCTTTAAGTACCCCTTCCCAGACTCCTCAGTGGGCCCCGGCACTCCCACTGATTGGCTCAGAGAAGGCCGATACCTAAACATCCAACAAGACTTGGTTCTAGCCTGTTATGTGCACCTCACCATCCACATGACCAGGCAGAACTTCCAAACACAGCCTGGCCAGATTGGTGTTAAGGCCTACCTACACAATTAACCCTCAGAACCTCTACTGTTCTGAGGCCAAAAACTAAATTTACAGATCCCAAATGTCATCCACTACACTACAGTGTACCCATCTTCTGATGGCTATTTCCAGCAGGATAATGCACCATCACAAAGCTCAAATCATCTCACCACTGGTTTCTTGAACATGACAATGAGTTCACTGTAGTCCAATGGCCTCCACAGTAACCAGATGTCAATCCAATAGAGCACCTTTGGGATGATGGAACGGGAGATTCGCATCATGGATGTGCAGCCCACAAATCTGCAGCAACTGCATGATGCTATCATGTCAATATGGACCAAAATTTCTGAGTAATGTCTACAACACCTTGTTGAATCTAAGATTTAAGGAAGTTCTGAAGGCAAAAGTGCAAAAGGGGGTCCGACCTGATACTAGCAAGATGTACCTAATAAAGTGGGCCGTCAGCTCTAACATTATGACAACCCACCTAATATTGAGTAAGCCCCCCCTCTGCCACCAAAACAGCCTTGACCCATGAAGGGGGGATGGAGGACTTCACTAGACCTCTGAAGGTATGCTATGGCACCAAGCCGTCAGTAGTAGATTCTTTGACTTGGTTGTAAACCTCAGACATGAAATATGAACAAAGAATATTTCTCTATAGCGAGGGTTGGAAACCCATCAAATGCGGTCCACCTGTCAACCGCAGGCAGGTGACAGGTAGACCGCGAACAGGTTCCTGCCCTGCTGACCCCTGCCTTCTATGTGCCAGTCTTTGTCTCCCCTCTCAGCCTCCAGCCTCCTCTGCGGCTCTGCAGCACCATCTATGTCCTGGTCTCTCTCTCTCCCTCCCACCTCCATCCTCCTCTACCACTGTGATCAGTGAACAGCAGAGACCGAGGGGATGCACAGCTCAGGACAGAGGGTAGGAGGAAGAGCTGGCCATACAAACTTTTAATATTAAACCGCTGGTGATTGATTGCTAGCACACAGGATGGTTCTAAGCAACTAATCACCAGCTTGCTAATATGAAAAGTCTCTCTGCCAGCTCCCGCCCTCTGTCCAGAACTGTGCTGCCTCCCGGCCTCTGCTGTGGAAACAGGTAGGACACTGTGCTATGGGAGGGGAGGGAAGAGGGGGGAAAAGGTTACTGCTACAAGGGAAAGAGGGGCAGAAGACACCACTGTGTGTGTGTGGGGGGGGGGCAGAGGACACTGTTATGGGGAGGGTCGCCCTCATAGCAGTGTCCTATACCACCCTTCATATCATGCACGCCTTCACCCCCCCCCATCCCTGCATTCTGAGCGCAACACACTCCTGATCCCCTGCATTCTGAGCATTCTATTGGGGGGGGGGGGGGGGCACTGTGCCCGGTGATCTTTGACTTCATCAGTGTTGTTGAGGTAGATCTCCATTTCTTGAGGGTTGCCTACCCCTGCCTCACACAGATGCCAGCCTGTTGGGCTTCAGAGTAGTTTGGATACACTGTCTGTGCAGTGCAATACAAGAAGAGGAATCTTGTACCCCAAACAGGTTTGTGGAACTTCAGCTGATTTGTTTGTTCCTGCTGCACATCCCGACTAGAGGGTCGTCAAATTCAGACCGGGTTACCAAACATTATGGCAGTGGCATACTTTAAATAATTGAGGAACCAGAAGTCCCATCTTGTGAAGAGAGTTACAGCAGATCCTTTCTTGAAGGACATGTTCTGTCCTTCATTACTTAGGTGTGGATAATTAACAGGAAAACTTCCTCAGCAGGATGGATGGTTACAAGAAGTCTGGCACTGTATATGGGCCTCCTACCCTCCATGTTGAACAACAAAAATTGGACAGTTTTTCTACCGATGATATATATACAGTGATTATATGGCCCCTGGTGCCCAACCTGCAGCCCTTTTGGCACTTCTTATTTTCCTCTTGGGGCCACCGTCTACAGCAGTTATGATTTTCTTTACCTAAGAGCTTATTTAGATCAGTGAATGAAAATATCCTTTAGACTGGCTTTTAGTAATTAAATTGCTTGATTTACCGTATTTATTGGCGTATAACACCCACTTTTCCCCCCTTAAAATCAGGGTAAAATAATGGGTGAGTGTTATACGCCAATCCACACTGTCTGTGAGGGCAAGAGAAGCGCCACCGACATTGACCGGGCCGAGCCGAGTGTACTGTGTACTCGGCTAGGCTCGGCTCCACTCGGCTCCGCTCGCAGTCACGCCCATTGGACTGGTGTTTTGTCCATCATAGCACCTGGGCCAAGCGGCGGGACGGGGGCGGGACTGCAAGCGGAGCCAAGTAGCCGAGTACACAGTACACTCGGCTCGGCTCGGTATATGTCGACCGTGCTCCTATTGTCCTCAGAGACAGCGGGGAGGCGCTGAGAGGAGCTGAATACACGTGACATCTCGGCGGCGCTAAATTTAAAAACCCATCATGCTGCAATTTTGGGCAAGGCTGCAGATGGACACTGGGCAAGGCTGCAGATGGGCACTGGGCAAGGCTGCAGATAGACAGTGCGCAACGCTGCAGATGGACAGTTTGCAAGGCTGAAGATGGACGCTGATAAGGCTGCATTGATGGGCATTTAAAATGTAAGTTTTTTTCCTTAAACTTCCCTCCTAAACTTGGGGTACGTGTTATACGCCGATAAAACTGTATTTATTTCACACTATATTGCCTTTTCTGTGCTGTCTTCTCCTTTTCTGTTTTTTTTTCTTCACATACAGTGCCTTGAAAAAGTATTCCTACCCCTTGAATTTTTCCACATTTTGTCATGGTACAACCAAAAATCTAAATGTATTTTATTGGTATTTTATGTGATAGACAAACACAAAATGGCACATAATTGTGAAGTGGAAGGAAAATAATAAATGGTTTTCAAAGTTTTTTAGAAATAAATATCTTAAGTGTGGCGTGCATTTGTATTCACCCCCCTTTAATGTAATACCCCTAACTAAAATCTAGTGGAACCGATTGCCTTCAGAAGTCACCTGATTAGTAAATAGAGTCCACCTGTGTGTAATTTACAATGCTGTAGAAAAGTATTTGCCCCCTTTCTGATTTTTTTTGTGTAGCGCTGACATCCTTGCATATTGATGTGATTATGCATGCTTTAATGTAAGGTATATGGACATTACTGTGGTTTCGTACCAGAGCCATCTAGTGACCAAATATGGGTAACGCACCTGTTTATTAGTACCTGAGAACAATCTAAAGACTTGTACAGTAAGTGATTGCTTGTTTGGATTCTGGAGGTTGACCTTGTTACCCAGGAGTCCGTGTGACCTACCCATGAACACTCTCTTACGCAGTGCATGCTGGGTAGGGAATAAAAAGGACCCAAGCGGCCATTTTAGCTCTTGGGACCACGTTGCCTGCCTGTGCGGATCTGTGGAGAGGTTTTCCCGAGAGACAGTGGCTGATAGCTAGCTTAATCCTCCATGAACCTTGGATTACAAATACAAAGGAGTGACTTTAGCTAGCGAAGAAAAGAAGACTCCGGATTAAAGTACTTTAGGTGAGGCCTCAAGTATAGCCTGTAAAGCAGTGGGAGCTCCCAGGTTTATATAAATACATACATTCATATTTTATATTGTGTTATATTGAGATATATTGTGCTGTCGTCCTATGTTGGGATGACAGCGCAATTACTGTAACCACCTGTTTGAATATTTTATAGTAAACAATATTTGTGGTTAAGTATCCAGTTGTGTGGCGTATTGTTTCTTCCCCACCAGATGGAGCCAGTGGATCCTGAGGGTATATACAGGTACTTTGCATTGCTTTATATTGTACTGTATTACATTGCACCACAGGTGTGCCAAGCGGATTGAGTCAAGTTAGTGGGGTTTCTAGGTAAAGTACGGGCCCAATTCAAACCAGCAGCTCCTTCGGGGGTCAGTGCTACATTTGTTTGCATATTTGTCACACTTAAATGACTCAGATCATCAAACTAATTTTATTATTACACAAAGATAACCTGAGTAAATACAAAATGCAGTTTTTAAATTATGGTTTCATTAAGGCAAAAAAGCTGTCCAAATCTGCCTGGCTTTATGTGGAAAAATAATTGCCCCAAACCTAATAACTGATTGTGCCACCCTTGGCGGCAACAACTGCAATCAAGCATTTGCGATAACTGCCAATGAGTCTTTCACATTGCTGTGGAGCGATTTTGGCCCACTCTTCTTTGCAGAATTGCTTTAATTCAGCCACATTGGAGGGTTTTCCAGCATGAACCGCCTGTGTACAGTCATGATACAGAATCATAATTGGATTTAAGTCCGTCCTTTGACTGGGCCACTCCAAAACCGAAATTTTGCTTTGTTTGAACCATTCGGAGGTGGACTTGCTGTTGTGTTTCAGATCATTGTCCTGCTGCATAACCTGCACTTGATCTTGAGGTCACAAACTGATGGCCGGACATTCTCCTTTAGGATTTTCTGGTAGAACTCAGAATTCATGGTTCTAGCAATTATGGTAAATCGTCCAGGTCCTAAAGCTGCAAAGCAGCCCCAGACCATCACGCTACCACCACCATGTCTGACTGTTGGTATGATGTTCTTGTTATGAAATTCTGTATTAGTTTTAAGCCAGATGTAATGGGACGCACACCTTCCAAAAACAAAAAAAAATTGGAAATAAGTGTCGGTTCACACTGAGGCAGCACGACTTGCAGCATGACTGCCTCAGGCGTCCTTGAGACGATTGCTGCGGCGACTTAAAAAACGACTTCTCTATAGAAGTCAATGAAAGTCATCTCAAGTCACCCCCAAAGTCCTACAGGAACCTTTTTCTAAGTTGGAGCGACTTGTGTCGCTCCGATTAGAACGGTTCCATTGTACAGAACAGGATGCGACTTGTCAGGCGGCTAAGTCGTCTGACAAGTCATCCCAGTGTGAACCAACCCTTAAGGTCATGGGGATAATCAAGATTTTTTTTGGTAAATGTGAGATAAGCCTTTGTGTTCTTTTTGGTCAGCAGTGGCTTTGGCCTTGGAACTCTCCCATGGATGCCATTTTTTTTCCAGTCTCTTTCTTATTGTTGACTCATGAACACTGATCTTACTTGAGGCAAGTGAGGCCTGCAGTTCTTTAAATGTTGTTCTGGGTTCTTTTATGACCACCTGGATGAGTCGCCGTCATGCTCTTGGGAGTAATTTTTGTAGGCCAGCCACTCCTGAGAAGGTTCACCACTGTTCAAAGTTATCTCCATTTGTGGATAATGGCTCTCCCCGTGGTTCACTGGAGTTCCAAAGCCTTATGCCACGTACACACACTTGGAATTTTGGCCAGCAAAAGACCGATGAGAGCTTTTCATCGGAACGTGTCCATGTGTATGCTCCATTGGAATTTTGCTGGCCAAATAGCCGCCAGCAGGTTGTCAATTTTTCAGATTGTGTGTATGCAATTCCGACACGCAAAAATTCACACATGCTCAGATTCAACTACGAGACAAAAGCTATTGGCTACTGGGTATTGAACTTCCTTTTTCTAGTCCCGTCGTACGTGTTGTATGTCACTACGTTCTTGATGGTCAGAATTTGGTGTGACCGTGTGTATGCAAGACAGCTTGAGCGAAATCCCATCAGAAAACCATTAGAGCTTTTTCTGACCAAAATTCCAATCGTGTGTAGGCGGCATTAGAAATGGCTTTGAAACTCTTCCTAGACTGATACATGTACGTTACTTTGTTTCTAATCTGTTCTTGATTTTTTTTACATTGTGGCATGATGTGTGGCTTTTTGTGATCTGTTAGCATGCTACACTTTGCCAGACAGCTTCTATTTATGGGATTTCTTGATTCAACAGGTCTGGCAGTAATCAGGCCTGGGTGTGGAAAGTGAAATTTAACTCAGCTTTCCAAAAAATTGTGGTTAATCACAGGTCATTGATTCAGCATGGGAGGGGGCAATTACTTTTTTTTACAGCTTTTTTTCCCTAATAAATGAAATAATTTAAAAACTGCATCTTGGATTTATTTGGGTTATCTTTGTTTTATCTGTTTTATCTGTATTTTTTATCTTTATGTGTTTTTTCTAATTTAGAATTCCTTACACTGGAATATTCACACATCCCCTGAGGAAGCAAATACTTTTGCGAAACATGTCGGGATAATGTGTGTCTAAGATAAACACTGTTGTATAATATTACTTGTGACCACCGAAGCTTTTATATTTTGTATACTTGATTAACTGTATGCTAATGAATTTTAACTTTGATTTCAATAAATATTTGATATACAATCTTATTTTTTGCTTTTTAGTATGTTATAATTTAATTAATTTTGCACCGTGAAAATCCCTTTGCCTTTGCTCTCCCTTTACTCATGAAATATTATTTTTGGGATGTGGTGCCTATTCTTGTAGGTGTTTGCTATGTTTTGTTGAACCATTGTTTCTCTTCAAAGTTTTGGAGAAGCTTAAAGCAGGGTTAGGTGATAAAAAAATATCCCAATAGTTGAACATCTCACAGAGCACTGTTCAATCCATTATCTGAAAATGGAAAGAGTATGGCACAACTGCGAACCTACCAAGTCATGATCATCCTCCTAAACGGACAGGGAGGGCAAGGAGAGCATTTATTAGAGAAGCAGCCAAGAGGCCCATGGTAACTCTGGACAAGCTGCAGATATCCACAGCTCAGATGGGATAATCTATTAACAACTATTAGTTTTGAACTCCACAAATCCTGGTCTTTATGGAAGAGTGGCAAGAAGAAAGCCATTGTTGAAATAAAGCCATTATAAGTCCTGTTTGCAGTTTTTGAGAAGCCAGGTGGGGGACACAAACATGTGGATGAAGGTGCTCTGGTCAGATGAGACCAAAATTGAAATTTTTGGCCTAAAAGCAAAACACTATGTTTGGTGGAAAACTAACACTGCACAGACATCACCCTGAACACACCATCTCCACCATGAAACATGGTGGTGGCATCATCATGTTGTGGGGATGCTTTTCTTCAGCAGGGACAGGGAAGCTGGTCAGAGTTGATGGGAAGACAGATGGAGCCAAATACAGGGCAATCTTAGAAGAAAACCTGTTATGTCACATACACACGACCGGACTTTCCGGCAGACTAGGTCCAACGGAATCAGTCTGTCGGATAATCCGATCGTGTGTGGGCTAATCCGATCATTTTTTCATATTTCAAATCTGACCGATGGAGTCAATTCCTATCGGGAAAACCATTCGTCTGTATGCTGGTGTGATAGACCAAATACGACGCAAGGGAAGCTATTGGCTCCTGGCTATTGAACTTCCTTTTTTAGTCCCATCTTACGCCAGCACGTTCAAAATGAATGGACTTTCGAAAAACACTTAGTCCGTTCATGTGTGGCCAAGTCCGTTTCGTTCGGAACTCCGCCGAAAGTCCGTCAGGAAGACTGTCGTACCTAGTATTAGAGCATTAGAGTCTGCAAAAGACTTGAGACTGGGGCGGAGGTTCACATTCCAGCAAGACAATGACCCTAAACATACAGCCAGAGCTACAATGGAATAGTTTAGATCAAAGCATATTCATGTGTTAGAATGGCCCAGTCAAAGTCCAGACCTAAATACAATTGAGAATCTGTGCCAAGACTTGAAAATTGCTGTTCACAGAAGCTCTCCATCCAATCTGACAGAGCTTAAGCTGTTTGGCACAGAAGAATGGGCAAAAATGTCACTCTCGATGTGCAAAGCTGGTAGAGACATACCCAAAAAGACTTGCAGCTGTAATTGCAGCGAAAGATGGTTCTACAAGGTTTTGACACAGAGGGGCTGAATACAAATGCACACCACACTTTTCAGATATTTATTTGTAAAAAGATTTGAAAACCATTTTTCATTTTCCTTCCACTTTACAATTATGTGCCCCTTTGTGTTGGTCTATCACATAAAATCCCAATAAAATACATTCACGTTTTTGGTTGTAACATGACAAAATGTGGAAAATGTCTAGGGGTATGAATACTTTTTCAAGGCACTGTATGTGAAAAAAAAAGACTGCACAGTAAAGGCAAGATAGTGTAAAATAAATAAATCAAGCAATTTCATTACTAAAAGCAGTCTAAAGGATATTTTCATTCACTGATCTAAATAAGCTCTTAGCCCACGTACACACGGTCGGAGATTTTGCCAACCAAATCCGTCGGATTTTGCCTGTCGGATTTAGTCCGACGGATTGTGTCCAAAACTGTTGCATACACGGTTGGGCCAAGTTGGCGAAAAATCCGATCTTTCAGAACGTGATGATGTAATTTCGTTACGATGGGACTACATTCAGGCTAGTAGCCAATAGCTTTGATGTAGGAATTTGATCTGAGCATGCGTGCCACTTTGTCCGATGAAAATGCTCTACACATGATCGGATTAGGTCCGTCCGGCCCAGTTGGTCGGGAAATCTTTCTAACATGTTGGAAAATTGGGTCGGACGGAGATTCGGACGGAATCAGTCCGATGCATACCACACACAGTCGAATTATCTGACGACACGGTCCGATAAGACTCATTCCGACAGATTCTCCGACCGTGTGTACAAGGGCTTAGGTAAGGAAAATCATAACTGCTGTAGACGGTGTCCCCAAGAGGAAAATAAGAAGTGCCAGCGATCGTCCCACACATGTGAGGTATCATCATAAATGTCAGATCATGGGCAGTAATCCTGTAATTCTAAGTGGTAACCTGTAAAGGCTTTACTTGTATTGTGTTTTTTTTTTTTTGCATTAAAAGTAAAAAAAAAGCGTATTTTTTCCCAAAAAATTGCATTTGAAAAAATGTTGCGTAAACACCGCACAAAATAAAAATTAGCAAAAAATTATATATACATATGGTTAAACTAAATATGTTCTTCATTCCTTAGGGTGACAGTGTTTGCTTATTAATGAGTACAGCTACAACGTTGCTACCTCTTGTGTCCTGGGTTGGCATACAAGCAGCTGTACCAAATCACAGTGCATTGGCACAGTTTGGCATTGTCACTGCAGAAAAACTGACACATGAAGTGTATCCTCAGAATGTTCATAGATAAAGTCTACAAAGATGTGCACATTTTTTCGATGCAGAATTCTTTAGTGGGACTTTAGTTCTACTTTATTTGTGGTGCTAGATTAGGAATTGGCTGCTGTCACAGTACATACTCTTTTACAACACCAGGGGGCGACAAAAGGTTTATAAATGTTTCTAAGATTCCTTCTGTTGATTTCCAGAGGAATTTCCAAATGTTTATTTGTGCATTCAGATATAAATCACAAACTCTAAGAAACCTATTTATAAATGTCAACAAATGCAGAGCCTGCGTAATAACTTTCCAGACACCCGCTGCAGCCAAGCACAGCTGCCCATTGAGATACATTAGAAGAGGTGGCTGTACACAATTTTGCACCAAGGATTGTGAAAACAAGATATATGCTGCAAACGGACAACAGTGTGACGGTGCTAAAAAAGTGAACAGAAAGCTGTTCTTAGCAGCAATCAAGACCCACTTGATGAAGACAACCAGGCCCGAGGCCAGAGTGTCCATAGTGGATAACATTACAGGCTAAGTATTGCTGGGCTCACTGCCTGGACCCCGTTAAAGCGGTAGTAAACCCGCTAATGTTTTTTTTTGCCACCTGCAAAGGAAAAGGCATGCACCTAGGGTTGCCATCTGTATGGGTTTCACCCGGACAGTCCGGTTTTTGAATGATGTGTACGGGTTTTCATCTGCTCCAGACCCGTACATATCATTCAGACCGGACTGCCCGAGAGTGAGGATACTGCTCTGTGGGTGATGTGTCTCCCCTCCCCCGCCTTCTCACTAATGCCGAGTACAGGGGGGATCTGAAGAACTTCAGTCAGCCCACACTGCCTGCCGCTGATTGCATGCAGGAGGGAGCCGGTGGAAGGTCCCAGACAAGGGGTGGCAGCTGAAGAATTCGAAAGCAGGAACGAGGATACCCCATGTCTACTGCCAGTTTCCTTTCTATGGCAGCAGCACACCCTTTCTCCTGGGCACAGGCTCCTCTCAGGCTGGATCGGCTTTAACAGAGCTCCTCTACAGGTGGGCGGAGCAAGCGACCCTACACAGACTGCTTCCTCCTGCCCAGCAGACATCAGGCTCACCCTGGGGCAGACTGAAGAGAACAGAGGACTGCATATTCTCCTCCTGTGAGTCCCAACCTGTTTTGCCCCCCAAACTGTGTAATCCTGTTCTGCATCTCGCAGTGCAGCTTTACTGAACGAGAAAGTAAAGATCTTGGCCATGTCAGGAATATATTGGGACTTTTCAGGCTCCCCATAGATGTATTCCACACACACACACTATGTCTTATTAAAAATTATTATTTTTGATAATGTGGAATACTTCTATGTAGAACCTGAAAAGTCCCAGTATATTCCAGACATTGTCACAAGCATAAACAGCAAGAGATGTACAAAATACAGCCCAGCTCCAGGAAAGGGGAAAATGACCACTTTTACTTCTATGTTTCCATGTTCTAGCTGCACTGCTCTCCTCCTCCTCCCAAAGCCTCAACATCATCACATACCATACAGGAACATTAACCCTGTATGGTACAATGAAGATGATGGAGTGTCTGTCAGCCTGTCACAACTTTCACGGAAGCTGCAGGGGACCAATCACAGAGATTGAGGGAATCAGAAAAAGTCAATTTGTTCCAATTTACTATGTTTATTGTGCTTCGGAGAAAGGAACTGGAAAATCCACCCTCTGTCCCTTTCTCTGTTTCAAAAGTGAGCTATCAGGGGTCTGTTTAGTCTCCTGATATTTCACCAAAGCAACCCCCCCCCCCCCCCAACAAGCCTGTTAAAAAAGGTAAAAATAAATACATTTGTAAAAAATAAAATAAAACTGACACCGTCCACTGCTCTACTGACCCCGTCCTCTGCCCTACTGACACCGTCCTCTGCCCTACTGACCCCGTCCTCTGCCCTACTGACACCGTCCTCTGCCCTACTGACACCGTCCTCTGCCCTACTGACACCGTCCTCTGCCCTACTGACCCCGTCCTCTGCCCTACTGACCCCGTCCTCTGCCCTACTGACCCCGTCCTCTGCCCTACTGACACCGTCCTCTGCCCTACTGACACCGTCCTCTGCCCTACTGACACCGTTCTCTGCTCTACTGACCCCGTCCTCTGCCCTACTGACCCCGTCCTCTGCCCTACTGACACCGTCCTCTGCCCTACTGACACCGTCCTCTGCTCTACTGACACCGTCCTCTGCCCTACTGACCCCGTCCTCTGCCCTACTGACACCGTCCTCTGCCCTACTGACCCCATCCTCTGCCCTACTGACCCCATCCTCTGCCCTACTGACCCCATCCTCTGCTCTGCTGACACAGTCCACTGCCTTACTGACACCGTCCTCTGCCCTACTGACCCCGTCCTCTGCCCTACTGACCCCGTCCTCTGCCCTACTGACCCCGTCCTCTGCCCTACTGACCCCATCCTCTGCTCTACTGACACCGTCCTCTGCCCTACTGACCCCGTCCTCTGCCCTACTGACCCCGTCCTCTGCCCTACTGACCCCATCCTCTGCTCTGCTGACACAGTCCACTGCCTTACTGACACCGTTCACTGCCTTACTGACACCGTCCTCTGCTCTACTGACACCGTTCACTGCCTTACTGACACCGTCCTCTTCTCTACTGAGACCGTCCTCTGCTCTACTGACACCATCCTCTGCTCTACTGACAACGTCCTCTGCTCTACTGACACCGTCCTCTGCTATACTGACACCGTTCACTGCCTTACTGACACCGTTCTCTGCTCTGCTGACACAGTCCACTGCCTTACTGACACCGTTCACTGCCTTACTGACACCGTCCACTGCTCTACTGACACCGTCCTCTGCTCTACTGACACCGTTCACTGCCTTACTGACACCGTCCTCTTCTCTACTGACACCGTCCTCTGCTCTACTGACACCATCCTCTGCTCTACTGACACCATCCTCTGCTCTACTGACACCATCCTCTGCTCTTCTGACACCGTCCACTGCCTTACTGACACAGTCCACTGCTCTACTGCCACCGTCCACTGCTCTACTGACACCGTCCACTGCCCTACTGACACCGTCCACTGCCCTACTGACACCGTTCTCTGCTCTGCTGACACCGTTCTCTGCTCTGCTGACACCGTCCACTGCCCTACTGACACCGTTCTCTGCTCTGCTGACACCGTTCTCTGCTCTGCTGACACCGTCCACTGCCCTACTGACACAGTCCACTGCCCTACTGACACCATCCAATCCTATAGTGTATACTCCACTAAAAAAAAATGGTGCTGCTAAAGTGTTCGGGTTTGGCTTGAAGAAAAGGTGGCAACCCTACATGCACCACATACTAGCTCTTTATGAAATACTTACCTTAGAACGAGGCCCCGACATCTGGCCCCGATCCACGCCGAGGGAGCTGACATGCTCCCCTTGCGTTTCTTCCGGGTATCGCGGCTCCAGCGCTGTGAGTGGCCGGAGCCGCAATATCGTCACTCCCACGCATGCGCGCGGGAGATTTGATCCCGGCAGGGTCCGGGGACTGCCAGGCTTTCAGCCGAGAATCCCCTTGTGCGCATGCACAGCTGCAGTCAACGGCGCATACCAAGGGGAATATCTCCTAAACCGTACAGGTTTAGGAGATATTTTTTTTACCTACAGGTAAGCCTTAGTATAGGCTTTCCTGTAGGTAAAAGTAAAAATTTTTACTATACAACCACTTTAAAGTACAATTCCAGTCAAACCCAAACTACTCCTAAAAATACTCCCTCCCCCCTCCTAGCACCTATTCTGACTATCCTGTTTAACCACCTCAGTACAGTGCACTTACACCCCCTTCCTGACCAGACCAATTTTCAGCTTTGAGCGCTCTCACAGTTTGAATGACAATTACTCAGTCATGCAACACTGTACCCATATGAAACTTGCGTCCTTTTTTCCGCACAAATAGAGATTTCTTTTAGTGGTATTTAATCACTAGTGAGTTTTTTATTTTTTGTGCTATAAATAAAATAAAACTTAAATTTTGTGAAAAAAATGCCTTTTTCTTTGTTTCTGTCATAAATACTTGCTAATTAGTAATTTTTCTTCATACATTTTGGCCAAAATTTATACTGCTACATATCTTTGGTAAAAATAACCCACATTAGTATATATTATTTGGTCTTTGTGAAAGTTATAGAGTCTAAAAACTATGGTGCCAATCGCTGAAAATTGATCACATCTGATCAGGCCTTCAGTACATCGGGTGTATCTAATTTCTTGAGACACTAACAAGTCAGGAAAGTACAAATACCCCCCAAATGACCCCTTTTTACAAAGTAGACATTCCAAGGTATTAAGTAAGTAGCATGGTGAGTTTTTTTAAGTTGTCATTTTTTCCCACAATTCTTTGCAAAATGAAGATTTTTTTTTATTATTATTTTTTACAAAATTGTCATATTATCAGGTTATTTCTCACACATAGCATATGCATACAACAAATTACACCCCAAAATACATTCTGCTACTCTTCCCGAGTACGGCGATACCACATGTGTCAGACTTTTACACAGCCTGGCCACATACAGAGCACCAACATTGATGTAGTACCTTCAGACGTTCTACGAGCAAAAATGACACATCTCATTTCTCAACCACCTATTACACTTCTGAAGGCCCTGGAGTACCAGGACAATGGAATTTCCCATAAAATGACCCAATTTTTGAAAGCAAACACCCCAACGTATAATCTGTGAGGCATAATGAGTCTTTTGAACGGTTAATTTTTTTCCAGAAGTTTTTGGAATATGTGGAAAAAAATTAAAAGCATTTGTTTTTTACACAAAATTGTCAATTTATAAGATATTTCTAACACATAGCATGTATATAGCAAAAATTACAACCCAAAACACATTCTGCTACTCCTCCTGAGTATGGCGATACCACATGTGTAGGACTTTTACACAGCCTGGCCACATAGAGAGGTCGAACATTGAAGTAGTACGTTCAGGCATTCTAGGAGCATAAATGACACATCTCATTTCATTCCTACCCATCACACTTTTGAAGGTCCTGGACCACCAGGACAGTGAAATTACCCACAAAATTACCCTATTTTGGAAAGCAAACACCCCAACGTATATATTCTATAAGACATGGGCTGCAAATAGGTACTCGGGTACTCTGATGGGCTGGAGATAGGTACTCTGGTACTCTGATGGCCTGGTGACAGGAACTTGGGTACTCTGATGGCCTGGTGACAGGTACTCGGGTACTCTGATGGCCTGGTGACAGGTACTCGGGTACTCTGATGGCCTGGTGACAGGTACTCGGGTACTCTGATGGCCTGGTGACTGGTATTTGGGTACTCTGAAGGGCGGTGACAGGTACTCATATGGACTGTGACAGGTACTCGGGTACTGAGATGAACTGTGACAGGTACTCAGGTACTCAGATGAACTCTGACAGATACGCAGGTACTCAGATGGACTGGGACAGGTACTCAGGTACTCAGATGAACTGTGACTGGTACTCGGGTACTCAGATGGACTGGGACAGGTACTCGGGTACTCAGATGGGCTGTGACAGGTACTCGGGTACTCAGATGGGCTGTGACAGGTACCCGGGTACTCGGATGAACCGTGACAGGTACTCGGGTACTTTGATGGGCTGTGACAGCTACTAGGGTACCCTGATGGACCGTGACAGATACTCGGGTACCATGATGGACCGTGACAGGTACTCGGGTACCCTGATGGACTGTGACAGGTACTCGGGTACTCTGATGGACTGTGACAGGTACTCGGGTACTCTTATGGACTGTGACAGGTACTCGGGTACTCTGATGGACCGTGACAGGTACTCTGATGGACCGTGACAGGTACTCTGATGGACTGTGATTAACAGGTACTATGAGGGGTGGTGACAGGTTCTCTTTATTGGGGGGGGGGCAATCAGTTTGATTGGTGTACACTAGGCGGTAACGAGATGTTACCGCAATCTCCTCCTCACACACGACCGGTGTGTGAGGAGGAGAACAACCCGGTAACATCTCGTTACTGCGGTTTGTTTACATTTTAGTGATCGACTGTGAAAGGATCACAGCCGATCACGTGGGTAAACAGCCGGCCAATGGCGCGTTGGTGACGAGCAGTGTTCCCGGGGAACACGCCGACATTGGCATGCACGCGCAGCGCGCTCGCGCGCATGCGCCGTGCACAGTCGGGGTGTGACCATCTGTGATCGGCCGTGACTTCATCATGGCCGATCACGTGGTAAACAGCCATAACCAATGGCTGTTCACCCCCTTCGGTGGCGAGTGGTGTCTCCGTGACACGCCGCCACCGAAGAAACAGGGATGCGCGTGCACGATCACGCGCATTCCCTGTTTAAACGGGAGGCTGTCATATGACGGCCTCCCACCACAATAGGTGCGCCGCCTGGCCGTCATTTGACTGCCGGTGGTCAGCAACCAGTTAAGAAAAGATATATACATTTACCAATTTTCAGGCTGCCCCGACAACTCGGTATCCACCCACATGCCTGGACCAGCACCAGGCTCAGCCTCTCTGCGAACTGCTGAGAGCCTGAGCCAACCACTACCGCTTCCTCCACAGTCCAGCGCTCCAGTGAGCAAGGGGGGCAGAGCAGACAACGGTGACTAACAGTCACCAGCTCTCTGCTCAGGGGGGCTTGAGAACCGTGCGATTGCCGGTGTTTGGGTGCTCGGTTCTCTTTGTTAGAGCCAGCGGGGGACAGATGCTGCATCGGACTGCTAAGTAAGTATGATTCTATAAAAATAAAAAAAAAGTTAATTCTTCTCTTTTAAAAGGGCGGGGGAGAGTATTTTAAAGAGTAGTTAGGGTTTGACCAGAACTCTATTTTACCAGCGCACACAAACTCAAAGGCAGTTCAACCATCTCCCAAAGTGGTCATCCTTGCCATGGAGGGGGCTTGGGTGGCATCTGAAGAAGGCCTTTGACTTTTCCACCGTTCCTCTGAAAAACTCTGTGGTGGATTGCTTTTCAGAGGGTGGTAGAGCAGCAGCCTCCAAGAGTTCAGGTGGCCTCCTGAACGGCTGTGTTTTTTTCCCCAGCTGTAGCTGGATTTTATATTGAAATACTGCAAACCAACCGCAAGTCAATCAGCTTAGCTTATTAGCTTATGGTTGTGGAACGGTCCCATTGACTTCAATGAGCAAGTTTGCCAGACAGTATCACCTGTCACAGCTGAGATTTGCAGGAAGCATGACCATGGATCACCAGGCAGGAAACAAGAACATGGTGAAGTGCTGGAACATTGATCAGTGGGCAGGAGCGTAGCCAGGACAAAAGCCAAATAGTCATCAACAGCCAGTCAGCGAAGGTACAGGAACATAAGACGGGGGCAGAGTCAAGATACAGGCTGGGGTCGGTACACAGACAGGCATCGAGGCATAGAAGCACAAGATAGGAGCAGGTTCAGAGTACAAGCCGAGGTCACAATAGGCAAGCAGAAATCCAGAGATTGGTCAAGGGCAAACTGAGTCGTGCATCGGTGTCAGGTACCTTTTCTGAGGCCAAGATGCTGAGAGAGGCTGCCCATGTGGCTAAGCGCAGTATACCCCTGCAGGTGGTACAGGAGGTATAGGACTCAAAGAAGCACGGGTTGCCAGAAGGTTGAGAAGGCTTGAGCTGATGATCACTTGGAGACTTTGTTTGAGAAGATGACGAGTAATATTCCGGACACTTAGGAAAAGCCTGGCTGAGAGTAGAATACAGGAGAGCAGATTGGAGGCTGTGGGGAGGCCAGCTGAGGGCCAATCACAGGTAACCGATAAGCAAAGTCAGGGGTCAAACACTGGTAATCAGGCAGGTGCAAGTATAGCAAAGTCCATGAGCCAAGCCAGGGGTCAAACACTGGTAATCAGGCAGGTGCAAGTATAGTAAAGTCCACGAGCCAAGCCGGGGGTCAAACACTGGTAATCAGGCAGGTGCAAGTATAGCAAAGTCTGTGAGCCAAGCCAGGGAGTCAAACACTGGAGAGGAGATCAGAGCAGGTCAGGAGGCAAGCCAAGGACACAACAGGAATCACTTGGAAATATAGCATAGGTACAGGGAAGAGCTGAATGCAATCCAGCAACTTGGGTCAGACAGAGGCAGCCTTATATAGGCCAGCAAGGGGAACCATCTGTCACATGATGCGCCTATGGGGCCCATTTCTTCTACTGGCAAGATTGCCAGTATTTCAAAGGGGGTTCACAAGGTGATCGGTGATGGTGTAGAGGCTCAACATTCTTGGCACAAGATTGTTTTGGACTTAAGGCACAACACATCTCCTTACCGTTCATTGCATGGACTTTTATGCGATGGTGTAGAGCAGTGATTCTCAACCAGGGTTCCTCCAGAGGTTGCTAGGGGTTTCTTCAGCATTGGGCCATTTCTGCCTCTCGGATAAGTTCCCAGTGACACTAATGATCTTTTTAGCTATCTGTAAGGAGGTAATTCTTCCCAATGACCACAAGTGTAAGGACCATTCTTCCCACTGACCATCACACTAATGTTTCATGAGTTGTAGATTTCTCATTTTTAGCAGGTGTTACCCGAGACCGGAGAACTATTTCAAGGGTTCCTCTGTGTTGAAAAGGTTGAGAAACATATATTTTTTTATTGCATGGATGTTTTATTTTATTATTATATTATTTTATTTGGTAGTATGGTCTTTGAAGACATTACTCCTTGCATGCTCTTGTTTGTTCTTTGATAAATATTTTGGTTTATCTAGGAACCCATGCTTTTAACATGTTGGTATTAAGGGTGTGAGCAAATATACACTGCTCGGTATGAAATATTTACCAGGGAATATTTAGGAATATTCTTAATAAGCACTGTTAATGTTTGAATTTTGAATTTAAGCATATTTTATAATATTTGCATTTTTTTATATAATAGCGGCTAAAAAGCAGTTTACCAATTTAGATTGAGCACTGGGATCAGTGTCACCTAGGTGTCTCTGATATTTTATATATGTTCTATTTTATATATGTTCATGTAATGGCCTTATGGTTCCAACAGAGCTTCTCTCTTCCTTAACAACCTTGACAGCAAAAGAAGTAAGCTGTCATACAGCAGTGGGAGAAAAACCCTCTACTATTTATGATGCTTGTCTCCCAGTGAACGGGCTACAACTCAGGCATTTGGACAAACGAATAAACAAGCAATGTTTTGTCGGTGCCTATGTTCGACCAGGAGTTTATCACTAAATGAGACCCATAGTCATTTAAAGTAGAATTATAGGCATTTTTTTTTTCATTTTGGATAGAGCAATGAAAATATCAATACCAGAGCGGTGATTGAATTAGAAGTGAATGTGAAGCCGGCGATATCTCACCACACTGCCATACACCTGCCAATTCACTTCTAATTCCTTCAGCGCTCTGGTTGATATTTTCATGTTAATTTTATTTATATACTTTATAAGTGAAATGGATGAAGGTTTTATTTGAATAAACATTGGTGTATTTGATGTTATCACAGTGGAGCTTTTCTTTTTTATCTCTTCCCATGTGATTGCATTAACCCATCCATACCATGTGGAGAGGAGCAGATTGTTGGTTTAACCCTTTTATGGGTAATATGCCGTTGCCGAACACGAGAGTGTAATACCGCGTACACACGATCGGACTATCGCCGGACTTTGCAGCGGAGGTCCGCCAGACTTTTTTTGAAATGAACGGACTTGCCCACACACGGAGTAAAGTCTGTTCATTTTGAATGTGGCTCCAGGTAGCCGGGACTAGCAAAAGAAGTCAATGTTAACACCTCCATCGGCGAGATTGACACCTCGCTTGCCCCGTCACCTGGTATGGATTTAAAGGGGAAGCCCTACGCCGAAAAAACCGACTGGGGGTCCCCCCAAAGTCCATAGCAGGCCCTTATCCAAGCACGCAGCCTGGCCAGTCAGGAAAGGGGGTGGGGACGAGCGAGTGCCCCCCTCCTGAGCCGTACCAGGCCGCGTGCCCTCAACATGGGGGGGTGCTTTGGTCCAGTGAGAAGACCCCCCAAGACGGAAGAAGAGAAGACCACCGGAGCTGTCTAATAAATTATTTTAAAAACTTGTGTTGTGGTTTTTTATTTACACTTTTTTCACCAGGTGAATGGGTAGGGGTACATCGTACCCCATACTCATTCACATAGGGTGGGGGGCCGGTATCTGGGGGTCCCCTTATTAAAGGGGGCTCCCAGATTCCGATAAGCCCCCGGCCCACAGACCCCGACAACCAATGGCCAGGGTTGTCGGGAAGAGGCCCTTGTCCTCATCAACATGGGGACAAGGTGCTTTGGGGTGGGGGGGACCGATAAATTGTTCGGGTTTTATTTAAAGAAAAGGTGGCAACCCTACCATGAGGTGACATGACAAGCGGTGTGTCTCTCTTCCTCTTTTCCAGTGTTAAGTAGTGGGCAATCTTCAGTTTTGCATAGAATGGTGCTCTAATGTGTAAGTGTCATTCTTTGCAATGTTACACTCTGAGCCCATGTTGCATGATGACACCAGCCCATTGAGTATCCCTATGACAGCATGGGCACAGAGGAAGTAGTTAAAGTATAACTAAAGGCAAAACCTTTTTTTTTTTTAGTTTTGGATAGAGTAGAGATAGATTAGAATACCTGTCAGTTTTTATTACTGCCTGTGTCCCCATTAAGGAGATTCATACTCTCTAATTGTACTGTGTACTATTATCATTAAAAGTGAAAGTAAATGGGGTGTGGCCTGGTACAGCATGGAGTAGGACATGCAGGACCCGAGCTTCGTTCATTACTCCTTCTCATTGAGTCTGCTATTCAGCAACCTCCTGCAGCAGCCTGAATTATCCCCCAGGGGCCCTCCACACACACAGACCTAATTCCGCTGGCCTCTGACCAGACAGGGGTCTGAACCGTGCGACGCGCCTCCGCACAGCAGCAGGCAAAACTATAGGCCGCAGTTCAGCCTAGTCTTCGGATCCAGTGGTCATCTTACTCCCCCCAGCCTCTCCACCAGTGCTGTGTCCCAGCCTCCCTGGTATTTGGCTCCCTCACCGCACGCAGATCCTGCTTCACGGGCTTCTGACGGGGCGGGGGTTTGAACGGAGCGGTGCCCTCCAGTACTGCGGCAGCCCAAACCCAGGCCACGGCTTTGGCCTAGTCCCAGACTCCGGCGATCATCTTGGTTCCCCCGGCCTTTCCACCAGCGCTGCATCCCTCCTTTCCTGGCTTCTATACTCAATATATTGGATCGCCCAGCCCACACACCACTCCCCACAACCCTCCCAGGGACTTCACAGTGCTCAGGCCTACGGACGACTCCTGCATCCTCCAGGTGAGTGGCGGGCATCTTGCTACTCCCTGATGGCCACCCCGACCCTCTCATCTCTCCTCTGCTTGATCTGGACCAACCTGACCATCTTAGTACCTTAGTACCCCAGCCAGCCAGAACACTGTCCCCACCCAAGTTTACTGGGGTATTCGGATCCATTGGGGGTGAGTAGCGACGGAGGCCTTGTTCTCAGTGACACTTTTGGCAGCCATCTTGCTGATCCTGGCCTCAAAGCTCCCCCAGTGCCCGGCTTACTGTCACAGATCAGCTGTGAAGCTGATCTGTGTCTTACCTTCACTGTTGTGGGTCGGCTGGCACCTGTTGTTCCACTAGCTTGTGTTCAGTTCTGCTGCACTCTGCAGCTAAGGGTGTCGCTGGCTCCACCTTTTGCTTAATTATAGCATACCTTCCTGCTACTTCCTGTCCAGCCACCCATGTGCTTCTCTATTTAAATTCCTTCCAGATCAGCTTCTGGTTGCTTGAGCAACGCTTGTTTCTGAGCCCCCTTCGTGTAACCTGCTTTAACCTGACCTCTCGTGAACTGATCTCTTGTGTACCGACTCGGCTTGTCCTGACTATGTTGTCTGCCACCCACCCTGACCTTGGCTCGCTATCTGGCTCTCCTTTGCTTCATCCATCCATCCATCCTTGTCTGACTGTGTCTTCTGGTACTCCCCTAGCGAGCAGGGTGAACCTAGGGGTCATGACCTGGGGTCAGCACGCAGCTAAGCCCAAACCCTCGTGAGGGGGTCCCTGGCAGAATACCGGCTGGCCCTTAGACTCCACGCCCTGGGGGATCCTGTGTCAACTGCTCGCCTGTGGGCTCACTGTAGTAGTACCGTGACACTTACCCTCTGTGCTAATTCCAAAACCACTCAGCCAGCTACATCTGCCACTTCTTACTAACAATCATGGCCCAGACGAAACCCAAGTCAGATGTGGCTGCCAAGCTTGATAAGTACCGCCAACAAGATAAAGACAATTTGGAGGAAGATGGCAGTGCCACATTGGAGGGAAGAGAGGTGGCGGATGCAGACATGGATAGAGTGCTGGAAGCTATCTCTGCACTCCAGGCTGCCCTCACAACCAAAATCGAGGAGTGAAGGTAGATGTCTCCCTGGTCCGACAAAACCTACATAAGCTCAAGGAGCAAGTTAAGACATCTGAGACCAGACTAGGAGAAGTGGAGGACACAATCCCACCATTACAGAATACCTCTGAATGCATGCAATACCAGATCAACCAACTCCCGGCAAAGCAAGATAACATGGAGAACAGGCTCCGTAGGTACAACCTTCAATTTATTAGCCTGCCAGAGGGGACTGAGGGGAAAGACCCTACAACATTCCTGGAACAATTACTGATCACAACATATGGCAGAGAGACCTTCTTGGCCACGTTTACGGTCGAAAGAGCGCACTGAATGCCCGCTAGGCCGCCACCACAAGGTGCCCCCCACACACATTTTTACTTTAAATTGCTGAATTATAAAGACTGCGACACAACACTGCACATGGCATCGGTGAAAGGTAATATACCCATTGGCAACATCAAGGTAGCCATCTTCCCTGACTTTTCCACTGAAGTACAGAAGCGCAGACAAAACTTCACAGAAGCCAAGAGACGCCTGCGTATCAAAAATCTTAAATACTCAATGAGTACAATGCAACAAATACGAATACTACCAGTTACAGGATGCAATGTTCAGTATAGTTCTCCATGACCTACTAGCTAGAGAGATTATTGACATGTGTAGGGTGAGGACCCTCTCTTGTGTGATACCGTGGTACTACATGATCAAACTCCTACATTATCTACACCATAATTTATCATGACTTCTTTTAAGCTCCTAATGTGGAATGTTAGAGGTCTACGAGACAAAATCAAATGTTCAGCTGTTCTATATATCGTATATATATATCGTATATTAAAAAGCAGGAGGAGGACATTATAGTCCTTGTCGAGACACACATAGATGGTCGCTTACAGCTCGCTCTTAAACGCCCATGGATTGGGTGGGCATATTACTCGATTAATACAACACACGCAAGAGGGGTGTCCTTGCTCATAGCCAAGTCCCTGCATTTCAAGTTGTGTGATCTTGACTCAGACCCGAAGGGTCGCTATGTTTTCTTGCATGTTAAGATATATGGTAAACATATTTTGCTACTGGCTTATTATGTACCACCCCCATTTTGCATGACAGTCTTGACGAAGGGACTCAACTTCATGGCCCAGTATCAGACAGTCCCAGCCATATGATTGGGAGACTTCAGTGCTACCCTAAACCCTAGCCTTGACACACCTTGAGTACCACAGCCTCCCTTGACTTCTAGGCCATGTAGGCCTACTAGGTTTGCCAGACCTAAAACTTCAATCTAGCTGATTCATGGAGGACTAAACACCTGACCACCAGGGAATACTCATGCTTCTCCTCCACCCACAACACAATGTCCCGTATAGACTTTATCCTACTTTCACAGATACTGGTACCTAGACTACTAGAAGCAGCCTTTTGCCCCAGCCTGTTGTCGGACCATAGTCCATATTGGATCACATTGACTATCCCTTTAACTAAACCACCCAGAACATGGAGACTCAACCCTTTTTGGCTCTCATTGTTCCCAGATGATGGCCAGATAGATGATGAATTGAAAAGATAATTTTCAGGTAAACGCTCACTTCTCATTTGCGAACATATGGGACTCAAATTACATGCGAGGGCCACTCTGACATCCCAAATTAATAAACTAAAATCAGCCACAGAGGAGAAGACAGACAGGGTACTGGAAGAACTCTCACTTGTGGAACGTCAGTACGAAGCTGACCCCTCTCCTGACAAGGCCTCCTGCCTTAAACTACAATCCAGGGTAGTTATTCAGTTACAATATGAGATGTCTAGAAGAAAACTCTTTTTCTCTAGGCAGAAACTTTTTGAACATGGAGAGAGGGCGGGAAAACTATTGGCGTACATGGCTCACAGTTAGGACAGGCCCCCAGTAGTGATTTCCCTGCGAAATCCATCAGGTGAGATGATAACCCACCCTGCAGTTATAACAGCAATGATCAACAGTTTTTTTAGCTCCCTGTACACCACCACTACATCCAATGACTCAACACGCATTGATTGCTTCCTAGAAGAATTCACAATCCCACAGCTGACCACAGATCAGATAGAAATGCTAGAGATGCCACCAACGACCAAGGAGATAGCCACAGCAATCGCTACCTGTGCTAGATCCAAGTCACCAGGGTCTGATGGGCTACCCATAGATTTCTATTCTCAATATACTGAGACTCTCATACCTCATCTGCTTACCCTTTACACCCACCTATTTGAGACCTTTACTTTACCAACATCCATGAGGGAAGCAATCATAGTACTCATTCCAAAACCAGGCAAGGATCTGGGTCTCCCCAAATCCTATAGACCCAGTTCCCTGCTTCAGGTGGACATCAAAATTCTGGCGCTACGTCTCAATCAGGTTATCTTAACCTTAGTACATGAAGACCAAGCTGGCTTCATGCCTGGTAGGAACACCTCATTTAATCTTAGGAAATTGTTCATAAATATGCAAGCCGTCATGACAATGTTGGATAGAGGGTTGTTGTGATGCTTGACACTGCTAAGGCGTTTGATTCGGTAGAGTGGAACTACCTATGGAAATGTCTGACACAATACGGCTTTGGCCTTAATTTTCTTAGGTGGATCCGCATACTATACCAGGGTAACGGCCAATGGGTGTGTCACGTACCTGGTTGGAGGCCGAAATGCCGAGAGGGCTCCCCTTGCAGCTGAGTGCAGTACACCCCTGAAGTTGGGTACAGAGGGTGTAGTGCCCAGAGAAGCACAGGTTGCCAGATGGATTCCGGAGATAAGAGCTGGTGGGCACCTGAAGGACACCTGGTAATGCAGGAAGCACAGCTGAATTAAAGTCTATAAGAATCCTCGGTAATACTTGGCAAGGTGTGCATAAGAAACAGTAGTGGAAGCCAGGCCAGGGGTCAAACACAGTAGATCCGGCAGGAGGAGGAGGCAGGTTGCAGAAACGGGGACAAGTCAAAGATCTGGTATCAGGAAGCAGGCAGGAACAGGTAACTGTAGCAAAGTCTGTGATACTAGCCGGGATCAAGTATAGGAGAAGACAGCAAGTCGGTAAAGCAAGCCAGGGGGTCAAACCAGAAGAGCAGATCAGACAGGTCAGGAACAAGCCGGGTCACAACAGGAATCCAAATAGTAATTTTACAGAGGTTCAGGAACACAGGAAGACTGACAAACCAGCAACTGCAGACACTAGCAGACTTCCTTATATAGGCCCATGTGACCTGCTGGTAGAGGTACTGGGTCCTAAAGTCCTTCTCCTGCCAGAGATTCTGGGTCCTAGAGCCCTTCTCCTGCTGTTGGTTCCCTGACAACTGGCACTATAGCCAGTTCTCCTACGGCCAGTTCCCTGACAGGGTGGTAGTCGGACACCTTTGAACTTTCCAGAGGCACCAGGCAGGGCTGCCCTCTATCCCCTCTACTGTATGTCTTAGCCATGGAACCTCTAGCAATATCCATCAGATGTAACCCATTGCTACAAGGTCTACACGTGGGCGACCTAAAAGAAATAATAAGCATGTATGCATGTAGCAGATTCAGGCCCCTCCCTGACTGAATCCTTATGAACTGTTAAACACTTAGGTTCATTTTCGGGGGTCAAAAGTAATTGGGAGAAGTCGCAAATTCTCCCACTCGATTTTGCTCCCCAGACTGAATTCCAGACCCGATTGCCCCTACAGCATGTAAATAGTATCAAATACTTGAGTGTGAGTGTTACTAGGTCCCTGATTGATTATGTCTCTCAATGTGGAACCATTGTGTGCCCTGATCAAATCCAAAACACAAATATGGGCGCGCCTCCCTCTCGGGATACTGGCCCGTATCACTTATACTCCTCCATAAAATTCTATATAACTTATGGCACACCCCTGTGTATCTCCCACTGAAATATTTCAAAACCATGGATGCAATTCTCAAACCCTTTGTCTGGGGGAAGAATAGACATAAATTAGCATGGCGATTACTTAAAAACCCCACCGACCTGGCCGGTACGGCCCTACCTTGCCCTATACTACCTAGCGTCCCAACTATCCCAACTGTTCCACATAGATAAGACTCACAGAAAGAGATTTACTTTGCTTCTATTCCCCACCTGGGCCCAATTGGCAAATGACCCTATAGCAGCTGGCGTTGAAAGTACTACTAAATCAGAGGAACACAATTCCCTATTAAGCCACTATAGGAAGATATGGAGACTGGCCTCCATGAAACTAGACATATCTACACTTAACGACTATTCTCCCATCTGGCATAATAAGACACTACAGGAATTCTTGATTATACCAGACTCGGAAACATGGTGCAGAAGTGGAATTTTCTACCTATCACACTTATGCCGCATACAAAAGATCAGAAATTTCACCAGCAAAAGTCCAATGAGAGCTTTTGGTTGCAAAATGTAATCGTGTGTATGCTCCATTGGACTTTTGCTGGCGGGACTTCCGCCAGCAAAAGTTTGAGAGCATGTTCTCAAATTTTCGGTCGGAAAAAAAGTTCCTATCCGAAAAACTGAAAATTGTATACTCACCTTTCCGTAATTTTCCTTTCCTGATGCATCTTCATGGCACCACACACTGGGTTGTGACTCCGCCCCCACAACCTGACAGGATTGGTTAACTATAAATTTGAAGGGGAGACCTCCTGCTGCATTCTCTGTAAATATCATCATAAACTAAACAAACGGGAGGGAATTGTGTGGTGCCATGAAGATGCATCAGGAAAGGAAAATTACGGAAAGGTGAGTATACAATTTTACGTTTTCCTGACGCCTTCATGGCAGCACACACTGGGAAATAACTCGCCAGACGGGTGGGTAAATGCAAAATATATTTAATTCCTATAATGCCGAAGAGTTGGCTCTAATAACAGATCTACCAAAATCTGCCAAGGACAAATGGGCAGAGTTCACTCTATAGTGAGAAATGAAAGTATGTTCTGAAGACCATGTTGCTGCCCTACAAATCGTCTCTGGAGAAACTCTGCAATATGCCGCCCAAGAAGTAGCCACTGCCCTAGTAGAATGAGCCCTGATGTCTTCTGGAATCGCCAAATGTTGCGTGGAATATGCCTTTTTAATGGCTCTCACCAACCAGGACGCAATAGTGCGTGAGGAAGCTGGCAGTCCGCGTCCTAAAGGAGATAGTAGCTGACAAGTAGTTGGTGATGGTGGATTTAATGTCCAGCGGATGAGGATCTCCCTGATCATCAGTGAAGGATGGAAGGACAATATCTTGGTTATAGTGAAAGGAAGAAGCCACTTTGGGTATGAAACGATCTGAGGGTCTAAAGCCCCGTACACACGAGAGGACTTATGTCCGACAGACTTCCGAAGGAGTTCCGTCGGAGTTCTGCCGGAGTTCCGACGGAGTTCTGACGGACTTTTCGGCGGAGCGGACTTGGCCACACACAATCACACTAAACTCCGACGGATTCGAACGTGATGACGTACGACTGGATTCGAATACGGAAGTTCATAGCCAGTAGCCAATAGCTGCCCTAGCGTCGGTTTTAGTCCGTCGGAATAGCATACACACGAGCGGAGTTTTCGAAGGGACCCGGGTCCGGCGGAGTTCCGTCGGGAAAATTTGAAGCATGTTCCATATTCTAAAGTCCTTCGGACTTTGGCGAGTCAAAAGTCCGTTGCAGCCCACACACGATCGAATAGTCTGACGGACTCAGTCCGTCGGACTTTGGACGTTGAAAAGTCTGCTCATGTGTACGCGGCATAAGAACTACCCTGTCTGGAAAGAAAACCAGATAAGGCTCTGAAATATCCAGGGCTTGAATTTCCGACACTCTTTTGGCTGATGTTATGGCAATTAGAAAAGCAAGCTTCAAAGTCAAGTCCCATAGTGAAATAGATTCCACAGGAATAAACGGTGGACTAGAAAAAGCATGGAGAACTACCGACAGATCCCATGATGGAAACATAGGCTTCCTAGGAGGCTTTATCTTCAGACTAGCCTTAAGAAATTGGATGACCAGGGGATGAAAAGCCCATTTAGTGCCTGTTTTAGCAGAGAGAGCCGAAACCTGCACCTTGAGGGTACTTGAACTGAGGCCTTTGTTAATTCCTGACTGAAGGAACTCCAGAATTTGAGGCGGTCCCGGAGCAAGAGGATTCCAATTTCTTTCTCGGGCCATAAGGCAGAACTTCTCCCAAATCCTAGCATAGATGGAATTCGTGGAAACTTTCCTAGCCTGCATTAAGGTAGAAATGACCTCCTGGGAACAGCCTTGCGCCTTCAGCCTAAACCTTTCAACTTCCAGGCCATCAGATGTAACCTCTCGGGAGCAGGATGAAGGAACTGTCCCTGTGAGAGAAGGTTTGGTTCTAGTGGCAGAGCAATTGGTGGCTGGACACTGAGCTGTAGAAGGGTTGTAAACCACGGCCTCCTCGGCCAGAATGGGATTACTGCGATTACCGTTACTGAGGACCTCCGAAGTCTGGACAGGAACCTCGCAATTAGAGGAGTAGGCGGGAATATGTACCCCAACTTGAAACTCCATGGATGTATCAGGCAGTCTATTCCCTCGGCTGATGGAAACGGATTCCTCGACAGGAACCTGTGACATTTGGTGTTTAAAGGAGTGGCTGCTAGATCTATCTCCGGTGTCCCCCAGGTTTCCGTCAGGAGAGAAAAAATTTGAGGACTCAAAGACCACTCGTTGTTGGACAACGGCTTCCGACTCAGATAGTCGGCCAATGCATTCTGCGTTGCTGGGACATATACTGCTCTCAAGTCCGCTAGGTGAACTTGGGCCCATTCTAAAATGGGACGAACTTCCTCCATCAAGGTAACACTTCTTGTATCTCCTTGTCTCTGCACATAAGATACTGCCACCTTGTTGTCAATCCTGATAAGCACACTCTTCCCCGATAGCAGAGACGTGAATGTCGTTAGGGCATGGAAGGCCGCCCTGAGCTCCAAAATATTGGAAACTACTCCTAGGGCTTGGAACTGCCACTGGCCTTGGACTGCTAGATCCTTGTAGTGTCCTCCCCAGCCGCTCTGGCAAGCATCCGAAGTCACCACTTCTGGGTCTGGAGGGACTATTGGCTTGTATTTCTCTAAATTGTTCTGGTGTGTCCACCACCATACTGATCTTTTCACCGACTTGGAGATGACAATGGTCTGATGCATGGACACTCCATTCCACTGCTTGAGAAAGGAGTTTTGCAGGGTCCTCATGTGCCATTGGGACCATTGCACCATGGTCTGACATGGATCCCAGCATGCTTAGACAGACCCTGGCTGACAGATGACTTGCTGACAGCAGTCTCCGCATCTTTTGAATTAGGAGCTGAATCTTTGCCTGTGGTAGCTGAACTCTGTTCAGTTCGGTGTCCAGATGTGCTCCTAGAAACACCATCTTCTGAGTGGGTTGTAAACTGCTTTTTTTCAAATTGACGATCCATCCGAAGTTGTGGAGAGTTGAAAGAAGAATTTCCCGATGCTGAAGCAATAACTCTCGACTTTTTGCTAACAGTAGGATGTCGTCTAAATAATGGTGAATTCGAAGACCTTTTCCCCTCAGGAACGCTACTAATGGTAGGAGAGTTTTGGTAAAAGTCCTGGGAGCTGACGAAATGCCGAATGGAAGGCACCGAAACTGGAAATGGGAATGATTGATGGCGAACCGAAGAAATTTCTGAAAGGCCGGGTGTATAGGGATATGAAGATAGGCGTCCGACAAATCTACTGACAGCATTCAATCGCCCAGACTTATTGCTAAGAGTATGGACTGGAGACTCTCCATCTTGAAGGCTTCTATTTTGATGTTCCTGTTGAGCCTCTTGAGATCCAGTACTGGACGAAAATCTCCTGTCCTCTTTTTCACCAAAAATAACGGAGAGTAGAAGCCTCTCCCTCTTTGAGTCGATGGAACCTCCACAATAGCCCCCTTCTGTTTTAAATCTGCTACATATTCTATCAGGAGATTTTTCCTGAATAGTGTGGAAGGCAGTCTGGTAGGCTGAAAGTGGTTTCCTGGAAACCCGTTCACGAACCCCCATTTGTGCCCATACTTGATTGTGGACAGTGCCCAATTGTCCTGTATATGTCCTGTCCAGATCTGAAGAAACCCTCTTAGCCTGGCGCCCACCTGGGCTGGGTGAGCGGGCAAACTTTCAAAAGGACTTTGGATGCTCCCCTGCGGGTGTAGCCTTGGTCTTCTGCATTCTCAGAAAGGAAGGCTTAGTATTCTTCCAATCCCTCCTGAATTCTCTGCCGGGACGGTAGGATCTGGACTCCCTATACTTATCCGGAAGATTTCGCCTAAAAGAAGGCCCTTTCTGAGCCTTGGGTCTTCTATCGGAGGGAATTAGTCCAGATTTCCCTCCTGTGACTTTGGAAATAGCCGAGTCCAGTTTGGCTCCAAAGAGATTAGAACCATCATAAGGGATCTTGCACCAATTAATTTTGGAGGCTGTATTGGCCATCCATGGCTTCAGCCATAAGGCCCTCCTTGCTGTCACTGATGCCAACATTGTTCTGGCTGAGGATCTTATGATGTCCACTGAGGCCTCTGCTACAAAGTCACCTGCCAATCTAATCTCTTGCAAAGAAGAGACTAATTTCTCCATTTCTGTACCTTCTAGAAGATCCTTCTCCAATTTAGTAGCCCATCCAGAAATTGCTCTTGCCACCGCTGCCGTGGTAATAGCCGGCCTGCAGGAGCCCCCTGCCATGGAATACGCTTTCTTTAACTCCAAGTCCATTTTACGGTCCAGTACGTCTTTAAAAGAGACCGCATCTTCGATGGGTAAAGTGACATGACGGGCCAGACGCATCAGGGAGGAATCCACTATGGGAGCATTAACTAAAGGTTTAACCTTTGATTCGTCCAGAGGATACATTTTCGCTAATCTGTTAGCGATGCTTGGTCGTTTGTCTGATTCCCACTCGTCTTTAATAAGATCTCCGAGTTCCTCAATAAATGGGAAGGACTCTGGTCGTCTTTTTAAATTGGGAAAATATTTGCGGGTTTTCTGAGGTTCAGAAATAATATCCTCCCAGCCGATAGCCTCTTTGACTGATCTTGCAAATGGCTCCACCAAAGAAAAATCAAATCCTGCAGACATCTCCTGGCCGTCATTATCTGATGATGATTCCGAAGCCTGGGAGTGATATGGGTGTGCAGTGGATGTGCTAGGGCCTGCCACCTCCATAGCGGGTGCTGTTGCCAAAATAGATTCACGTACTGATTCCCTAATAAGGTCAGTCGCAATTCTGGCGTCTGCTTCCTTCTCCTTAGTTGCTTCATTGAAGCAAGAGCGGCAGGCAAGCTTCTCCGGAAGGGCCGGTGCGCCACATATCCAGCAGGCGTTAGCTGCGGGTCTGGCGTGATGGCTGTGATGAGAGGAAGGAGACCTGTGGTCCGAGCGGCTATGCCGAGGGCGACCGTGGTGGGAGCGACCATGTCTCTGACGAGATGAGGACCTGGAGCGACTTCTGTGCGATCTCCTACTGGAAGTGCGACTTGAGCCTCTTCCATGCCTGGAACTTGCTCCTCTTGATCTGGTAGGGCTGCCAAAAAAAGCAGCATCTTTAGCAGTCGGCACTCTTTTTCCTCCCCTTCTTCAATACTTACCTACGACGTGTAGAGCCCCTTACCTTTCTAGTTGTCGATGGTCTGCGTGGGCAGTGGACTCCATGAAAAAGGGTAGACAGAGTAGACTGAAGGGAAGAAAAAAAGAATTTTCCTTGCGATACCGATAACAGATAAATAATTAAAAAAACACACATTTTTTTTTTTTTTTATGAAAAAAGATTATTATTTTTTTTTAAAACCTGCCCCTTTAAGAACTAGTATTGAACAAGAAGCCTTGCAGAATACACACAAAAAGACTATGCAGATATAGTAGAGAAAAAGAATATTCTTACCTTATCCAGCCGAACAATAGAGATACAGGGCAGTGTTTGGTAAACAGCAGCATGCAGAAGCATACAGCTGTAATTTTAAAAACGGCGCCATAGCGGCGCCGAATGACGCTCCGCGCATGCGCAGAACGACTCGAGGATACCGGCGCCATCTTGGAAGAGGGAAAAACCCTCTCTTCAGGGAGAAAACAAGGATCCAGCTGCAAATAGACATGCGCAGAGCGATGAGGACACTAGCGGCGGCCATGACAGCTGTCTGGAGGACAGCAAGACCCAGCCACTCCTCCAGGAAAAAAGGTACCATTTAATAAGGAAGGGATAGGATACATAAAGGAGAGTCCACTGCACAATAAAAGCTTATTTAAAGCTTATAAAAAATTCCGTGAGATGTCCCCTGAGACCACCAGAACGGGGATTCCCTCCATAAAGCTCATTTAGAGACTGTACAGGAGGGACTTCCAAACAGGAGAGGCTTGAACCTGCTGGGGTGAGACGGTAAGAGGCTTATTCATCTGTAGGTATCTTTGAAACTCGAACAATCCAACCTGTCAGGTGAGGATAAAAAAGAGAATGCAGCAGGAGGTCTCCCCTTCAAATTTATAGTTAACCAATCCTGTCAGGTTGTGGGGGCGGAGTCACAACCCAGTGTGTGCTGCCATGAAGGCGTCAGGAAATCAGTTTTTGGATAGGTGGTTGCAGGAAAAAAACTTGCACCATCTATCGTCTGCTTAAGTATACAAACTTCAAGATCATTCAGATTAGTAGGAGTAGGATAGACATAATTCAAAGAATGTGAAAATGAATGAATGACTATAAAATTTTGTGCACTACTACACTTTACCAATTAGGTTTGGGGAGGGTTTTGGGGGGTGGGGGTGGCAATGAAATACTGCTAGAAAAGGGAGAGACAGAAGAGCATTAAAATGGATCTAAACCCTAAATAGATGACATATTGGTTGAACTAAATGGACTTGTATGTATATATGGGGGGATTTACTAAACCGGGAGCACACAAAATCTGGTGCAGCTGTGCATAGTAATAAAAATCAGCTTCTAAATAAATTTTGTTCAATTTAGCTTTGACAATAAAGAAGCTGACTAGTTACTATGAACAGTTGCAGCAGAATATGTGTGCACCAGTTTTAGTAACTCCAACCCCCCATAGTTTGATAAAGCACTGTATGTAGTTTTTTCTCCATAAAATACTGTTTTCAACTTTTTTCATAATTTTTGCATCTCATTGTTGCTCATCTCCTCCAGACAGCTGCTTTCTGTCTACACTTGCTCTAGAGTTGTCTGCACATTGTATTGGTTTCCAGGTAGTGAAAATGGTGGACCATGCCTGTCCAGGATGACAACACAGGAGCACACTATTTTTAACTAGAGTTCAGCTTTAGGCCTCATGCACACTGGACGTTATAAAAAAGCCAGTTACATTAGCTGTAGCGTACTTTTTTTAGCATTTTTGTAGTAGTTAGTGTTTTTTATCCTTTTTGAGCTTATGGCTGCGTTTTTCAGCATTTTTTGGGTTTTTAAGCTGTTTTCAGTTAGAGCGTTTTTACAGCGGAAAAACACCTCTCAAAACTCACTAGTTCTGGGGGGTTTTTCCAGCTAGAAAACGCCCCTGCCAAAAACTGCTGATAACAGCCTATGTGTTCATGGACACAACTGCATAACATGCTGGCGATTGTATTGACTGCAGAGTAAAACGTCTGAAGCCAAAAACAGCAGCTGTAAAAATGTCCAGTGTGCATAAGGCATAAGCTTCAAAATCTACTTTAACAAAAAGTATAATAAAATAAGTATATGTGTTGATTAAATATTTTCTACGCCTTTTCCTAGGCCTTTCCTTGGATGCATGAGACTATCACAAGTTGGACGGAAACCTTGAGATAACAGTGGTCACAACTGGTACAAAGATTGGTTCCCTCTGCCAAATGTTAGCAATTGGTAGTCATTCATATGTAAAATAATTTAAGATGTTAAAGCATGATCTGACCACCTTTTGATGTCTTTTGACCCAGCTCCTGTCCAAAACAGGAACACCCTAGTTGCATGAGCATTCCTGGCTGTGATGGAAGAAGGGGAAGGCTTGTTGCAGACAGTCTTTGTGCAAGAAATTCTGACCTTTTTTCTCTTGAAAACAAAGGACAGGGCTGTCTGGAGCTGGTTCATTGTTATTAGGTTATAGTCTGATCTAGCCAAAAATGACAAGCTTCAGAGACTGCCCTTGTTTGTCTAAGAGCCCCACGATATCAGACATTTGTTGTCAGGTCCATGAGATTTGATGCACAGTACACAGGAGATTGTAGTGCCATCTTCAAGCATCCTCAAGCAAGGTTAGATGAAATGAGTTGAAACTGAATATGTTGGTAATTTAATGATAGCGTTTGCAATGATATACAGTATTATTCAAGGAACACAGTGTCCTAGAATTTTTTTTCTCCAGGGAGGGCACCTAGAAGGGAACAATAAAGCCGCACGCTGTGTATGCTGCAGCAAATTGTAGGTCTGGTAAAACTGTGCTAACAGTGGGAAGGCCATACAGTGGAATTCCAGCCAAGATCTAACTAAGCTTAAAATGGCTCCCACCCACCTTCCAACTCCTATATTAACTACCCTATAAAAGGAAGATACTTATACTTGCATATTCTCAGGGCGCTTAGGTGTGGTCACGTGATCTCCCCAGCAGCCCGGCTTCAGGGGAGAGGAGAGAGCACCGACAACGGATGGAATGCCTGGGTGGATATGTCACCAATAGGCTTACTATCTGTTGCTGGATATCCCTCCTCTTCTCTGAAGCTGGCTGCTGGTAGCTGATCACATGACCGAACTGGAGCACCCTGGATATAGGTAAGTATAAGCATCTTCCTTTTACAGGGTAGTTAGTATAGGATTCAGGAAGGAGGTGGGAGGGGGGATTTAAGCTTAGTTGGAGCTAGACTGGAATTCCACTTAAAAATTGAGCCTAAAAAATAACATATGCCACAGTCCTTGATCCCAAGTTCCTTATGCACATGGACCTATGAGTACCTGTATAGTGTAAAAACAGGCATATTTCTGCATCCAGGAAGCTTAAATGTGGACTAGATTGGCTGTGCATGGGTATACAGTACTTGTGTAATCCCATGTATGGCAAATGAACGAATGCTCTGAAAGCAGAATTCTAAATTCAGGCAACAAATGTTGTATGCTATATGTGGGCTTACTCAAGTACCGCCCTATACCCAAATACAGCTACTCGCAGCCATTCATGTCTGTGGGCGGCTGTATGCAGCACCTGGACTTCCTGGGCATACAACATAATATGTCATACACACCCGTGAGAATGAAGCCAAATAGTTCAATAGTTTGTATGAGCAGTAAAAACACATGAGAGCAGTGGCACTAAACCAAAAAGAGTCCTGGGGAGCCTGGCTTATCACCTCCTACACGGTTCATCCATATGTGTTGTTCACATCGTCAAACACTTCCTCCTAGCCAATGCAACCAAACATAGTTCTCCTCTTGCTACTGCACTGTCCTGTCAATGGTGGAGAGACACAGGAGAATCCCCCTGGCTATGTGACTCCAGTACCTAAAAGTAGCTGCTAGTCTGGACACTCTGGGAAAGGTTTAGCCCTTGTACACACGGTCCGAGAATCTGTCGGAATGAGTCTTATCGGACTGTGTCGTCAGATAATCCGACTGTGTGTGGTATGCATCAGACTGATTCCGTCCGAATCTCCGTCCGACCCAATTTTCCAACATGTTGGAAATATTTCTCGACCAACTGGGCCGGACGGACCTAATCCGATCATGTGTAGAGCATTTTGACCGGACCAAGTGCCACGCATGCTCAGATCAAATTCCTACATCAAAGCTATTGCCTACTAGCCTGAATGTAGTCCCATCGTAACGAAATTACGTCATCACGTTCTGAAAGATCTGATTTTTCGCCAACTTGGCCCGACCGTGTGTATGCAACAGTTTCGGACACAATCCGTCGGACTAAATCCGACGGGCAAAATCTGACGGATTTGGTTGCCAAAATCTCCGACCGTGTGTACTTGGGCTAAGACCCCCCCCCCCCCCCCCCATACTGTGCTTTAAAAAAGTATTCATATCCCTTGCAATTTTCCACATTTTGTTATGTTATAACCAAAACAACTAATATATTTTATTGGAATTTTATGTGATAGACCAACACAAAGTGGCACATAATTGTGAAGTGGAAGGACAATGATAAATTATTTTAAAAATATTTTACACATAAATATGTGAAAAGTGTGGCATGCATTTGTATTCAGCTCCCCTGAGTAAATACTTTATAGAACCACCTTTTTCTGCAATTACAGCTGCAAGTCTTTTACAGCTACAAGCTTTGTACATCTAGAGAGCAACATTTTTGCACATTCTTCTTTGCAAAATAGCTCAAGCTCTGTCAGATTGGATGAAGAGTGTCTGTGAACAGTAATTTTTAAGTCTTGGCACAGATTCTCAATTGGATTTAGGTCTGGACTTTGACTGGGCCAGTCACATGAATATACTTTGATTTAAACCATTCCATTATAGCTCTGGCTGTATGTTTAGGGTCGCTGTCCTGCTGAAAGGTGAATCTTTACCCCAGTCTCAAGTCTTTTGCAGACTCTACTGCGGACTTTCCGCCAATAAATGTTGGCTAGCAGGTTCTCAAATTTTCCGGCAACAAATATTTGCTCTATCGGACTTTCTGATCGCGTGTACACAAGTCCGTTGGACAAAAGTCCACGCATGCTCGGAATCAAGTACAAGCCAGAGATATAACTAGCGTTCTTAATGGAGATATCACATGCGTCTTGTACGTCACTGCGTTCGTAATTGTTGGCAAATATTTGTGTGGCTCTGTGTATGCAAGACAAGTTGGAGCCAACACAAAGTCTGATCGTGTATACAGGGCATAACAGTTTTTCTTTAAAGTGGGGTACCCCCTAAAAAAAAAAAATTAAAAGTCAGCAGCTACAAATACTGCAGCTGCTGGCTTTTAATAATCGGACACTTACCTGTCCCGGGTTCCAGCGATGCGGGGGAACGAAGCCCCCCCCTCGCTCCCCGCTCCGCTCGCGGCACCGTCATGCATACTGTGGGCACCCGGCTGTGGCTTCACAGCCGGGCACCCACTGCGCATGCGCGAGCGGCGCAGGGCGCCGTGATATGCCGTACAGTCACCTGGGACACGTGACAGGTCCCAGGTGAATGTGCGGCGCGAGGGGAAGTGATGTCACCAGCCCGGGCAATGAAGAAGGCAGACTACGAGGGACCCCCTAGCAACCGGTATTTAGAGGTGAGTAAAAATTTTTTTTTTTGCCAATTATTTATTTTTGATTTTTTTTAAGATTTTTAAGTAGTTTTATTTTTTGGGGGGCAACTCCACTTTAAGTTTGCCCTGTATTTGGCTCCATCTATCTTCCCATCAACTCTGACTAGCTTCCCTGTCCCTGCCAAAGAAAAGCATCCCCACAACATGATACTGTCACCGTCATATTTAACGGTGGGAATGGTGTGTTCAGGTGTGTTAGTTTTGCTTTTAGGCATAAAAAGTCAAATTTTGGTCTTATCTGACCAGACCCCCTTCTTCTACATGTTTGCTGTGTCCCCCACATGGCTTCTTGTAAACTGCAAACAGGACATCTAATGGCTTTCTTCCTGCCACTCTTCCATGAAGACCAGATTTATGGAGTGCATGACTGATAGTTGTCCTGTGGACAGATTCTCCTATCTGAGCTGTGGATCTCTGCAGCTCCTCCAGAGTTACCACTGGCCTCTTGGCTGCTTCTCTGATTAATGCTCTCCTTGCCCGGCCTGTCAGTTTAGGGGGAAGGCCATGTCTTGCAGTTGTGCCATACTCTGTCCATTTTTGGATGATGGATTGAACAGTGCTCTATGAAACGTTCAAAGCTTGGGATATTTTTTTATAACCTAAATCTGGTTTAAAATCCACAACTTTATCCCTGACCTGTCTGGTGTGTTCCTTGGCCTTCATGTGGCTTTTTGTTCACTAAGGTTCTCTAACAAACTTCTGAGGGCTTCACAAAACAGCTGTGTTTATACTGTGACTAAATTATACACAGGTGGACTCTATGTATTAATTACCGTAGGTGACTTTGGAAGGCAATTGGTTCCACTAGATTTGAGTTAGGAGTATCAAAGTAAAGGGGGCTGAATACAAATGCACAACACACTTTTCAGATATGTATTTGTAAAAACAATTTGAAAACCATTGATCATTTTCCTTTCACTTCACAATTATGTGCCACTTTGTGTTGGTTTATCACATAAAAACCTAATAAAATACATTTATATTTTTGAAACATGACAAAATGTGGAAAATTTCAAGGGGTATGAATACTGTTTCAAGGCACTGTATGCCGCCCTTTATCTATGCCCCTGTGGTAACAGAAAACACAAGAAAGCTGCATTATTTTCTTATGAGAATATCCCTTTTTTGAGTGAAGCGATATGGACTGTCAGCAGAAAGCATAGTGTTTCAGTGTTTCTAGACATCGCTTGTCCAGTTTGAAATCAGTGAACACATATCTGTGCATCCAATAAACTGAATTATGGGACGTATAGTTCTCCTTCAGACTATTACTATGCAATTATGTACCCTAAGACTACACATCCCAGGGATCTTCGCGGTGACATCAAGGTTGCTGGGAGTGACCATAAAAGGAGCGAGAAGCCCACGCAGAAGTCTCTTCCTCCTGGGCCTGATGCGGGACAGGCCTCTCTGTGTAACAGGGAGAGAGGGGTTGTGGCCTACCAGGCGAGGCCTAAGGGGCCTAGTCCTGTGATTTGCTGTCAGACATCCTGTCGATAACCTCACTTGGATCGGCCGCCTGTCAGTGTGGGTGAATGGGGCAAGTTCGGAAGACCGAGACAGCAGATCCACTAACCGAGTGCTGCTACACGTATTCCTGTCCAGAAAACCTCGGATCAATTTGGTCGTGAGAGGGAAAATTGCTCGACCCTTTATCTATTCATTGCCACTATTACAGAACACTGTGCACAGACATCTTTACCCCAAGAACACTCTGCTGCATTGCTTGAACACTGTGCTCAGACGCCTTAGATCTGCACCACTGAGAACCTATTGCTTTAGTTACAACCAAACAGTTAGCAAGCTCCAACTAGCTAGCGAAGGACATCAGCTCTGCAATGTGGAACACTTTTGCCATTACTCAAAGGATAGCATAGGCTGGCTAGATTACATTTTTTTCAAAGTAGCCACATAAGTAGTTAACTGAAAAATCCATCTAGGAGGGGAATTCGGATCTAAGTATAGTGTACATATATGTATATAATATTGTTGTTATTGTTTAATAAGTTCCTCTATTTGGCTCAAGTAAATTATTTCATAACCTAATATTACTGAGTTGTTCAAACCTTGCTGCACAGTGTTACAAGAATGTCTGAACCCTGAGTGTCAGGTGGATTGTAAGGTTAACTTGGTCACGGCCGTGCAGATGAGCAGGTAATTTCAGCAGTCCACAAGGGGGCAGTGCTACATGAGTCTCATACTTTTTATCAGCTTTATCTTTGTATTTAAACATGTGTACTTCTGAAGAATATAATTATCGATCCTTTGTTGCTGGGCCAAGCAAATTGACCTTGATACCAGGTTATATTATTTATACTGTGAATTCTCAGGTCTGTCCTGGGAAGCTTTCATATATGTGACAGCTTCCAGTATAGTGCTGTATCCTCTGCCTAATTTAGCTATTGGCTGGGAGATTCCTTGGCCAAAAGCTAAATGCAGTGCCATCTTTTCACATGGGCATGCTGGGCAGTTGCCTGGGGGCCCCACCCGCCCAGCGACTCCAGCCAAGCATCGCTCACAGCCCTCAAAAAAGAGTGTGGGCTGCCTGGGAGTGGCGGGCGAGCCCCAGCGGCTGCCTGGGTTTGTTGGAGCTATTGTAGGTGAAGGGAGAATAGAGCCACCGCCGCCTGGTTAATTAGAGTGCAGGGAACATAACAGCTTTCATTTCAATAACTGTGTGTTCCCCGCCGCACACCATAATTTACAGCCCCTCCCCCTTGTCCAGGCACTTTGATAGACAGATCACCCATTCCAGGATTGGACGGGTGATCTGTTTATCAAAGTGCCCGGATAAAGGGGGGGTTGTATATGACGGCACGCGGTGGGGAACACACAGCTATTGAAATGAAAGCTGTTATGTTCCCCGTGCTTTGATCTAACAGGCAGCTGTCCTCTCCCTTCTCCTACACAGGTAGGCTGCATTGGGGACACACCTGCATTGGGGACACAGCTGCAATGGGGACACAGGCTGCATTGGGTACACATAGCTGCAATGGGGACACAGGGCTGCAATGGGGACACAGGGCTGCATTGGGGACACAGGGCTGCATTGGGGACACATAGTTGAAATGGGGACACAGGCTGCAATGGGGACACAGGCTGCATTGGAGACATATATAAAGTTGTTAATATCTATATGGTTATTCTGGTCCTGGGGCACTGTTTTTTTCATTTTTTTTTATATTTCACAGGTCCTAGGGTACTGTTTTTTTTATTACCTTTGCCAGCTCCTTGTTTAAACAATTATTTTGTTGGAAGTACCAATAAATATAGCCTTATTGATAATTTGCATTTTTATTCTCATGCATGATTGTGTAGACAGGGCCCAAGTGCACTGTATTGCCCTGGGGCCTATAATGCTCTTAAGATGGCACTGGCTAAATGTAAACAAAAGGGCCAAAGATACAGCTGATGTGATTACCCAAATAGGGGCAAGGCCCATACACAGGGCCGTCTTTAATATTGATTGGACCCTGCGCAAAAATGTTCTTAGCCCCCCCCCCCCCCCCTCCCCCATGCAATTTCGCTCTCCACCTGCTCTGAGACATACAATAAATAGCAGCTAGACTTAAAATCAGTTTACTGTATCAGTTCAGGCAGCAATTTTAATTGGTTGCCAGAGGTTACAGCATATCATTACTGCTTACTGACTGGTTGCTAGAGGTTACAGCACTCCTTAAGGCTCACTGATTAGTTGCTAGAGGTTACAGCACATTTCTGCTTGTTGATTGGCTGCTAGAGATTACTGTACAGTAATACTGCTCACTGGTTGCGATAGGTTACAGCACATCATCTCCTCACTGCAGGGGGGCATCATATACCTATGAATGCTGCCTTTATTTACATATCAATGCCGTTGGCCTCAGCTATTTACATATGCATGTGACTGCTATTTACATATGAATGCCAGTATTTACATGTAAACACAGGTCTGCGGGGCGTGGTCGGATGCGGGCGGATCCGAGAGTGAGTGAGTGAGAGAATGTGAACGCTGGACGTCCGGATTTAGTCTCCCCTCACTCCCCCTCCATGCGAAAGAAAAAAAAAAACCAGCCTCTTTGTAGAGTCGGTATCTAGCCGAGCCCGGTGCAGCCTAATGTAGCGGCCCTAGTCCCCTCACTTTGAGTCCGTGGAGATCACCACGCTGAACGCCGAACGCTGTAGAGCTCGGCGATACTAGCGGGTGCTCTCGCGGGAGTTCCTGTATCAGCGCAAGTCCAGGACCTTATCTACTAGCATTGTGGCATCGGGAGAGAGCCGAACGAGCCAGCGGGAAGCCCAAAGGAATCTTCTCAAACAGAGTCGGGACACCGCGAGACCGGCTACAGCAACCCGGCGGTGCGTACCGCGAAGATCCTGGTGGTGGCCTGTGGATACTTGCGAAGAAGCCTATGGCATCTACCTAGGCTAAGGGTAAATCGGAAGCGAGCCGGGGGGCGCTGAAGCCGGTTGCTGGCATTTAAATGATCATATAGATGTCTAATATAACGGTTTAGTAGCCATTACCCCACTAAACTCCCCTGCTGGGAGGTATAGGTTGCTGGCTTCTTGGTGCCACTGAGGCTTTTTGAACGGCCCAACGATCCTGCTTCCAGGAGGGACTTGGGGAAAGCCCTCTCTCCCCTCTTCTTTTTTTTTTTTTTTTTATATGGCTGTATGGGGGTGTTTTTAGTGCGATGAACTGTGCGATGAACTGTGTTAACTACTTTCGCAAATTCAATACAGTGCTAAGCATCAGATAAATTGTCGATTGAACAACCTCCTCCCCCCTGCTTACATGGTCAGCTTGTATGGTCAGCCTGTTGCCCTTTTGATCTGAGGCCACTGCAGAATTCTGGCTATTCCGTACGGATTTATACCATACTATACTATATTATACTTACACTAACCTTTTCTTCTTTTTGGGAGTAACTTTGTTGCAACTTAGTAATTCCACTATTACTCCTATAATATAATATATCCTAGGTAAGGTCTATTGTGATCTATTACTCCTAGCTGCCTGCTATGCTTAGCAAGCGGGCTAACGAGGATGGGCTGATGGGCGACGGGATTCAAAAAACCCGGGCAGCTAAAGAAAAAGCAAACCAGGCATCTGCTACAGCGGCAGCAAAACTGGAACGCTTCGCTCATGCAATCTCTCCTACCAGAAAGGGGCCCCACCAGACAGCAGGGCAGCCAAGGTCGCAGGGGGGTACCTCAGAAAGGAGAAGTATTACTCAATTAACATCTAACCCAAGCCGATCACCTAGTGGTAGCAAGACGCATGACGCTGCTATAGCAGCAAGTAAGATAGTGCATAACGCAATAACCCCATTGGAATCTCCTCTGACAGAGGATGGTGAACCTACACTGCGGGACATATTGCAAGCGGTTAACGAATGCAAGGTGTCTATAGGCGGCCTTGACAATCAGTTAAGCAGCATTAAAACTGAACTGCACTCCATGGGCCAATTACTGAGCAACACAATGGAACGAACCACGGCCCTGGAAGGAAGAATAAGCACGATTGAGGATGATTTTTCCCCATTACAGCAAAAAATAATTGGGTTACAGAAACAAATGGCCATACAGACAGCGAAATTAGATGCGATGGAAAATAGGAACCGTAGGAATAACGTTCGTCTGATTGGCCTACCAGAGGGAAGTGAGGGGCCTAACCCTATAAACTTTCTGGAAAATTGGTTCAGGGAACTTCTGGGCGACACCTCCTTTACTACCCTTTTCGCCATTGAACGGGCCCATAGAGTTCCCATAGGCATGCACCCACCAGAGGGCCGTACTAGGCCCCTGATACTGAGACTGGTGAATTATAACGACCGGACTATTTTGCTACGAAAGACCAGGGAATTGAACGATGTCTTCTATAAGGGATCCAGGGTCTCGTTCTACCCAGACTTCTCACCAGACCTACAGAAACAGAGAGCCGAGTTTGTCCCCACTAAGCGAACTCTCCAAAAATACAAGATAAAGTATGCTCTGCTGTACCCTGCCCGGCTGCGTATAACTGCCCTGGGCTCAACTTTCTTTTTTGGCACTCCAGAGGAGGTGGAAAAGTGGCTGGAGGAACACAAAAAGGATCTCTAGCCACTTTCTCCATCACCGGACCCGGGGGCCCGGCTTCTGGGGGGCCCTTCTTCCTTGGGGGGGTGGAGGGGAGCGTGACTGTTATCCTTCTTCTTTTCTTTTTTTTTTTTTTTGCATTGCATAGTATCTGCACGAGAAATAATCTCATTCACTAGTAATGTTGATTGTCCACTATGATAGCTAGAGTTAGCGTGAGGCACGATACTACAAGGCTACCTAGCACCTATTAAAGAGGGGTGAGCTAGGGTGTTGGTAGGAATAGAATAATACAATATAAATATCACTATAAACGTCACATAATCAAATCTTGGAGAGGCCGGTATTGAATATCCTCGGCCTTTTTTTTTTTTTTTTGCATGGTATAATATCGTAGGACACTTGCACTTGAAAGAACCTTATTTACTAGAAATGTGGAATGTTTATTATATTATTATGGCGATATGAGGTATGTTATTATAAGGTCACTTTTCACTGGGTAGTAAAGTGGGGAGTGTCAGGGGGAGGGTAGGAAGGGTACAATATAGTATAAATACTATCAAAACGTTTAGTAGTTAAGCATTGAGGGGGCTGGTATTGAATATCTCCCGCCCCTCCCCCCCCCCCTCTCTCCCCCCCCCCTTTTTTTTTTTTTTTTTTTTTTTTTCCTTTCCCTCTCCATGGTATAATATCGCAGGACACTTGCACTTGAAATAACCCTATTCACTAGTAATGTGGAATGTTTATTATTATTAGTATGGCGATACGAGGTATGTTACTATAAGGTCACTTTTCATTGGGTAGTAAAGTGGGGAGAGCCAGGGGGAGGGTAGGAAGGGCACAATATAGTATAAATATCATTAGGAATGTTTAATAGTTAAGCATTGAGGGGGCCGATATTGAATATCTTCCCCCCCTCCCCCCCCCTCTCTCCCTCTTTTTTTTTTATTTATTTATTTTTTTTTTTTTGAGAAGGTGGCGGGTCACCGCAGACCAGCTTGGGCATATGCCGCATTGAAAGTGGAGAGCTCGAGGAGTGAAGGGCCCCCAGCTAATTTGGGAGAGAGGGGGGAGTGGGGGGGGTGTGGAGATGGACGTCCAGGGTGTTGGAGAATATGGTAAATCGGGCCACAATAGTGACCCCTAGGGGTTGCCCAGCTGGGCTGGGGGGGGTGGGGGGGGGAGGAGAGGGGGGGGTGATGGGGTGGGTAGCAGGGCTAAGGGGGGCACCTCGGGCACGCATAGCTGGTACAATGGAATCGGGGGGGGCGGGGCGGTGGGCCCGTCGTGGGAGGGCGGGCCTCCTCCTCTCCCTCCTCCTTTCCCCCGCCCGGCTTAGAAAATAGCAACATCTATGGGTAGTGTACACATTATATCATGGAATGTGAGGGGGCTGGGAGATCCAAAAAAGAGGGCAGCAGTCTTGCTGGAAACAGCAAGGGGAGGTCCCGGCCTGCTCTTTTTTCAAGAGACACATCTTACCCCTAGCACAGCCCCACTGTTAAGGAACCGGAAGTTTTCGGCATATTACCACTCCTTTTACACATCCTACTCTAGAGGGGTGAGTGTTCTTGTTAAAAGGGGTACGCATTTTCTGCGTAAGGAGTCCTCTATTGACAAAGAGGGAAGATTTGTTTTTCTATATGGCCTGCTGAGCGGGAGACAATGTATCTTAGCCAATATTTATATACCCCCTCCTTTCAAACTGGAGGTAATGATTAAACTGATGGCGTTCTGCTTAGACAAGCCAGATGTCCCATGGATAGTAGTAGGCGATTTTAATGAAACGCTGGACTCACATATGGATAGATTTCCGGCTCCAGCGGTGACCAAAATAGGGCGCTTGCAGGGCTTTGCCTCCGAAATAGGGTTAAATGATCTATGGCGAACACGTCACCCTCAAGCAAGACAGTATTCTTGCTTCTCCAGTACCTATTGCACATTATCAAGAATCGACATGGTGCTGGGTAATAAAGAAGCTGCGGAGGTGGTCCAGGAGATAGAATACGGAGCAAGGGGGGTTTCAGATCATTCCCCCTTGTCCATGACACTGTCTTTGGGTGCTAGACCAGGTCCAAGGGAGTGGAGGATAAACCCGGGTTGGCTGGCATTAATGGGTGGCCCAAGTCCCCACCAGGATAAGATAGGGGAATTTCTTCAAATAAATAGGGGCTCTGCCCCTTTGGATGTAGTCTGGGATTCCCTAAAAGCCTACATCAGGGGCACATTAATACAACAAGTCGCAACTATTAAGAGGAAAGCTCGAGAACAGGACCTAGCAATGAGAAATAAGGTCGCCCAGGCAGAGCAAGCTTATATAGTAGCTCCATCGACTGCAAGCCAGCGGGATTGGTTGGCTAGTCAACAAGTCTATAAAATAGCTCTTCTAAAAAAAGCAGAGAATAGACGGATATTTCAGCGCCAGCATTACTTTGGCGAAGGAGAGAGGGTAGGTAGAACCCTCTCCCTCCTGGCTCAAACTAATGGCGCGCCAACAGTAGCCCAGGCAATTAAGTCCCCTACAGGCGATCTTGTCACCAGCCCCCCCGCGATTATGAGGGTACTCCATGACTACTATAAAAATTTATACAAATCCGTCATCCAGGGACAAGGTAACTCAGCTACCGATTTTTTACTTCGGACAGTAATACCAACTTTATCAATGGACGACAAACTATCCCTCGAGCTACCACTTACGCTGGAAGAATTAAAAAATGCGGTAGCTGCAATGCCCAACGATAAATCTCCAGGGCCAGATGGCCTCCCTGTAGAAATTTACAAACGTTACGGGGATGTGCTACTTCCGGAACTCCTGGGGACATTGAATTACGCATTGGAGACGGGGGAACTCCCCGCCTCGATGCGGGAGGCCAATATTATCTTAATCTTGAAGGAGGGGAAGGACTGCCAGGAAGTTCCATCATACCGCCCGATATCCCTGCTATGCTCGGATATCAAAATACTAGCCAAAGCATTAGCAATTCGGCTAAATACATATATCCATAAACTCATACACCCAGACCAGTCGGGCTTTATCCCGGGCAGGGCAACCAGTGCTAATATTAGAAGAGTCTTCCTTAACGTTCAAATACCCAGAGATAATGAGGGGGCGGGGGCTATTTTAGCACTGGACGCTACTAGGGCCTTTGACAGTTTGGAATGGGGCTATCTGTGGAGGGTCCTGGAGAGGTTCGGATTCGGCCCCTTATTTATCCAGTGGATAAAATTAATGTACAATAAACCCAGGGCCAAAATTAAGATGGGTACTGAAGTCTCTGAACTATTCCAACTGGAGAGAGGTACAAGGCAGGGGTGCCCGTTGTCCCCCCTCCTTTTTGTGCTGGCTATGGAGCCTTTGGCGGCTCTGGTAAGATCTTCCCCGGACATACAGGGATTTCGGCGGGGTAGTGATGAGGAAAAAATTGCCCTATTCGCGGACGATGTCCTATTTTTTATCGGCGACGTGGACTCTACCCTGAATAGAGTGATCCACCTGATGGGCGAGTTTGGTCAACAATCAGGCTTAGAGATCAACTGGGGCAAATCAGCCCTTCTGCCACTGTCCAGGCATGGGGAACAGGGGGTGCCCTCAACGATAGTAGGCCTGGAGACGGTGACCAAGCTGAAGTATCTGGGTATCTGGATATCTGGGGATGTAAGCCAATATGCCAACGAGAACTTAGCACCACTACTGCTGAAAATGAAGATGAAACTTAATAGGTGGTGCGGCCTCCCTCTCTCGGTGGCGGGACGCTGCAGCCTAGTAAAAATGCTTTGGCAACCCCAAATACTTTACATTTTACATAATTCTCCAATTTGGATTAACCAGAAATGGTTCCAAACCATGGACTCGCTCATCCGGGAACTAATCTGGAAAAAGGGGCATGCTCGGATAGGGTTGCATACGCTGCAGCTCCCCGTCGCGGAGGGAGGGCTGGCCATTCCCCACCTGGGTGCATACTTCCTGGCCGCCCAACTTCAGCATTTAGCATGGGCAGGGTTTCAAGAGGGGGGGCCTATTAACCATAAGTTGATGATGCTGGGAGCACCTCATAAATTGGTACCCGAAGCCCTGGAGGCTAACTCCTTTTTTTATAGATGCCCTACTAATATTCTAATGAGGAAGGTATGGCAGCAAGCAAAGCAAAAGCTAGGTTATGCGGGTGTAACTACTTATACCCCTCTATGGCGCAATTGCCATCTGCCCGAACTAAATAAGGTAGATAGAGCTCCGGAATGGGATAGCCAGGGGATTAACAGAATAGTGCATCTCTACGAGGGGAACGTAATGAAACCTTTTGAAACGATCAGACAGGAATTTAATGTCCCTAATAGGTCGTTCTATAAATATTTGCAGTTGAGACATGCAATTCAAGCCCAATACGGGTCATTCGCTATCGAACGCACTGAAATCCCTCAGCTCCAGGCCCTTATAGATCATAGGCATGTAAAAGGCCAGATTTCGAGGCTATATACAAAGCTTAGAGGCAGCTTTTTGAAAGGGGAAGGCCCAGCCAAGAGTAGGCAGGGTTGGATAGGGGACGTTGGCCCGATATCTCGGGAACAATGGGCTAAAACGCTCGAACAGGGGCATTTGGCCTCTATATCTCCATCTCAGCAAGTGTCCCATTTGTTCCTTATATACCGGGCATACTACACCCCCCAGAAGCTATGGAAAATGGGCAGGAAACCTAGGGATGAATGTCCTAGATGTGGGGCACCGGGTGATCTCTTCCACATGGTATGGAAATGCCCAAAACTGTATAGCTACTGGCTAGAAATAGTTCTTAAAATAAACAGAGCTTTCAAGACCACTCTGAAACCCGAGGCCAGGGCCTGTCTACTGGGGATATTTGAAGAGACAAATATTCCGTCGCCGATTAAGCCATCTGTCTTGAAGTGCCTATATCAAGCCAGGCGACTGATAGCAATTAACTGGCAAGCTAAAAATCCCCCGGATATTGGACATTGGGTTAATGCAATTAACTCTTTAATATGGTGCGAGAGAGCAATGCTTATAAAGCTAAATAATTTAAGAAAATTTGAGATATTATGGTATCCTTGGCTGAGCGACATGGGGTTCCCTTTGGAGTGAGGCCAACACAAGAATGGTTTAGTACCCGCTGGCTGGGGGGTAGGGAGGAGCATCTTCCCTCCCCCCTTAGGTGGACTCTTTTAAGGGTGGATTTTTCTACCCCTTTTTTTAAACGGTTATAGCTATCTGGTTATGACTGGGGCGGTTGCTGCCGGCGCTGCGTGCTCGAGGTGGGGCTAGGGTTGGGAGGGAGGCTCGGGGGGAATAGGGGGGGGGGAGGCGTATTGAGGGGAGGTACTAATGAGTAGCCGTGGTACGGCAGTCTTAGCGTATTAATTTGCTTGATATGTAACCTGTCTCTTTTTTCCCTTTCTATACAATATAATACCGCTATCTATGTGCGGAAAACTCTTAATAAAAAGCATTTCAATTAAAGAAGGGTAGGAGGAGGGAAAGAGAAGGAGAGTAAGATAGGAAAGAAGGGAAAAGAAAGGATAGGGAAGGGAAACGAAAAAAAAGAGAGAAAAAGAAGGGAAAAAGAGGAAAAAGGAGGCGTATGTTGGTATAGAGCGGGGGAGGGGGGGTTTCGTCTCCCACCCCATAACACAACTTTTAGTTGGGGCGTTGAGGTGTGGGGTCGATGCCACCACCCCTCGCCTATTACTAGCAATATACTCACCATTTAAGCTCAAACGTGATTGAAGTTATGTCTACGTTTTACTCAACTGCATTATATCCTATACCCCAGAATATATTAGGCTATGCTACCCTGCCTTTTTTAACTTGTTTCTTTGTATATGTGGAAACCTCAATAAAAATCATTGCAATTGAAAGAAAAAAGACGAGCTACAATGATGTGATGTGAAGACGAGGAAAACTAAAATGAACGCTAAGTTGATTGGCGCCTCGCAGATGAATTCGCTGAAGTAGCCCAAAAAAAAAAAAAAAAAAAAAAAAAACACAGGTCTGCAGGTGAGTCATCTGTACACAACAATAGGGCAGAGCTGGGCAGCATTAGTAGCAGCACAGGACTAAAACTTCAAGGGAATGTAAACTGGGATAGTTGGCAAGTATGAGGCAGCTGCTTTGGGCCCCACAACAATGACAGGGCCCTGGGCAGCTGCCCCTTTTGCCCTGCCTTAATGATGGCCCTGCCCATACGTGGGAAATGATCTGTTACTAGGTGGGCTGAGCCTGAGAGACTAACTCCCTATCAGATGACTTCACTTTTGTCACGTGCACAGCAGTGAGACTTGATGGGGGACAGATAGCTCAGATCAGAGCCGCTGTGCTAACAATACAATGTTAGTACAGCAACCTCCCCCGTTGTTCCTTTGTTCTGACATAAACTAAAGATAGGTAAGCTGCAATATATTACAATTTTGGTTTTAGGTTTTATACCGCTTAAAGTGTGGTACAAGTTTTTATTGCTTTTCACAGAGATCACAATATTGACCGTGATGATGCCTTCATCTGTTTTTCTTTACAGAAGGACAGACAAGTTGATCAATAGATCGATTTGTGTACAAATAGCCCATACAGGGATTGAAATTTGATAAAAAGAAGGGAAGGGGATAAAAAATGGGCAACGGGACTTTATATGAAACAAATTACTTAGGGTGTTCTTACTAACAACAGCTCTATTTGTTGCCTTTCACCAGTTCTTTTTGGGTTCATTCCCATGAGTGTTAATTGGCCCCAATGATTCCCATCCACAAGAGCCCTTCAACCTATCTCTATGGCCCGTTTGCCAGTCCAGGATGTCACCCCAGCTCCCGGGGAGGCTATTATACCCCTCCCAGCGCTTTTTATGTACACTACTACTACCATTCATTATATATCCTATCCGTCATCCATAGGTAAGAGTGGCTAGGACCATTGTTATGCTCCCCCTCTTTGCCTATGTATATAATTAATTACCATTGATTATTATTGTAACATGATTTATCACAAGTGTTCCAATATACAGCTGCTCCTGATGAGTGGAGACAATCCACGAAACGCGTTGAGATTTTCACCAATGGATGCCATGCCCCGGCGGCCTTGATTCTATTATGGGTTTGATTTATTTCAATCATCAATTCAATTTATTGGTTATTACTATATACACACTTTGGAATGTACTGCCAGTTTAGTGTTTACTATGTCATGTTCATTATTATCATTGTATCATGAATTTTATTGGACTATGCGACAATTATACTTATTATATTATTTAATTCTATATATCATATATCTGATTATTATCAATATACCCACTGTACTACCTCTTGATGTGTTTCCAATAAATTAGTAATTTGATATATTATATTGATTGAATTAATTCACCCTAAGTAATTTGTTTCATATAAAGTCCCGTTGCCCATTTTTTATCCGCTTCCCTTCTTTTTATCAAATATCGGGGATGGAGTCTTGTGTACTGGATGGTCACGGCTCATATAAAGTCCCACTTGTTCTCGCTTTTATTTTCATTTCTTCTAAAACAAATTAGGGATGGAAACAATTTACTTTTTTATCTTGATTTATCTCTTGGCCAACTGTGGGCTTGACATCCATTATAGCCAGTAACTATATATGCTTTATTGCCAACATTCCTGTGTTTACATTTTAGGTTATCCATCATTCGCTGGGGGGAGGGCTTTTTGCCCAATCCCGGGAGCTCCGACGTGCACCGCGGCTATCCTCCACCCCCCTGGTTAGGTTGCTATGGGGATGGTGGCCTGCCATCGCTGCACGTCGACACCACGCCCACACGCCGTATGTCCGGCGTCATGATGTGATGCCGCACGGCGGACGTTGTTTGTTTTTCCAACCATGTCCAAACACGTGGGACGCTGGGCTCCCCTATATGAGCGCTAGTCGCTCAGACGTGGATGCCTCTACCCCGCGGATATGGACACAGTTTAGCGTGATGTTGGTGTACATCCTTGATGGTGCTGCGGACTCTTCTCTCTACACTATTTCGTTTTCACAGTGTAAATTCTGGCTTAATCTGCCCTTACACCTATTTTTACTCCTCTAATAGACACTGTTCCGTGTAATCCCAGGTAAAATTAACTTTGGGGTTAGGCTTTTTTGGGTGATTTATGGTGGTGTGTCACTTTTCTGGTTTCACTTCATTGCACCATTTGCACATCTTTCTTGCTTCCCTTGTGGTGAATATTCCGGTTTAATCCGGAATCCCCCACTCACTTCCTTCCCTTTTATTACCTGTCTAATCAGGCACTAACAACAGCTCTATTTGTTGCCTTTCACCAGTTCTTTTTGGGTTCATTGCCATGAGTGTTAATTGGCCGAATGATTCCCATCCACAAGAGCCCTTCAACCTATCTCTATGGCCCGTTTGCCAGTCCAGGATGTCACCCCAGCTCCCGGGGAGGCTATTATACCCCTCCCAGTGCTTTTTATGTACACTACTACTACCATTCATTATATATCCTATCCGTCATCCATAGGTAAGAGTGGCTAGGACCATTGTTATGCTCCCCCTCTTTGCCTATGTATATAATCAATTACCATTGATTATTATTGTAACATATGATTTATCACAGGTGTTCCAATATACAGCTGCTCCTGATGAGTGGAGACAATCCACGAAACGCGTCAAGCTTTTCACCAATGGATGCCATGCCCCGGCGGCCATGATTCTATTATGGGTTTGATTTATTTCAATCATCAATTCAATTTATTGGTTATTACTATATACACACTTTGGAATGTACTGCCAGTTTAGTGTTTACTATGTCATGTTCATTATTATCATTGTATCATGAATTTTATTGGACTATGCGACAATTATACTTATTATATTATTTAATTCTATATATCATATATCTGATTATTATCAATATACCCACTGTACTACCTCTTGATGTGTTTCCAATAAATTAGTAATTTGATATATTATATTGATTGAATTAATTCACCCTAAGTATATTGTTTCATATAAAGTCCCGTTGCCCATTTTTTATCCCCTTCCCTTCTTTTTATCAAATATCGGGGATGGAGTCTTGTGTACTGGATGGTCACGGCTCATATAAAGTCCCACTTGTTCTCGCTTTTATTTTCATTTCTTCTAAAATGGATTGAAATTTGTCCAGTCCCTGCTGAACTGGACGAATATTGATCCATGTATGGCTGGCTTAATATGTGGATGGGGGAATCGTTTTTTTTTTTTTTTAATGAATCATGTATGGCCTGCCTTAGATTTTAAATTGTTGAAAGGAAAAGTCATCACTGGTGCTCGCAGCAACACCTCAGTGCTATGATCACCACTATTACAGGGAATCATTGCTTGTTTTCCTGGTGATTGTAGTTCTATCTATGAAGGGAAAAATATAAATATAAAACAATATAAATTTGTCTCCTCCTCTTGGACACCTCTAAACATCAGCCTACTGTCCCTAATGGTAAATCAGGCTCTGCTAGGAGGATATTGCATGGATCAGTTAGGGCTGGGGCTTAGAGATCTATGTAGGAGTTAGTTATGTATATGCATTCTAGAGATTGGAAACAAAGTTCAGCAATGCCATGATGGTCACCAGGTGTCAGGCTTCTAGTCCTTCACTACTCTATCCAAAGCGCAATAATGGCTGGAGTTCCACGTTAATCATCAAAAAAAAAAAATGCAGAATGACAACATTTGCTAAAGTCCTGAAAGATTTTTTTGGCTACTAAAGAGTTAACTGTTGTCTGCACACTCTACCATTTTACACCGAAACTCTTGTGGCTATTTGTATCTTCCTGGTATTCAGTGAATCTGGTTTCCACTGAGATCTCCTTGAAGCCAAGATCTTTTACACTGAATAAGAGAATGTATGCAGAGGCGGCAACTGTAATCTATCTATTGTGTGGCCTCAGGCATAGATTAAATGCTTGCTGTTGCCTGGATCCCAGAAAGGTGTAGGTGTAAAGAAATTGGCAGACAGACCTAGAAAAGGAGGATTAATATGTTGTAATGCAAAACATTTTCTTCCCGCCTTCCAACAGCAAGAAATGTACTCATACTGTAGGATCGTTAACAGATGGCAAATATTATATATCTATATGAAAAAAAGAAATGTTATTATAGTGTCACTTCACCCAAAACTCATATTTCAGTTTCTGGTGGAAGAAAGAGAGTTAAAGCGGAGGTCCACCCTAAAATGGACATTCCGCTCATCGGATTCCTCCCCCCCTCCGGCGCCACAATTGGCACCTTTCAGGGGGGAGGGGGGTGCAGTTACCTGGATAATCCAGGTAACTGCACCCACTTCCGGGCTAGCTCTCTGCGGAAAGGGGCGTAAATTACGCCCCTTTCCGCAAGTGCCCGCCCCCTTCTGCAAGTGCCCCGCTGCCTGCTGGGAAACACACAGATCCCAGAGGCAGCGGGGACCGTCCTCATTGCGCAGCGCGGCTCGCGCATGCGCAGTAGGGAACCGGGAAATGAAGCCGAAAGGCTCCATTTCCTGATTCCCATACCCAAGATGGCGGCGGCAGCACTCGAGTGTCGATCTAGAGATCGGCTTCGGGTGCCGACATCGCGGGCGCGCTGGACAGGTAAGTTTCACTATTTTAAAAGTCAGCAGCTGCAGTATTTGTAGCTGCTGACTTTAAAAAAAAAAAAAAAAACGCGGAGTCCCGGCGGACTCCCGCTTTAAGCTACCTCCAAATTTTTCACTTCTCCTAAACACCAGAGCTGTAATTTCTGTGCTTCTGGTCCCTTCTGTGCACATTTCTGATAAAAGGGGGTCCAGTTTCCCTTTTGAATTTATTTTTACAGTTGGTTATGCAAAAAGAGTAAAAGACCCCAAGGATGGCAGAAATACCCAAGCTACAAGACTGGTGGGAACATGGCAGAAACTACTGCAGAGAGCACCCTCAACTCAAGTCTTGGAGAGATGTACAAACCCAGCTCACCAGCGTCCCCCTGCATCGGAGGATTATTTTTGGATGGACGGACCTTTTAACAATGATTATAAATTGATTAATATAAATGACAATGATGTGTACAGGAAATGAGTTCATATGTTTATATTACTTACAATGTTACAGGGTAACATTTATTTTGTGCAATTTTTCTTTTGTTGCACTTACCCCTGAAGGGGCCACTGAGAATGTACCCAGGTTTCCCACAATAGTACAGAGGAACAAGTACAGTTACACACACACACACACAGACAATTCAGACTCAGTCTAGAGGAGGTCTTGTTAATATTTATTGTTGAAGAACAGGAGAGGGGTTTGGGGTAACAGGATACTCCAAAATGATCAATAGCAATAACAGGAGGACAAACTTCTTGCAAATCTTCTAATAGCAGCTCTTTCTGGAGGAAACGGGGAATGGCTAGTATATCCAGGATCCTACAGCAGCAGTCCCACAACTAATAGTCCCCAGCGCCACCCCAACATCCACAGGTAGAACCTCAGTGAGAGAGATTACCAGATCCCTCTCCAGACAAGGACTTCAGTGCAGTGCCTTCCAGCAAACATCCACTGGCAACATTTTCCAGGCCTCAGTCCAGCAGCTACTGAGGCTCAGGCTGAATTGCTTGTCTCAGTAAAGCTGCTCCAGATGCAGCAGCCCCAAGAGAACCAGAACCCTCCCTGGAGGGAAAATAACACTCTGTTCAGGCATTTTGCACATTTATCAACCTCCCAGCCACCTTCTGGATGCCTAAATGTTCAACTAATCATTTGAACCCCCCTGCCCTATGCTCTGGAAACTTCTTTCCAAAGCAGGTGCAAGTAATCAAACTCTCAGCTCAGGAAACCCTGAACAGATCAAAACAATAAATCACTGCTCCACTCACTACAATGAAGCCAAAGACTAAATTTACCTGACAGCCTAACTAAAAGAGGGTGTTACACTTTATTGATTAACCAACATAAAAAAAATGGCAAACAAAAACAAATAAATACATATTATATAACACTTATAGGCCAGGTGAAGGGAAATGAAAAGAATAGTAAATATATATATATATTTTTTGGTGCTGTCAAGAGTTTGTAACTGAATCTCTGCAGCACCAAATTACATGATGTCATGGGACACCCAAACAAAGCTATAACTGGAGCTCAACCCAAAAGTGGAAGCTCTGCTTGTTCGCACCCACCCAACCTACACTGCCACATTCTGGATGGGGGAATGGATACCTGTCAAAACCAGATACCTGCTCCCACTTCTGAGTAAGATCACCGCACAACGATGCAGTGATCTACGAAATTTCTGGCCCTCCCCCCCACTTCCTTCTGGGAGACACACAGGTCTCAGAAGACAGCAGAACCATTCAGAAATGCCCAGCATGACTCATATGAATGAAATACTTGTATAGCGCACAATGCGAACTGAATCGCCTCTAGGCGCTGGTACATGCGCAGTAGGAAACAGGCTGTGAATCCACAAGGCTTCACTTCTTGTTTCCCTTAGTAAGGATGCTGGTGCCTGCATCCGAAGTCGGTGGACGAATCGGCTAGGGGTGCCGACATTGCGGGATACCTGGGCAGGTAAGTGTCCTTGCATTAAAAGTCAGCAGCTACAGTATTTGAAGCTAATGACTTTTATTTTTATTTAAAAAGGCTGGAACTCCACTTTAATACATTAAATAATATAACCAGGCACAGCAAGCAATAAAATGTGAAAATCGTGCTAACGATTATATTTAGATAAACAAAACTACAGCAAGAATATTTTAGATAAACAGAGATTGTGCATTCATATACTGTAAATGTGGTAAAAAAAAGCATGAAATGATGGGGTGAACTAATAACTTGTTTTATAATCAGGACTTAAAGGGGTTGTAAACCCTCATGTACTGTAAACCCTCAAAACTTCTGACAGTCACCAGTCCCCCCAGCCCCCCATTTTACTTACCCGAGCCCAATAATTCCCGCCCCAGAGATGCGCTGTCCTTCTCTGCACGCAGTCCCGGCTCTTGATTGGATAGATTGATAGCAGCGCAGCCATTGGCTCGCGCTGCTGTAAATCAAATCCAATGATGTGGGGGCGGGGCTGAGTCCATCATTCGTGTCTTTGGATGCAAATGCTGGATTCGGGAGCATGCCCGCGTGGTAACTCCCGGGAGAGCGCTTCTCCTAGGAGGTTATCTGATGTAAGGAGGAGTCACGAGAGAGGGGACCCTAGAAGTTGAGGATTTGCCACTCTGTGCAAAATGAGCTGCACAGTGGAGGTAAGTATGACATGTTTGTTATTTAAATAAAAAAACAAAAAAAAACGAACATTTACAATCACTTTAACAAAGGATGAAATAAAGAAATACATTAAAAGGCATGGAAATGCCAATATTATCTCTTTATAAATAGGCCCTGGTGATATATGATGCTCTGCAATATGTCAGATTTCTTTGTGCATCACCTTAGTATCTGCTTTATGCTAATTCTACATAATTGCCTATGCAATGCCTTTCGACAAGCAGAACTTCTATTATGTGCATAAGATGTAAAATGTTTCACAGCAGTGTCACACAGGGCAATGGGATTACAGAAACTTTGCTTACCAACCTGTATTACAAGTTCTTTTGTGTATGTGAATGTACTAATATTATTCACACTGGCTTAGGAAAACTGCCATACGCAGCAATCACTCAATGCAACAATTATTTAGAACCTGAAGACTGTAATGCAATGAGTCAATGCCGAAGATCGAATGTACTTTACAACGCAGTGATCAATCACGCCGTGCATTTCATCATTTCACGCCCGCAGGCTACTTAACAAAAACTATTTGCCAACAAGTGTAAACAAAACTCAGAGAGGACAGAGTGGTAAAAACCTGCCAAGACACACATATTCCTGACGGGCTCAGACCATAAAAGGTGCATCCTATTGCACAGAGAACACAAAGACTGCCCCAACAGTTCCAGACAGAGACGGTGTAATTTTGCAAATTAATTATACCACGCAGACTGTCTGCACAATAAGAACACCCCTTTAATAATCATGCACACACAGCTGGGACATTTTGCCAGTCTATGCAGATTCAAGTATTCTACTGTTTCATGCAGCACTGGAACTAAGTATTTTAAAATGCTAAAAACATCTGTTTATTATAACAGTTCAAAATGCCTTGCCCATTTTGCAATTACAACTAAATGTACATACTTTGTGTTAATAAAATACTTTAAATGCCCTTGCCCCACTGCCATTATGGAAAAATAAGATCCAGACCATTAGGGCACAGAACCTCAAGAGATAATACTGTATGTATATATATATATATATATATATATATATATATATATATATATATATATATATGTGTGTGTAGCGCCAACTCCTGATGAGCATGGGCTATATGTTTTTGAAAATTAATATTCCTAAAACCACAGTTGGGTTTTAGGGCTAATTTTGCTAAATTATGGTTTCAGTACCAGTCTAGCTGGATTTCACTGAGTTCTCCTTGGCTGCAGGTGTCGCTGTCACAGCCAGCAAGTGGCAGAATGCAGTCTAGTTGGGTGTATTGAGTGCCATCCTTGCCATCAGAACCAGCCCAGTGGTAGTGTTTTCCTGCTGTGCATTCTGGGAAGTGCTATTTAAGGTACTGCGATCACGTGCTTCTGGGTTCTGGTCCAGAAGAGATTTTCTGTCTGTTTGGTCCTGGTCCTCCTGACCAGCCACCATGGCCCTCCTGGCAATTCCGAGATTTGGGGCTGGATAGCCTGAGGCGAAGCAACTGCAGGGACAGGCCTGAATGGATATGAGGCTGTAATGATTCAAAGGTGGTCCAGTGCCGTCTCATCTAGGGAGAGGCCCAGAAACTGGAGAAGCATTCAGGGGAGGACTCTTCGGGAGAAGACCATGCATAGGGCTGGTTTCTCAGAAGGAGCCTGGAGGCTCAGTTGAAGGACACTTCGTCAATCTATATTTATACCGTATCGCCGGACCGGCTGAGAGATACTGGTACGTTTCATAGTTCTCTAAATTTGTCTACGTCCCTCAGTTACACCCAAGTCTTTGGCAGAGACTTTTGCTTTTCAAGTGTTTTACATCCAAGTCTGTAGCAGAGACTTTTGCTTTTCAAGTGTTCTACATCCAAGTGTGTGGCAGAGACTTTTCTTTTGCTTAACACCCTGCCGGCTGCTAGGCCAAGTGAGAGGAAGTCTATCCAGAGGTTGTGAGAATCCAGCTGTGAAACGTTTATTCTCTGGATTTTGCAGTTCCAAAAGTACCTGAACTTCCTTTCTAACTCTCTACCTTTATTAAGAAACTGTGTTATCTTCTAAATAATTAACCCAAAAGAGGATCCAATGTCAGTTTCTTTGGGCCATCTACCACAGGAACCCCTAGACGGAGGCGAAGTCAAGAAGGTAATGGTAAGTGCCTGTTCACACTACCGTGACTTATCAGGCGACTTAGTCGCTTGACAAGTTGCGCTCCGTTCTGTACTATGGAACCGTTCTAGTCGCTCCGACTTAGAAGAAGGTTCCTGTACTATTTTGGGGCGACTTGCATTGACTTCTATACAGTAGTCGTTTTGCAAGTCGCTGCTGAAGTCATGTGCAGGTCACATCCGTGAGTCGCACTGCAAGTCGTGTCGCCCCTGTGTGAATGGGCACTAAGCCCAAATCAAACCAGCAGCTCCTTCGGGGGTCAGTGCTACATATACATACATATATATATATATATATATATATATATATATATATATATATATATATATATATATATATATATATATATATATATATGTGTGTGTATATATTGGAGCCCGGAATATGAGGCTCTAAGGACTTGTGTTCACACGTACAGTCAAATACAATATTTTTCGGGTGCTTCTCAGATGAGTCATGTGTCTGAATTGCTTTTATTTGCTTTTCAGCTAAAGGAACTGCTTCAGGTTGCTTTTGAGCTTCATCAAGATGCTTCTGTGGTAAATAATGTTTCTTTTGAGTTGCTTTGAGTGATTCTGAGTTGTATTAATGTAGAAGTATAGGCTAAACTTGTTTTTCATTTTTGATAGAGTAAAGCCCCGTACACACTATCAGATTGTCTGCTGAGTTTTTCCTTCAGATTTACCAAAACCATATAATATGAGGTCAAACCTTAGGAGTTTCAATGTGTATGCAATCAGGCAGGCCCTTCTACTACATGGTTTTGGTAAATCTGAAGGAAAAACTTAGCAGACAATCTGATAGTGTGTATGGGGCTTAAGGGAGGGTTATAACCAATGTAGCGCCCTCCAAGGTAGGTGCTAGAAGAAAGTATGGTTTTGGGGTCTTTCTGCTTACCAGGAAGACTGCCATGCACATTTAGATGCTTTCTGCCGACCAGGGAGCAGGGATCCATTGATATGGTCTGCTCATGGTGCTCAGGTACTGCCATACCTCCCAACCATCCTGGATTGCGTGGGAAAGTCCCACCTCTGGGAGGTCTGTCCCAGGTCCCAGCTACTTAATTCCAGGAGAATTCAGTTTCCCAGAATTGCCCCCTGGGCCGATCTGATGCCCCCTAAAATTATCACCACTGTCACTCACTGCCCTGTACTCCTGGCAACCAGTAATGTCATGACAAGGAGGAGAGCGGGGCCCCAGCATTCAGAACGGTGCCGGAGGTGGATATAACTTCCTCATCCTCATGCCTAGTAGTTAGCTCCACCCATCTCTTCCCTGTATATTCTCCAGTAGCATGGATGCAGATTGTGAAAGATTGTGACTGCTGAGAGGACAATCAGGAATCAGCAGATATTCTGGCAGAAGAGAGGACACTAACAGATGACATGACATCCTCGGAGGGATGGGAGGAGGGCACATCCTTGGATATTAGGGCATGGTTCATGCTGAAACTTGTATTCCTTCACTTTTGGGGATGGCACCCCACAAAAGTGAAGGACTACAGGTCCCAGCATGAACCCTGCCCTGATATCTATGGATGTGACCCCCCAATTAGCGAAGAACTGCAGGTCCCAGCATGACCCCATGAAATCTATGGCGTCATACCCTTAATTCTTAGGGGAACATGCGATGGTGGCAAGTGACACTCTGCATTTTCAAACATTTTCTTGCCCCCCCCCCCATTCTGAGACATACAAAAAAATAGCAGATGGGCTCAGTTTACTACAGCAGATCACGCAGCAATTTCAATTGGTTGCCAGAGTTTACAGCCTAACCTTACCATTCACTGGCTGGTTGCTAGGGGTTACAACACATCATTTCTGCTTGCCGATTGATTGCTAGAGGTTACTGCACATTATTAGCGCTCACTGATTGGTTGCTACAGGTTAATGCACATTATTACCACTCACTGAGAAGTAGAGTAATCCCAAATAATTGAGCAAGTAAAGCCGCACATTAATATAAATACTACAGGAGATGATCAGAGACTGCAAATATACTGCAGGAGAGCATCAGAGACTGCAAATATACTTCAGGAGATGACCAGAGAGTGCGAACATGCTACAGGTGACAATCAGAGACTGCGGACATGCTACAGGGGACAGTCAGAGACTGCAGACATGCTACAGGTGACAATCAGAGACTGCGGACATGCTACAGGTGACAGTCAGAGACTGCAGACATGCTACAAGTGACAGTCAGAGACTGCAGACATGCTACAGGTGATAGTCAGAGAATGCGGACATGCTATAGGTGAAAGTCAGAGACTGTGGACATGCTACAGGAGACAATCAGAGACTGCGGTCATACTACCGGTGACAATCAGAGACTGTAGACATGCTACAGATGACAATCAGAGACTGCGGACATGCTACAGGTGACAATCAGAGACTGCGGACATGCTACAGGTGACAGAGACTGCGGACATGCTACAGGTGACAATCAAAGACTGCGAATGGCAGCTTAGAAATGTGGTCACTCTAGGTGGGACATTCCCACATCTTCACCTTTGTCCCGGGGTCATCCCAGCACCCTGCACCATGTACGCAGTTCATCCGAGAATTCTGCACTCTTTATATAGCGCAACCCAAAACCCTGCACCCTGCACTCTGTATATAGCTCATTCCAGAACCCTGTACTCTGTATATACCTCATCCCAGAACCCTGCACTCTGTACGCAGCTCATCCCAGAACCCTGCACTCTGTATGCAGCTCATCCCAGAACTGTGGACTGTGTACGCAGCTCATCCCAGAACCATGCACTCTGTACGCAGCTCATCCCAGAACCATGCACTCTGTACGTAATGCACTCTAAAACCCTGCACTCTGTATGCAGCTCATCCAAGAACTCTGCAATCTGTACGTAGCTCCCTGATCTCTGTATATAGCTCAACCCAGAACCTTGCACTCTGTACGCAGCTCATCCCAGAACCCTGGACTTTGTATATAGCTCATCCCAGAACCCTGCACTCTGTACGCAGCTCATCCCAGAACCCTGCACTCTGTATGCAGCTCATCCCAGAACTGTGGACTGTGTACGCAGCTCATCCCAGAACCATGCACTCTGTACGCAGCTCATCCCAGAACCATGCACTCTGTACGTAATGCACTCTAAAACCCTGCACTCTGTATGCAGCTCATCCTAGAACCTTGCACTTTGTATATAGCTCATCCCAGAACCCTGCACCCTGAATTTAGCTCACCCCAGAACCCTGCACTCTGTATGCAGCTCATCCCAGAACTCTGCACTCTGTATATAGCTCTTCCCAGAACCCTATGCTCTGTATATAGCTCATCCCAGAACCCTCCACTCTGTACGCAGCTCATCCCAAAACCCTGCACTCTGTATATAGCTCATCCCAGAACCCTGCACTATGTACGCAGCTCATCCCAGAACCCTGCACTCTATGCGCAGCTCATCCCAGAACTGTGCACTCTGTACGCAGCTCATCCCAGAACTGTGCACTCTGTATGCAGCTCATCCCAGAACTGTGCACTCTGTATGCAGCTCATCCCAGAACTGTGCACTCTGTATGCAGCTCATCCCAGAACCCTGCACTCTGTATGCAGCTCATCCCAGAACCCTGCACTCTGTACGTAATGCACTCCAAAACCCTGCACTTTGTACGCAGCTCATCCAAGAACCCTGCACTCTGTATATAGCTCATCCCAGAACCCTGCACCCTGTATATAGGCTATCCCCTCTTCAGTCTATCATGAATGCTGCTGCCAGACTTATTACCTTAACAACTGCTCAGTGTCTGCCAACCCTCTCCTCCAATCCCTACTGGCTCCCAATCACCCAGCGAATTAAATTCAAAATACTAACCACAACATACAAAGCCATTTACAACTTTGCCCCGAGCTACATCACCAATCCTGTCTGCAAATATCACTCAAATCGTCCCCTCCGCTCTTCTCAAGACCTCCTACTCTCAAGCTCTCTTGTCTCCTCCTCCCATGCTCGTCACCAGGATTTCTCCAGAGCCTATCCCATCCTCTAGAACTCGCAACCTCCACTGGTCCGGCTATCCTCTACTCTTGCTACCTTCAGGCGATCCCTGAAAAGTCATCTCTTCTGCAAAGCTTATCATGTCTCCAACTAATCTCCTATCATTTCCATCAGCTCATTCCCCACAGTTCAACCTTTTGTACCACGTGCCCCACCCTATTAGATTGTAAGCCCTTCTTAGCAGGGCCCTTTAATCCTCTTGTATTTTATTGTATTGTAACTGTATTGTCTCCTTTTATATTGTAAAGCGCTGCGTAAATTGTTGGCACTATATAAATCATGAATAATAATAATAATAATATATAAAAAACAATAGTATGTGGCGCTACCTAATCAAAAAATATTATCACAATCACCTACAATAAATAGGTAAATAATACATAAATAAATATATATGTGCAAAATAAGCAATGTGCAAACAAATAATATATAAATAACTAAAGTGCAAAATCACACATAAGGTGCAATGATACCCACACTTATAAATAGAAAGGGGGCTCTCATGTGTAGTATGTGAAGCAACGCGTCAGGGAGGAGCCACGTGTCTTAGTCATCACTTACAGCCGTGGGCAAGACCAGAAGTTCCTTTGTTTACTCGCAAAATTGTCTACTAATGTGTAAGTGTGGATTTATTCTAGTAAAGCATTTTGTTTATATACTACACATGAGAGCCCCCATTCTTCTTATCTCTTTTTGCTGATGAATTGATATTATTGACGGGTTGGACACACGAAGAGGAGAGGAAGTGTGTGATTGCCACCAGTTTATGCAAAGCGTCTTATGGCCCTTGGTGGTCTGATATTGAGGTGAGAGACTGGGGGAAATGGGGGGTGCACAAGTGGAGCACTGAAGTATCCAGCTATCGGTGGACTGTCACAGTGTGGAGTTACATACACCCCTATTTCACTGCATGGATTTTGTGAACTTTCACTATTGGACATTTGTTTTTTGAATAGCACTTTTGTCATTTTGATCACTTGATTTGTGGTATATGGACTTTTTTTTTACCATTATTTGCACTTTAATTGTGGATTGCACGGATGAGATTATTGCACTATCTATTTATATGTGTAGGTATCATTGCACCTTATCTGTGATTTTGCACTTTAGTTATTTATATATTATTTGTTTGCACATTGCTTAAATTTGCACATATATATTTATTTATGTATTATTTATCTATTTATTGTAGGTGATTGTGATAATATTTTTTATTAGGTAGCGCCACATACTATTGTTTTTTTATTTCTTTTATGGTGTAGAGATCACTATATATGTTGGCAGCTTCCCGTAGTATAATTTGAGTATTAGATATTTATCAGGGATATTAGTTGGGGTTGTGTGCATTAGTACCTTTGTTTAAATAATAATATATAGCTCATCCCAGAACCCTGCACCCTGTAAATAGCTCATTCCAGAACCCTGTACCCTGTATAAAGCTCATCCCAGAACCCTGTACTGTGTACACAGCTCATCCCAGAACCCTGCACTCTGTACATAATGCACTCCAAAACCCTGCATTCTTTTATCCTTTTTTTAAATGAATGTGCTGGGGTTTGTATGTATCCATGAGACTCTTGATTGTGGAACAATAATAAAAGCATATTTTATATGTACAAAAAAGCCCAAGTTTTGTTTAATGATGCCTCTTAAGCTGCTCCCACTGTCAGAAGTTTCACCATGCCCAGATTTAACACTATGCAAGGTAACTTCCTTCCTCAAGTGTTCCTCATTCTGAAGTTCAAAATTTGGTAGGTATTAGCTCATGTTGTCTGAATGTTTCACACTGGTCCAATAGGACAGGGCTACCTGAGATGCTGGACAGCACCCTGTCTGATCCATTGGGCAACCCCGCCTTGTGCCTTGACTTCTGCTGA